>NW_020954576.1:10412196-10584255 GCF_900497805.2 Vombatus ursinus
TTGTTTTTCCAAATGCACCAACAGATACCTAGCACCTTTTGAATATACCAATCATGAATAATGGAGATAGAGATTTGTCCAGAGTTTGGAAGAGTTTCTTTAGCGCATGTGTTGGGGAGATGAGGTTCTACTCATATACCAGTCATTCTAGGGCCACAGGCTGGCCAAACATGCATCCCCAGTTTATTGCTTATGCCATAAAAATCCACTATGAATACCAATGTAGCTAGGCAATTTATCTCCACCAATAGAACCTTTTTTTTTTTAACCACAAGCTGGAATCACCAAGCCCTCATGTGAAAGGGTCCCTATGTTCCTCTCTAAAGAGAGAAAGTACCCATCAGGGGACTTGTCTTGTATCAGCAGAAGATCAGGGAGGCTTACCAAAGAGAAGGGCTAATAACTAGGTAAGAGAGACTAGTGTTCCATTGATGTTCCATAAAATTCCCCTCCTATTTCCCTCCCTGTTCCCACCAGTAACCAGGCCTCCACCTCTCTCAATCCTTCTGGCATGCCTCAATGATGCAGCACAATACCATTCCCAGTGAAAGTCTATGCCGCCCCCTCCCCCCTCCCCAAGAACACCAGGTAGCAGGAGGCTAGGCCATGGGCCAACATTCACTAAGACATAGGAGGAAGGGATCAACCTCATTTCACTTGCTGTCTGTGACATGAAACGTGTTTGGCAAATGAATGGCTTGAACATTAACCCATCCTGCCAATTAGATTGTTCTGCCTGTAAGTGCTTATTAGAAGCTTACAGGCAGGGATAAATATATAGCCGTCAAATGAAATCCTTTTTAGTATATTTTTGTGTCCAAATCTTCTTCAGAATAATACAAACGCCATTAAGAAAGAATATCTGATTATTTTCAAAAGCTTCCAGGGCATCCCACTTTTAATTTGTTCAACTTCCAAAATTTATAGTAATTCTATTTCTGATTTTCATCACAGGCCAAAGTCCTGTAAATGATGGTTAAATTCTTATGAGTAATTCTAGAAAGGATGTATTTTGGAGCTCTCTCTTGAAATGTTTTGATTAGAATCAGACATGAAAAGGTTCTCTTCAAAGGAGGCAATACAGGCTACCAACAATCATATGAAAATGCTCTAAATTACTAATAATTAGAGAAATACAAATTAAAGTAATTTTAAGGTTTTACCTTATACCCATCAGATTGTTAAAGATGACAAAAGAGGAAAATGATAGATTTTAGAGGGGACGTGGGGGGGGGGGGTAGATACACTAATGCATTGTTGGTGGACCTGTAAATTGGTCCAACTGTTCCAGAATGCAGTTTGCAGCTAAGCCCCAGAATTACTACACTATGTATACTCTTTTATCAAGCTATAGTACTATGAGACCTATACCTCAAAGAGATCAAAGAAAAAAGGAAAGGACTTATATGTACAAAAATATTTATAGTTAGTTTTCAAAAATTGGAAACTAAGGGGGTATCCTGTTAGAGAATGGCTAAACAAATTATGGCATATGAATGTAATGGAATATTATTGTGCCAAAAAGCCTCAGAGAATTTTAAAATTGGAAAGGGCCTAGTATAACTATCTTATTTCACAGAGAGGAAAACTGAGCCACAGAGAGATTAATCAACTTGCCCAAGGCAAAGGCACACAGTTAGAGGATGAGTCGGGGCTAGAAACCAGTTCTCTTGTATTTCTCATTTAGTACTCTTTCCATGATAGCATGTAGGAAAGAGGAAAGAGGAACAGGGAAACAGGGAAAGAGTCACATCTCCATCAAAATAGTTATCAAGTCATGTGGATACCATTATAACTATTTTCCTTGTTCAGGTCCAACCAGGTCACTCCTCTACCCAATAAACTTCAGGAGTTCCCTATGACCTCTAGGATCAAATATAAACCCCTCTGGTTGGAATTTAAAGTATTTCACAACCTGGCTGCAACCTACCTTTCCAGAATTATATATTATTCTTGTTCGTGCAATCTACAATCCAGCCAAACTCTGCTCCTTGTTGTTCCTGTTCTCCCCTAAGCCATGAACACTCTTCATCCTTACCTGTTTCTTAGATTCCTTAGTCTTCTTCAAGGCTAAGATCAATCGCCCCTTTCAATATGAAACCTTTCCATATATTCAGGCTGCGAGTGTCTCTCCTAGCCCAACCTCTTCTACACCCCTATGAATGTTGACTCCCTTGATAAAATGTAAATTTCTTTTTAATTTTAGTGAGGCAATCAGGGTTAAGTGACTTGCCCAAGGTCACACAGCTAGTAAGTGACAACTGTTTGGTCTGAGGCTGGATTTGAACTCAGGTCCTCTTGACCTCAGGGCTGGTGCTCTATCCACTGCGCCACCTAGCTACCCCAAAAATGTAAAGTTCTTGAGGAGGGAAAACCCAACCCTTTCATTTTTGTCTTTGTACTCAATGAGTTGCACATAGTAGATACTTAATAAAAGCTGTAAATTGATAATAGAACTGGGCCTTACCTTAATTAACACCTGATTTCAAATATAAATATATAACTACTATGACCTTACATTTTTCAACACTTCAATCTTCTTTTCCTGTACTACAATTTTTAAAAGCACATAAATATATTCCAATGGATAGTCAACTACTATTAAATTCAATTACTATTACTTTTTGTCTTCTATGGACTGTTCAATCTGACCATAACTCCATTATCACTTTTTACTTCTCTTCAATATTTATTTCATTATCACAACCTTTCCACAATTTCCACATTGACAATATTCAACTCCCCTGCTATTCTTAAAGTCTTGCTTAAGAAACTTATGTTAAAAATCTGCTATATACATAACATGTAGTCAGAGGAGCAGCTAAGTAGTACAGTGGATAAAGTGTGGGGCCTGACATCAGGAAGATTCATCTTTCTAAGGGCAAATCCAGCCTCAGACATTTACTAGCTGTGTGACCCTGGGCAAGTCACTTAACTCTGTTTGCCTAGTTCCCTCATCAGTAAAATGAGCTTGGCAAACACTCCAGTATCTTTGCCAAGAAAACCCCAAATGGGATCATGAAGAGTTGTACATGACTGAAAAACAACTGAACAACAACAACAATAACATGTATAGCACTTTTCGAGTATAATGCTTTATATTCAGGCAGCTCTTTGCACGTACAGTTTCACACACAAAATATCTTGCTTTAGTTTAGCTTGTGAGGGATATAAGGGAATTTTCTCTATCTTTATTTTACAGATGAGAAAACTGAGGCCCAGAAAGAAAGTATAAATGACTGACCCGATATCACCTCAGCCAGTAAGGTGCAGAGTAGGAGAATCAGGACCAATGTTCTTTTTACAAGCCTACTACGTTGCTAGAAATCAGCTAATATTTTTACAGTGTTTCAAGGTTTGCAAAGAACTTGACATACATTATCTCATTATGCTGAGGAATAGGGTTACTACTGTCCCCATTTTACAGATGAGGAAACTGAGGCCCAAAGAGATTACATGAGTTGCCTACGGCCACATAATGTCAGAGGCAGGTTTCAGACCCAGGTCTTCTTGACTCCATATGCTATAGTACTCACTGTCTAGAACAATTCATCAAACTGTTTCTCAATTTGTGGGATAAGATTTTTAAAGATCTACTCCAGGTTGATTTTCACTAATGTTTGAAGACTTCCTTTTGACAAATAAAATGCACACTGTCGATGCTGCTGAACCCCCTGAACGTTTGCAAAACATGCAGACGACAATCAGCCTTCTAGAAGGGAAGCCCTTATTTTGATTGGAAAATTAAGAACACCCTTCTCCTTTACTTTTCCTCTTTAAATCTAAAATATAATTTACTCAAAATCTAATATTATTGAATGCATGGAGCTCTTGTATCTCCCCTTCTTGGTACCAAACTGTCAGATTTAATAGAAAAGATAAAAAAGAATCTGTAGCCTTAAAAGAATGGTGGAATTTTACCAACAGAGTAAAGGAGGTGATTAAAACAGCCCAAGTTAGCACATAATCCTGTTAGTTGCACTATAATTATAAGCTTCAATGACAGGAGAAAATGCTGCAATTACCATAGTCTCATTCCACGACAAGACAGATGACATAATTACTATCCTTGCTGTGACACCCACTCGATTTATCCTCGGCATCTAAAATGAAGAGACCCACACCTATTTCTCAGAAATCCGGTGCTTTGTCTAGCAACCCTCTGGGAATCAGTTAAAGACATTTTCTTTGGCCCTGTTTTCTTATACAAGGAATTAAGCAGCAGGAGTAAAGGCTTTGAGCATGTTCATTTTGGAACCATAAATATGGAAGAGGAAGACTGTCTTCCACAGTGATTTGAAGTGGGATTTGATCCCTGTTACCACAGGGGGGAAAAGGGATATGCTTGATTTGAAGCCATGATACCTGGAATGTTGCAGGTGCATTAAGGATAGGTAGGGGGTCATCTTGTTCCTGGATAAATCAAACTTTAGAAATGGAATCTATTGGATAACTTGTTGGCTAATGGTATCCAGTCGCGGCCCAGAAATAACTCCTTGGTGCAAGTTATAAAGTCTGATACGAATGTGGATACTAGCAGATCCTGACCACTGCCCCTTCTGGATTCAGGTCTGCATAGTTCTTGATTCTCTGCAAATACATTTTCATTCCATAGGTTGTTTTCAGGGATGTAATGCATCTGTACTCTTGTGTAGCTGGGCTCCAAGCTGCAGATAAATACAGCTGTACTGAGGTTAGGCAAGGAGCTAGAGATTTGAGGGATAAGTGAAATAACGCACCTGTGGGGCAGCTAAGTGGTGCAGCAGATAGATAGGCCCTGGAGTCGGGAGAACCTGAGTTCAAATCTGGCCTCAGACACATAACACTCACTAGCTGTGTGACTCTGGGCAAGTCACTTAACCTCATTACCTCGCCTAACAATAAAAATAATGCACCTGTGAGGATGTATCTCTGCTTGCATTCTAGACGCCAATCTAAATAATTTGGATTATGTACCACTTGGTAGATAATCTACTCCTCTATACTAGTGTGGGTTATCAAAAGTTTAATTTTTTTTATAAGCAACTTGGAGAAAGTCACATTTGTCTTGCTTTTTGAATCTGAGGATGACACAAAGCTGAGAGGAAGAGCTAACATATTAGATGACAGAGTGAGGATTCCAAAAGAGCTCAACGGTCACAGGGTTGATGAAATTCAACAGGGGTAAATGTAAACTCTTATATTTGGATGAAAACAAATCAGCTTCCCAAGCACAAGATGATAGGAGGCATTGTTAAGAGAGCAGTTTGTCTGAAAGTTCTAGGGGTCAGTGTGGATTACAAGCTCAATATGAGTTCACACAACGACGTGGTGACCAAAGAGCTAACATAATCCTCAATTGTAGTAATGGAGGCACAACTTCCAGAAATAAGGATGTCATCATCCCTCGGTTTTCTACACTGGTCAGACTGCATCAAGACTACTATATTTAGTTCTGGGTACCCTGATTTAGGAAGGACATAGATAAACTGGAGAACGTCCATAGGAGCACAACCAGGATGGGGAATGTTCATGAATCAACGTCATATGAAGACTGATTAAAGATACCAAGAATGTCCAATCTAGGGAAGAGAAGACTGAGGAGCAGGGAGGACACATTTTGGTCTTTAGTCATCATGGGACCTGTAAGACAACTATCTATGACTATCAATTGCAAAGTCATTATGGAGAGTTCACTACTCCAATAAAATCAAAGGTCCAGACTTCCCTTTCTTTTTTTTTGTCTTTTTGTTTTTTTAGGCAATTGGGGTTAAGTGACTTGCCCAGGGTCACACAGCTAGTAAGTGCCAAGTGTTTGGTCTGAGGCCGTATTTGAACTCAGGTCCTCTTGACTTCAGGGCCGGTGCTCCATCCACTGTACCACCTAGCTGCCCCTAGACTTCCCTTTCAAAAGTGTTTAAGTATTTGAAGAATTATGATGTGAAAGAGGGACCAGCCTTAATCTTTTTGGTCCTAGAAAGCAGAATTGGTACAAGTGGGTGAAAGTTGCTTTTGCTCCTTTCCTTGCATATCTCCAAAAGGGGTTTCAAACTGGAATGGTATCTTCTCCACCCCACCCCCCCAACTACTGCTGGTCTATGTGGACAATTTTGATTTAAAACAAAAGCTTCTTCCCTGGTCACTAGCCTTTAGTTTCCACTCACCAGATTAACTCTTTCTCACCAAATACTGGTTATACAAAAGACCTTTGCAAATGGCAAAATAACACTGAAATTCATTTATCCAAGCATAATGGCAAACAAGAATTGTTGAAATGGTACAGATTAGACTATACTAGAAAATATACAAGGATGAATGAGCTCTTCTGAAGGCAGTGAAATAAGATCTCAGCTTGAACCGAGAGAGGCCCCAATCTCACTGAAGAAGAAAGTCTCTAGGGAGGTGAGCTGGAAATCAAAGCTGTGTTGAAGACTTGGCTCTCCCTAAAAGTCTGCAATTTTCAAAGTCTTTCTCTCTTCTTTGGAGACTGTCACCATGTGTGATTCCCCTGAAGAAGCTCTAGCATCCACTTCACCTCTCCCCCAGACCCCTGGAGTCATGTCCACGTTCTCTCCATCTATCTTGTGTGGTTACTTTCTTCTACATAAATGTGTGCTTGGGTCAAAGCCTAGTTACATGGGTTAAGTGTAGTATCAGTGTAAATTCTAGATTCTTCAAAAGGAATTTTAAAATGCCCAAGATGATCCACCTAACACTGTTGGATTTACAAGGCCTTTTCCACATTGCCAGTAAAGTACTCAATTGGACTCTTTTGCACATTGCCTTGCCCTGTTGGTGTCATTAAGAGAATGCATGAAAGAGTGCTGGTTCTAGAGTCACAGGTTTTGGCATTGACACTTAATACCTGTGTGACCTTGGACAATAATCGATAATCAACAATAGTCAAAAACCATTTGTCTACTATGTGCCAGGCACTAAGCTAAGCCTCTGTGGGCCTCGTTTGTCTTACCTGTAAAAGGTAGGAGTTGAGCCAGATAACCTTTTAAGACCTCTTTGAGTTTTCAGTCCATGACCCTATCATGTTATTTGGGGGCAAAGGAGTTTGGACCTGTGATTTTATAGACAGGCATGCTGGTAAAGATTTAACAATCAGCTTTCTGGGGTGGGGGGAATGCATGCACATCATTAAGTTTAATCTGCATTATTATCATGTTGTTTGACACTTTCTTAAGTCTGGACACTGACAAAACAATAAATCAAGCCCTGATTTATAGCATTTGCTGATTTCTGAAGTGTAAATGATCATACGGAAAATTTAACAATCAACTCTTGAGAGCTGGTTTAATCTGGTTCCACCTCCAATATAGAAACTCCCTCTGCTAATGCAACTGCTTTACAATTTGTAATCTTAAAGGGTTGTCTCAAAAATCCTTTGATTATGAAAATATAATTCATTTTAGTGATACAGATTGCAGGGTTGTTGCAAGTTATTTCAGTTAAGTGAATAGTGAGCCTAAAATAGATCCCACTTTCTGTTCTCAGTCCTCAGTGACTTTGGGGAGTCAGCAAGGTTTATTATAATGAATAATGGGCTCATTTGAGGGAACAAGAATTTGATCACTAACTAGCTGTGTTAACCATGGTCAAGGTACTTTCTCATTTAATAATGTGGATAATATTAACAATAATAATAATAGACTCCCATGGTTGCTTTGTTGTTAGAATATGATAATATATAAGAAAACAAAAGAGGATCATATGTTTTATTTCATTATCTTTTCACAGTCTCACTAATATTCCTTGTTTGGGACAAAAAAAAATCTTATTCTTTTCTGATGTTTAGTATCACAATTGCTATTTTTTGTTATCCCTTCCCAAGTTTTAATTTTTTAAAAAATGAATTGTAATGAGGACTGACCATTGAGACATTATTGATCTATGTGCTGCCAATCCAACATGTGGAACCATGGAAGGGGGTTTCTGCCATGATGACTCAGAGATTTGTACTTTGGTGATGAAAAGATTTCTAATTGGCCTCAGAGGCAGAAGACAGACTAATGACTGAAAAGGTACATAGCTGGAAATGAGTTCATATACCAAAGAATACTCTCTGAGCTGTATTTTCCTTCCTGTTAGAAAGTAAGCCAAGATCTGCTAAGAGTCCCCAGGGTGGGGAGAGGCAGCTTGTACATGGTTTCTACATATAGGGAAATAGATGGTAATTCTTGTTTCTCTTGTGTTTATTCTTTCCTGATCTTAGGTAAATGAGCATTCCAAGAGGCTAAAGGGCCAGGAGACTTGTGAGACGGAAAGATCCATCAAAGCCTTCTCACTGGTAACTGGGGTCAGTAGCAGCAGCCAAGTGTGATGAGTAGTCAGGTCAGCAGCCAAATGACCTGCTTGACCCAGCCCAGCAAGGACACTGACTCATCAGCCAAGAAACCTTGCCCAGCAAGGAGCTAGCCCAGCTAAGCAATGGAATGACTCATCTATTGCCACCGAAAACAGCCTGAAGTAAACTTGGTAGGGATTCTCTGAGAGGACAAAATGACTCCTAGGGGCAGCGGTTATGGGGTCTGCCTTGACTGAATATATTCCCTTCATGTGTGTCCCACTGCAATGGTGTTTTCAGTGTGAGCCCACTCTCCTCTGTAACTGACTGTGTGCAGAGATGAGACTGTACCCCCTAATTTGGGTGTTTTATATAATTTCTGTCCCAGTTATACTTTCTCAAAAAATATCCCTTTGTAAACATTAGTTGATGTGAGCTGGTTGATAACCATTAAGGGGAACACACCAGATGTGCTTCATAAGTGAGAGTACTAGAAACATCACAAACTCCTTCTCTGAGAAGTAATCATTGACCTTCTGGAGTCCCAACCTGCCAGTGAGAGGAGGAGTTGGGAGAGTGAACTCAGAAAGGGAGCTACAGAATGAAAAGCTTTGAATTTGAATACGTTCATTTCATTTTGCTAATAGTACATATCAAGGTGACAAATCTTGTGTTTCTCTTAGCAGAGGAAAGAGATCTGTCTAGAATCATAGAATCTCACATTTGGAAAGGACCTCAAAGGCCATCTAATAGAAACCCCAGCTGAAGGTGCATAGACAGATGGTCATGCAGGTTCTTTAGGAACACCTCCATTTAATAGGCAACTTATTATTTCCCGTAAGATCATGGGGCTGAAATCTGGAATGGATTTGAAAGATCATTTACTCTAAGCCCCTTGTTTGAGATGTAAGAAAACTGAGGTCTAGAGAGGCAGTGACTTGCCCGAGTTTGGGCAGGAAGTAAAAGTGAACCAGGTACCTGGATGCTAAAATCCCATGCCCTTGCCACTATACCCCAGCTGCCTCTCATTACCATGCAGCTCATCATGCTTTTGGATAGCTTGAGTTTTTAGGAAATTCTTCCTTACACTGAATAAACTTTTCTCTCTGTAACTTCTACCCATTACTCCTAATTCTGTTTTATGCAACCAGCAGAACAAGGCTAATTCTTCTTCCATGTGAGAGCCCTTCAAATCCTTGAAAAAGGTTATCACAGACCAATGCAAAACGAAAAGAGCAGGACCAGAACCACGTATGTGTTGACCACAATCACAAATGTGGGGGGACACAACTTTGAAAGCCCTCAGAACTCTGACCAAAGCAGTGATAACAAATCATGATGGCAATGATGATGATGATGGTAGCTAGAATTTTATTGCTCTTTAAGGTTTGCAAAGTGCTTTGCAGATATTTTCTCATTTTATTCTCACAACAACCCTGTAAGGCAGGTGCCATTGTTATTCCCAGTTTATAGATGAGGAAATTGAGGAGGAAAGAAGTTAAGTGACTTGTTCAGGGACAAGATAGTAAGTATCTAAGGTCAGATTTGAAATCAGGTCTTCTTGACTTGATGAAACACACTTTGGCAGACAGGTAACAGGCTCTAGGTACATAGTGAGACATGCCTGGTGCTAATTTGTTTTGCTTGGCTATACACATTTACTACAAGGGAGAGTTTCTACTGGCAGTGTAGGGAATTGGGTTAGTGGGTAGGGGTACATATGAAAAAAAGGCATCTATTAAACATATATTTAAAATATTTATTATAATATTATATGTATATATATATTTTAGTGAGGCAATTGGGGTTAAGTGACTTGCCCAGGGTCATACAGCTAGTAAGTGGCATGTGTCTGAGGCTGGATTTGAACTCAGGTTCTCCTGATTCCAAGGCCTCTAGAGCTCTATCTACTGTGCCACCTAGCTGCCCCAATTAAATATTTTTTTTAAATGCATATAAGAAGACAGAACTGCAGAAATGGACATAAATAGAGCAATTCTGTTACTACCATGCTAAACTTAATAAGCATTTCTTTAAAAGAGAGAAAGAGAGAGAGAAAAAATGGCTATTATGTTTCCTTTAAGTCTGTTTTTTTTCCCCAAAATGAAATGTCACCAGTGTCTTCAATTGATCCTCATGTGATATGGGCTTCAGTCCTCTCACCTCCTTGGTTCCTTTCCTCAGCAAAGAGGAAACCTCAGTTCCTTTCCTGAGTCCTGTTAATACTCTGGGATATATTTGGCCTGGGCCTGATCAGAACTCATTGAAGGGGGCTAGGCACTCTTTTATCATCTCCTCACTTTGGCTGGGTCTCAATGATCCACTAACAATTTAGTCTTCCCAAAGTGAAGATTGTTCTGCTGGGCAGAGAACACAGACCCAAAGTAGGAATTGGTCAGTGTTACCTTCTCTTTGTCTCATTATACCTATAATCCTTGTAGCAAGTGGCAATCCTCTTTCTTTGAACTTCCTATTTCCCCCAACATAGTTAAAAAAAAAAAAAAAAGGTTGTAGTTGTCCTTAGCACCTACTAAACTCATTCGGGGCTTTAGCATTTCTAAAATTATTTTTGCAGGACCATGTCATTCTCTTGTATTTATCCTCATTGTCATTGCTTCCTTATTCTGCAGGCATCTCCTGTAGCAGAGGCAGGTAGGTGGAGAGGTGCATGAGCACTGGACCTAGAGTCTGGTCAAGCTGGATTCAAATATAGCCTCAGATATTTACTAGCTGGGTGACCCTGCACAAGTCACTTACCCTCTGTCTGCCTCAGTTTCCTCACTTGTAAAATGGGGGTAATACGTTGTGGCAGGGTTGCTGTGAAGATCAAAGGAGATGATATTTGTAAAGAGCTTAGCATAGTACCTGGCATATAGCAGGCACTTAATAAATGCTTATTCCCTTCTTTCTTTCCACAGTATGTGCTTTTAAAAATCTAATTTGGTCAATGAGCTCTCGGTAAAGCCACATTGGTCTCTTCTGGAAGTTCCTCACTTTCTTTTTCATTGCAGTATTTTGTGTGTCATCAAAATTTCATTGAAAGTTTCCTGTCCCTCTTGAGCCAATTTCTCTGTGGAATTTTAGGCCTACCCTTTTCTCTCAATTCTTTGAAATCTGCTCTTCCAAAATCTAGAGTGGGCATCATACTATGCCTGGTTTTTCTTGCCTTATCTATCACAGATTTCAAGATGGCACAGTCCTTTTCTCCCAAGGTCTCTTTCATTTCTGCTTTGGTGACCAATTCCTTCACACTGGTAAGAAATCAGAAGCAGATCTAGAATAGTGGTTATTCACATTGCTTCCAAAAGATGAAATGATCAAGAAAGCAAATAAAAATTCTTCAGTTCCTCTGTTTTTAGCAAAGGGACACCATGGACAGACATTTGGATAATTGAAGTTGCCATTGCTTCTGTTATCTTGACTCCATGCCAGCTCTATGGCCCGCCTCTAGGACTCATCATTCATTTCCATTTTCTGCCCAATGATCTGTAATGTTATCCTAATTCAAATGCTCTCCACCATGTGTTCCCTTCTCATTACTTCATAGATTTCTGCTCAAGAGTATGTAGTTTTCATATATAATACTATTTTGACTTTTTTAGTAATGGATTTTTCTGGGGTGAAGTTCCTATTAATTTTCACTTTATCTGAAGTTGCTGGCTCAGGTACATTTGCTCCTCAATTAGCCTAATCCTGAAGAAAAAGCTTTAACTTTTAGCTATTGAATTAAGGGGCCAACTATTCCTGTTGGGGTAGGGGAAGTGAGGAAGTTCCACTTACAAATAGTAAATATTACTTACATGGAGCTTTGCAATTTACAAGTGCTTTATGTACATTATCTCATTTGATCCTTACAACAATTCTATGAGATAGACAGTGGTTGGGTGGTTTCAGGAGGGTGCTGTTTAAATGTTTAACAATGAGCTTTCAAAAAAATGTATGCATGGTACTCAGTTAAGTTTAATTTGCATTATTAACATCTTCTCCATCACTTTCTTGAGTCCAGACAATCAAGAAAACAATAAATAAGGCCCTGGTTTATAGCATTTGCTGATTTCTGAGGTGTAAATGCTCACACTGAAAATTTAACAATTGGCTGTTGGGAGCAGGTTAGAGCTGGCTCCAGCCATCAGTGCGACCTGTGGTTTCATCAGGGAGGGAAATGTCAGGGGAAGAGCCAAAGTAGATCAGCAAGCTGTCTGTAATTTATAGTCTTACTAAATTCCTTAGGGGCATGGAAAAGTTAGAGAAAGGGAACCTTGACCATGGTCAAAAAGACAGAATAAATGAGAAGCAGAACTTGAACCCGGGTCTTCCTGATTCTAAGACCATCTTTCTTTCCACTGAAGCACACTGATTTCCTGTAGGTACTATAGGTAATGTTCTCATTTAACATGCAAGGGTGGAGGGTGTGTGGATTGAATGATGAATCAAATTACCCCCAACCCAACTAAAGCAAAAGTCAATCCCTGATATATTTATCATAGGTCACTGCTGTACTTCTAGATGTCAGCAAGGCCTGGACACCTCTTTGAATCAATCAAATACATTTCGAGTCTGTCACATCTTCTGGGTATGACCCAAAGTCTGTTCCAATTGGTTGAGAGACTTGGTCATGCCTGAAGAGAATATATAAAAGATGGAGCTAGTTCAGAGAGGAGAGATTTCCAGGACCTGGGAGCAAAGAGAGTGGAGGGGAAAAAGCAAGAACTGAGCTGGAAATAGTCATCTACCCAGGAACAGCCAGAAAAAGGGGGACGAGAAGGTAGGACTGAGCTGTGACAGAGGAGGGAGGGGCTGCAGAGCACCATCAGCCCAATAGGCATCTTGGGGCAGAAGACTCAGGCTCAGGCCTCTATAGTCACATCTACTCCTCAAAGATGAAAGGCAGTTTCAAGAAAAGTTCTTTTCTTTCCCCAAATGCCAGGACCTGTTTATTAACAGACATTGTAACATACTCTGCTGTTTCTTTACCCAAATGTTTATGGTAACTTGAATTTTGCCTCAAACACAAAGAAGCCAGGAAAGGGCTAAAGCTAAATTTAAATTAAGGTGAAGACCTCTTCCTAAATGTTATGAATTTTCCTAACTGGGAGATAGGAGTGATTGCAATGATATTCCTAACTTTTTGTTTAATATAAACTTTCTAAAGCAATAGTGGAAGGAACCACATGGACCTGAGGGACTTTATGTTGCTCCTAGGCTTAAGATGAACTCATTATCCTAACAGGGTATTACAGGCATATGAGAAAGCTGACCCTTGCAGAGGTGAAGTGGCTTACTCATGATCACAGAGCAAGGAAGTGTTAAGTTTTTCTTCCTGAGTCTAAGTTCATCATTCTAGCTACTACAACACACTGCCTTATGACAAAGGCCATAGGGATTTAAATGGAAAGATTTGAAAGGCAAAATCTACAAGTACTCTTCCTCTTCTCTGGCTGGTTAGTAGATTGTCTTTATTGGTTTTTCTGGGGAAAAAAAAGTGGGTCCTTTAACTTCAGCTACACCCACACCCACCATCTTAGACTTCTGGACCTTAACTTGTTAGCCCTCTCAACTTGGCTATTTTTGAATGTCCTATCTTCTGCCTGTGATCATATCATGAGTTCTGCTATTTCTCACTTCTCTACAAAGGCAGGCGTAACATTTGAGCCTCACTCATATTCTAGCGGCTTCAGCAGCTGCCTCTGTCTTAAGAACTCTCTGGTTTAGTTTCCAAAATAAAATGTTTGGCGATTTTTCTTCTTTTTCTTTTTTTTTCTTTTAAAGAAAAACCTGAAAAACTAACACAAACATTTTGTTCTCTCAAAAAAATCACCAATTGGCAATGCTTCTTGTCACTTCTGGGAAGTGCAAGAAAAATTCCTAGATTCAGACTGCCAAAGTTAAAGGTAAGATATGTGTTGAAGACACAGCTGCTATAAGAGCTGTTCAGAAGTTAGATTATCAAAGAGAGAAAACACTGATTCAAATATAAGTCTGAAATAACAGCCAAGAGGACTGAATCACTGGTTAAGAGAACTATCTGGTTCTTCAGTATCTTCACAAAATGTTGAGTTGGAAGGGACTTTAGAAATCACCTAGTACAACCTCCTTAATTTAAGAAGATAATGGTGGTGGTGAGAAAGATAAGATTTATATAGCACCTTTAGGGCAGCTGGGTGGCACAGTGGATAGAGCATTAGGCCTGTATACAGGAAAACCTGAGTTCTAAATCCAGCCTCAGATACTGACTAGCTGTGTGACCCTGGAAAAGTCACTTAATCCTGTTTGCCTCAGTTTTCTCATCTGTAAAATGAGCTGGAGAAGGAAATGGCAAATCATTTTGGTATCTTTGCCAAGAAAACCCTAAATAGCGTCACAGTGTCAGACATGACTGAAATGACTGAACAACATGCAGCACCTTACATATATTATCTCATTTGATGGGCAAACAGAGGCCCAAGATCACATGACAGAGCAGAACCTGAACTGAGATCTCTTGACTTTAAAGCTGTTGAGATTTTCCACTATACCACAATTCTTCCCTTGCTTTTTTTCCACCAAAAACCCGTGCCAGTGATTTCTCTCATTTTCTTTATAATCAACTCTCAACGATCCAAGCTCATCAGCTTGGAGAGAACTAGTGGTCCAGATAATCCAAAATCAATTTATATTTAAATTTGGAAGCATTATATGATTTTTATGAAGCAAATCTGCTTTCCTAGTTATGTTTTGCTTTAGGCGGATATTAAATTTGCTATTAGCATTTCTTGCACACACAGAGTTCGGCAGCAAGGAGAGAAAGGCGGGGGGTAAGCTGGGTGACAGAAGCACTTTGGTTTAAGATTTTAAAATGCCATGAATAATCTACATAGTGGATAATCCAGACTTTGCTGGAACATAACAGTAAAAATGCCAATACCAATAATACCAATGTGATCATAAAAATGTGTATGGGAAATACAGAGCTCAAAGTAGAGGAAGAGAAAGTTGTGTATTGTTCTAGTGAGTTCTTTTCTTCTAGATCAGCCTCCTAAGTTCCAGATTTCCTAAGTATTCCAGAAGTCTTACGCCATATGGATACATTATTTGTCCTGACTACCCATCAGAGGTTCTGTATTTGGAGGTGTGAAGAAAGCCACTGAATAAGAGTCTGACTTTGATCTATAACTAGGAAAAGGGTGACACCAAGGATTAAGAAAGCTGATTTGTGGGAACTCAGTTGGGCAGTTCAAGCTGCAGTGGGGAATGCAACCAGGTGGTGAAAGATTCAGGCTCCCTAAATGACTGACATCCTCTTGGCCCCTTCATCCTGGCCAAATGGCTCACAGGTGTCAGATTGGACCATGCAAGAGGAAACTAGACCTTCGTGGATGATGGAACTTCAGCTTGAGTAGCTGCTGGGACAGGTTTGGGGGGTATTCTCCCTAGCAGAGTAAGAAAAGGCTTGAACTGCCCTGTATATCTACAGAATCAGCAGCTCTTCCTACCTCTCTCCCTCCCTTCAAAAGCCAGCAGCAATCAAAGCCTGGGAGAAGGAACAAAGGGATGGACAGATCTTATAATGACCTGATAGATGAGGTTAAGGATCTGGCAAAGTGCAAAATGGAACTTGCATTGCCAAATCACCTATAGTCCACGTGCTGAAGTTTGCCTCTGTGCCACAAAATGATATCACACATCACTAGTTCCTCACCTCTCTTGCCTGAGATCTGGATCATAGTGTCATAGATTTGGAGCTAGAAGGCACCACAGAGACCATCTAATCCAACACTATTATTTGACAGATGAAGAGACTTTGGCCCAGGGAGGATAGGTGACTTGCCCAGTGTTACACATATGAGTGTCAGAGGCAGATTTTGAACCTAGGTCTTTTGACTTCAGAGTCAGTGCTTGGTTTACTACTGTACCATGCTGCCATTTAAAATAGCTTAATACTGGCTGTGGTT
Source organism: Vombatus ursinus (assembly GCF_900497805.2). Classification (NCBI taxonomy): domain Eukaryota; kingdom Metazoa; phylum Chordata; class Mammalia; order Diprotodontia; family Vombatidae; genus Vombatus; species Vombatus ursinus. Next base: position 10,428,400 of record NW_020954576.1, read on the forward strand.
TGCTGGTCACCCTGAAACACTAAATTGGATTCTAAGCCATCTCCTAGACACCTTAATGGGTGAGTAACAGACCACAAGTGTTCTCATACTGGGGACAGGTGTAAGAATCAACTACAGTACCTGGGCATTATCTGAAGGGAAATAAATGGTAGGACTGTTGGTATGATGGGACTTGGGTTGTACTACCTATGACAGTTAACACTTCACCACTATAATACCATGGATCTTTCTGATAGAATTATGAGTAGTTTGATTCTGTGTTCACTGACTTAAAGAATGAGTCTGTGTTCACATTTCTTTCTTTTATCAAGGATCAAAAAGAATAAAAATTCTAAATTCATTCCTTTATGGCACTATCTATTTATTATTGGAAATAGAATATCATGTCTAGACTTTCTTTTTTTGAAAGTCACATAAATTTTGCTTCAAGTATTCTTGGTCTTTGAGGCTTTTATTTTTAACTGTCCCTAGGTTTTCATGTTGTTTGCTTTTACCATTTGATCAAGACTCCATTATAGAACATATTTCAAATTATTCTTTTTTTCTTTCCCCTTTTTTCATTCCTTACTTAAAAAATTTTTTCCACTAAAAAAAAATAAAAAAGCTTTCACTCATTCATGACATAAATAGAAAACTTAAAATCTACAGTTTGTCATACAGTTGATTATATTTGTGTAAACCACATTGGCCGGGATCATACTTGTAGGCCTTACCAATAAAGTTTTAGAGTCATAAAGATGATATGGTAATAGTACAAAAGATTTGGTGTGATAGGAACCGAGTTCAAATCCTGGCTCTAAAACTTACTGTGTTGCTGAGTCACTTTGTACAAGTAACAGAACCCCTTTGGGACCTGGTTTCCAAGCCACACCACCTGCCATGAAGTTGGGATCCGTAGGTATATCCTTGAACGTTTTAATCACCTACCCTCCTCAATGAACTTCCCCCACCTACTGATTTTCTGCCTCGATTCATTCCCTAATTGGTTCATATATTCTCCCTATCTCTTATTTTCTCCATTCCAGTGGCACTGAATCCCTGACCCTCGCTATCTGTTCTCTCATTCCCAAACCCCTAACCCACTGTTGGAAGATTGGGCTTGGTGGTCTTGAGGCCATCACGACAGTCTCCCCTTAAGGGAGGCTGTAAGTTTATAGAACATACTCAAGGAAAAATACTGACAAGATTTTTTTTTAGACTGGTACAGCTGTGTCCCCCAAATCATATTTTGTCTACAAGCTTGGTTTTTCTCCCTGATAACAACCCCCCAAAATATCATTTTGTCCTGACGCAATTCAGCCACTCTAGGGAGGCCTCCCAAAATCATGGTAGAAGAACCTCACTCTTAGAAGAGCACTTTGTAGCACACCTTCCTCCCCAGCAGGAGCATCCCCCCCTTCCTGCTGAATGGATCTGTACCTCGGTGATCCCCAAAACAGTGCTACCTGTATCCTAGTTATACTCTATGTTAGCATATATGTCTGAATTGTACATTGGACCCCCTTTTCCTCTCTTCCTTCCCCACCCCTTCCTATTGCTTGCAATAAAGCTTTGCATTGAATCAACTCTCATTGTTTCACATGTTTTTCTCAGCACCTGAACTCATTAAGGGGTTATTTTCCCCAACGTCTTTGTCTGGTCCACAGGCCTTTCCTTGGGACTTGGACAAGGATTTAACTTATTGACAGAGGAGCAGGGGACTGTGCATCCTTAGCTGTAGAAAGCAAGGATCAATAGGGGACCCCGATGTCATTCCAGGAGGGGACTCTCTCAAAACATTCACCCACCCCCCACCACGTCCCATTCCAGATCTGCCCAACTTTTCCTCTGTGCTTTCTGAATGACTTGCTCCACAAATAACAAATTTCTTTTCATTTTAAACCTTTCCCTCTCTTGTTCCTTCTGTCTTGTGACCCTGCAGAGATGTGGCTCTCTCTGGATGATGCAACTTCCCTCACCACCCTTTTCAGTATTGACTATACTTTCTATCATGCCTCTGGACTCACTGGACCTGGGAGGGGAGTTGGGATACTCCTTGCTCCACATTAAGATTTCCAGGTGCTCGCTTTCCCCACCGTCAATCAGTAACTCTTCCTCCTTTGAGTTCATGTCAGCCAGATTTATTAAACAAAACAAAACAAAACTCAGATAAGCGGGCATTATTTACTGACCCCACCCCCAGGACATTTTTTCTCCTATCTCAATAAGTTTAGTGCTTGATTCACAGTTTCCCTTTCCATCCCAATGCCTACTCTCATTTTAGGAGATTTCAATATACTAGTTGACATTTTTCAAATAACTTCCTAGTTCCTCAGTTTACCTCCATTCTACCTCAGGTGCACACAGGGATTGTGAGATCTTTGACTTTGTCACCTACAAGTGTTTCAAGAACTCTAAAATTCTTTTTTCTTATCATATTACCATACATACTATCTTTCCTGATGCCTCACTTGTAAAGTGCTTAGTACAGTGTCTGACACATAGTAGGTGTTTAATAAATGCTTGTTTCTTCCTTCTTTTTCTTCCTTACTTCTCCTATGCCTATTCATCCTCATCATGACATTCATTCCTCAATCCTTCATTGCTATCCCAGGGCACTGCTGCCTACTGTCTTCTACTTTCCCAAACTCAACCTTTGGTGAACTAGTTCAATTTCACATTATCATCTATGCTCAAATCCCTTGCTCCTTTGTCTTATTCACTGAACAGGCCTTGCCAAACCCTAGCCTTGGGTTACTCCCACCATCTAACCCTTAACTCTTACTCTTATGCTGCTAAATGAAGCTAGAGAGAGTTAAAAAGTCATGCTGACTGGATTCACTACAAATTAGTGTTTTCTAATCTCAACTGGGCCTTCATTGTAGTAAGGAAATCCTTAAATTCCTCCCTAATCAGTTGTTTATCTCACTGACCACAGTGGCTGTTAGCCTTCTTTTTTTTCCCATGGCAACCCCTGCCTCCACTTGGTTGAGAACATTGTCTCATATTTCCCTTCTTATGTCACATTCTTCTGAGATCATTTCCTCCTTTACTAACTCCAGGCTCTGATAAAGAGGAGATCCTCCTTCTTGCCAAGGCCAACTCCTTGACAAGCACCCTTGATCCTATCCCATCAGTGTTCTCCAGAAGATTGCTTCCATTATCACCCCTACTCTATCTTCCTCTAATCTTCAGTTTCTTCCTTGGTCCTCTTCAAGAATGAAGAACAAACAACAGCAACAATTTCTCCCTATGCACTGATTCCTTCTTAGCTACCTAGAAACATGTCCCTGTTTTCCCCAAACTTAAAAAATCTCACTTGATCTCACCATCCCTGCAAACTATTATCCAACATCTGTCCCACTCCTCTCAGCTACACTCCTTTAAAAAGCCATTTAGGATCAATGTCTTTACTTCTCTGCTCTCAATTTCTTCTAAACTCTCTGAAATTTGACTTCCAATTGCATTCAACTGAAATTACTCTTTTCAAAGTCGACCAGTTCAGTGGTCTCTTAATTGCTAAATCTAATGGCCTTTTCTCAATTCTCATTTTTCTTGACCTCTCTTCAGTATTTGATGCTACTGATTATGCTTCCCTTATCTCTAGGTTTTGTGACACTTCTCTTGTCACTTAGTTTTCCTCCTACTTGAATGACTGCTTCTTCATTCTCTTCTGCTGGATCTTCAGCCATTTCATACTTATGTAGGTCTTCCTCAAGACTAGGTTCTGGTCCCTCTTCTCTTTTCTCTTTCACTTGGGGATTTCATCTGCTCCCATGGGTTCAAGAATTATCTCTATGCAAATGATTCTGAGATCACATTCAGTCCTAGTCTCTCTCCTGTACTCCAGTGCCATATTGTTTAAGGCTAACTGGACATTTCAAACTGGAGGTCCCATGGGCAACTCAAACTCAACATATTCAAAACAGACCTCATTATCTCCCTCCCCCCCATACTCACCCAACTTCTGAATTTTCCTATTACAGTCAAGGGTATTACTATCCTAGTCATCCATGTTCTCAACCCCAGTGTCAGCTTTGACTCTTTACTCATAGTCACCCCACACATCTCATCAATTGCCAATTCTTTCTGTTCCACAGCTTATTTCAGATACATCCCTGTCTCTCCCTCTTTTTAATTTTATTTTTAACTTAGGGAATAAAAGCATTTCCATAACATAGTACAATAAAAAAGATGATTGCAAATGAAACTGCAAATCTACTATGCACAACTTGCTATTCCTTTCAAATATATAGCAAAATTATCATGTAAAAGTCTTTTTTTCTTCCCTCCCTCCTCCTGCCCTAGAGATGGCTACCATTACACACACATAGGTGTGTGTATATACATATATACATATATATGTAAAATTATTCTGTACATACTTCTATTTATCAGTTCTTTCTCTGGATGCAGACAGTGTCTTTCTTCATATGTCCTTAATAGTTAATTTTATAATTAATTATAGTTAATTAGACATCCCTGTCTCTCTAATCACACAACCAATTCCTAATTCAAACCCTCAATCACCTCTCATCGGAATTGCTAAAATGTCCTTCTATTTGGTCTCTTTGTCCCAAGTCCCTCCCCACTCCAAATCACCCTCCACTGGCTGTCCCCCATGCTTGGCATGCTCTCCCTCCTCACCTCTACTTATGCCTCCACTCAAACCCTTAAATGGAGATGAGTGTTGCCACCTACAAAAAAGGAGAGAGCTAAGAAGCACCTACCTGCCATTATGAGAGGTGATGTTTCATAAAACACCAAGAAGCAGAATAGGGGAAAAGACATTTATAGAGAGCTTAGCAAATGACCAACAAAGTCAGATTATCCTGAAGAATTTTAGGATTAAACTGGAAGAAGGACAATGTTCAAGCAAACATTAGTCAAGAATTATATAATAAACTCTTTTCTTCATATCTGACAGCAGAGACATTACAGTTTGACTCTAAGATCACAGTCTCTGATGTGGTTTACGAGGAAGCAGAAAAGGCACTAAAAAAAGAGAAAAAATATGAGAAGAACAACTGAACTAGACCAAGCATACACATAGGAAATTTGTGTTAGGAGTGACACAATTTTGAAGGTATCAAGGGATTGAGTCTCAAGAAATAATTACCAAGAAATATCAATAGTTATCAACTCATACACCCCTTCTTTACCAACTCTTTATAAGAATATATAAATACATTGATGACATCTTTGATGAAAGTATGAGAATGGAACTGGTAAAACTTTGCAGATGTTATTTGATAGCACACTACATATTTACAGCCATACAATGGATGGAAAAGTCCAGAGAATGCAAGTTTTCACTGCACTCATTATTTTTGACTATAAAAATCTTTGATTTGGTAGAGCAAAATACTGTCAGTAAGACTCTTCCCTAGCAAAATGTCTTCATAATTATGTTAGAATTATAGATGATTCTTTGAAAGATGCAACAAGAGGTAACTTTATTCAAGATGATCTAATGAGGCATAAAGCACTAGTCCCATGTTTGCAACAGGTGTCTGCCACTGTTAGCGAAGATGTTCAGGAAAGACTCTAAAATGGAAGGATTCCCTGTAGATGGTGAGGTCCTTCAGATGCTTCTGTTTATGGATGACATTGTGCTGATGACACCAAGCCTTAGAATACTGACGAGCCTATAATCACCAGAATCTATGATCTCTCAAAAGAATTTAGCTTACCTATCTACAAAGGAAAAATCTAGTGTATGAAGAATGTCTGTGGTCCAGAATATGATATGTGTTTGGATGGACAGTGCGTATATTGCTATGAAGGGACAATGAACTGAACATATATTTTAATAGGAGAAGGGCAGGATGGATTTTGTTTAGAGCCATTTTTTACAGGTATTTGGAAGGGTTTGGGGGGAGAGGCCAGGCAAGTCACTGCTTTTACTCTGCCATCTTGGCCCAGGATGGATTTTGTATTTGGGAAATTGTGCCATCTTTTTAATGATCCTAAATGTCTCCCAGAAACAAAGGGCCATCTTTCAAACATCAACATTATTTTGTTGATGCTATATGGCTGCAAGTTATGAATGCCTGAGTTTCTAAGAGTTAAAATAGCCAAAGGGCATTGGAAAAGGACATGGTGGACAGGAGTAGGCTGCATATCAATGAAGAATTCCACAGAAAAATTAGTGTGAAGGATGTCATCGAACTGATGTAGGAATCTCGAGAGGTTAAAGTTAAAGAGGTGAGCTGGTCATACATTAAGAGTGAGGGATTACTGAAAGGACAGCCTGTGTGTTCCATCACTGCTCATTCAGAATCAAGAGTGTTAGAGGAAGGTTCCTAGTACACTGGGAAACATCACCAAATGGCTAGCCTTTCTCTGCCTAATGATTTCCAGTGAGGGAGAAATTACTACCTCTATTTCAAGGAGCCCATTCCCCTTTTGGAAAGCTCTAAATGCTGATGAATTTTCTTTACATCAAACCTAAATCTGTCCACCTGCAACTTCTACTTATTACTTTCAGTTCTGTTCTCTGGGGCCAAGCAGAACAAATCTATTTTTATTTAATATTTTATTTTCCCCCAATTACACATAAAAACAATTTTAAACATTTGTTATTAAAGATTTTGATTTCCAAATTCTCTCTGTCTCTGCCTCCCTGCCCCCTTCACTGAGAAAATAAGCAATATGATATAGGTTATACATGTGCAGTCATGCAAAACATATTTCCATATTAGTCATGGTGTAAAAGAAAATACAGACCAAAAAAACTCCAAGAAAAACAAAGAAAGTAAAAAAATATGCTTCAATCTGCTTTTGGACTCCATCAGTTCTTTCTCTGGAGATGGACAGCATTTTTTTCATCATAAGTCCTTTGAAATTGTCTAGGATTATTGTATTGCTAAAAACAGCTAAGTCATTCACAGTTGATCATCATACAATATTGCTGTTACTGTGCACAATGTTCTTCTGGTTCTACTCATTTCACTTACCTACAGTTCATGTAGTCTTTCCAGGTTTTTCTGAGAGCATTCTGCTCATCATTTCTCATAGCACAATAGTATTCCATCACAATCATATACCACAACTTGTTCAGCCATTCCTCAATTGATGGACATCCTCTCAAAGTCCAATTCTTCACCACCACTAAAAGAGCTGCTATAAATATTTTTCTACATGTAGGTCCTTTTCCTTTTTGTTTTTTATCTCTTTGGGATACAGACCTAGTAGTGGTATCCAAGCAGAACACGTCTAAACTCTCTTCTATATGACCTTTAAAATACATTGACGGCTGGTATGTCTCTCTAAAGCTTCCTTTCCCCAGAAGAGAAAGTAAGGGAAAGAATTATAAGGAAAATGTTTGTAACTTTAAATCACTATGCAGATATGAGCTGTTGTTATTTTTCTTCTTCTCTTCACAGACCATGCTATCTTTCCAGGTTCTTGGAGAGGATGGTTTCTAACAAGAAGAGTGCCCCAATCTAACCATTTTACCTGTAGATGTACCAGGAGTTATTTAAATAGTGCCAAGCCAAAGGGAAATGTAAAATGAGTAATTAGCAAACTTGCAAATTGCTTTATGTTCTTATGAAGTATGTCTCCCAGTAGATTGTAACAGTAGTTATACATTAAGTTATTGAATCCTTTTTCCAAGAATATTTTAAAAATTTTATCTTTTTTTGTGTGTGGGAATAAATTATTTGTCCCATATTTCATTCATATTATACATTGAGTGCTTTATTTACTCCTCCTTTTTAGGGAGGTCATAGATGTGACATATCAATTTTTTCTCCAATGCATCATAGTGGGGAATTTAAGCCAAAGGGTGTAAGAAAAGGAGTTTCCCTGCTGCCCTTAGGGATAAGCTCACCTTGGACTTCCCACATGTTTAGGTATAGAAGAGTACAGGACAGAGAATGGGCACAGTATTCTAGCCCCCTGTGGGCCCACCAGTGATTCCTAAAGGTTAGATAAATATGTATCCTAAGACTCTACTCTTCCACCCTTCTACCATCTTCCTTTATGCTACATCACCTTATCTGAATGACTTCAACAGCATCCTAATTGCTTTTCAGATTTCAATCTCACCCCATTTGGGCCCATTTTGCACAGTGATGCAGGATTAATTTATCTCAAATACCATTTTCAGCCCACTCTTCAGGGACTTAGAGTAGCTCTCTACTGTCTACAATCATGAAATAATCCCAGTTCTTAAGGAACTTGCAAATAATGGAGGAAGGACAAGAACACAAACAACTATGATACAATTAAGAGTAGGATAAGTACAAAGGAGAGGCCCAGACAAAGTGTTAAAAACCATTTGAGGAGGAAGAGATTATTTTCAACAGGAAGAGAGCAGGAGGAGGGGGTGAAAGGAGGAAAGGCTCCATAGAGGATATGACATCTTAATTGGGCCTTGAAGGTATGGAAGTACTTCAATAGAGATTGTATCAGGGTGGTCAGGAGGGGTAGGAGTGGGGAGGCAGAGTTCATTTTAAGCACTAGAGACAACAGAAGCAAAGACATGGAGATGAACAAGGGGAAGATGGGATGAGGAGGCAGAGAGTAGTTCACTTTGGCTGAGATCTATAAGAAGTGAAGGGAAACACTTAGAGACAAGGCTTATAGGTTGGAACTGGATTTCAGAGGGCCTTGAATGCCAATATAAGGAGTTTATACTTATTTAATAGATGATATGGATATACTAGAGATTTTCGAATAAAGGAGTGATATGATCAGACCCATGTGTTGGGAACATGACTCAGGTAGTGCTCTGGAGGATGGATTGGACATGTAAGAGAAGGAAGGCAGAAGACCAATTAGGGAGATATTGCAATAGTTCAAGTTGATTGTGAGGAAAGAGAGAAAGGGACGAATATGAGAGATTCTGAAGGGGCCAAATTGATAGTGTTTTACAACTGACTGGATATGACAAGTAAGGGAGAAGGAGTAACCAAAGAAAATATTAGATTTTTACCATGGGAGAAAGAGTGGATGGTGGTACCATTGACAAAAAACAGTCAAGTCAGAAGGAGGAAGAAACTTTTGGAATAAGATAGTAAGCTCAGTTTTAGATATGTTGGGTTTGAAGTATTTAAGAGATTTTCAGGTTGGATATTTCTTCTAGGTAGTTGAAAGTCAGATGTGGAGCTTGGAACAGAGGACAGGGCTGGAGACGTATAATTATGAGTCATTTGTATAGAGGTGATAATTAGGACTATGGGCATAAATGAGTTGATAAAATAGTAGAGATTGGCAGGAGAAAGGAAGAGGGTAAAGGACAGAGCCTCAGAGAGTGTGCACCTAAAGGGGTCAGGAAGAGGATGAGAAAGCAGTGAAGGAAACAAAGAAGGAATGGCCAGAGAGACAGGAGAAAAACCAGGAGAGTGTGCTGTCTCTGAAGTGAAGGTTGGAGAGATTATCGTTAAGAACTGGGCAAAGAGATCAAGGAGGATGAGGACTGAAAAAAAAAAGACCACTCAACTTGGTCAATGGAGACTTTTGATCTATTTCAGTAGAATGTTGGGTGGGGGAGAGACAGAGAGAGAGACAGAGAGGGAGAAAGGCAGAGAGGGAAAGAAGGAGAGGAAAAAGAGTGAGAGTGAGAGGGAGAGGGAAAGAGGGAGAGGGAGAGGGAGGGGTCAGACAGCAATGAATTGGGGAGAAAGTGGGTGGTGAAGAATTGGAAGCATCAGGTGCAAACAAATTTTTTTTTCTAAGAAGTTTGACAGTGAAGGTGAGGAGAAAGATGGTCACCTAACCTTTCTGAGCTCTAGATGCTTGGCTAAGCAAGAGCTCTGAGTTTGGCACCCACCTAGGACACCATGAATTTTTACTTTTTCTGGCCATATTTATTATAGATTACTGACACCATCCAAGTCATCAAAACAACAATGCATTTTTAATGTGATGGGCTTTGCCTGGCCTCCCATGCACCCCTAGATAGCATCTGGTTAATAGCTGGCTTCTTCCTGCTTCAGTTCGCCCAGCATGAAGAATTCCACATTCAGCTAAATGAGCACATGGAGGGTTCTCTTGCCCCCTTCCCTTCTTTTCCCAAAGGAACATTTGATAAACATGTTGTAAGTTTTGATGCTTTACCCCTCAAAGATGCCCTTGTCAAGATATCAGATGTTGTCTAACTTAGAATACACATCGCGGGCTGAGAAATTGTGATTGGTCTCATTGTTAAAAACTCTTCCTTGCTTATTGGCATGACAACTGAGCTAAATAGAGCTGAGATGAATGCGAGGCTATTTTTGGTGCCTCCTCTAGGATTTCACGCACACTGTGTATTTTGCATCATTTTAATACTTGGGCATACTAAGGAGTCTGAGGCAAACACTCGTTTGTAAATGTTACAGTCTGCCAAGCTTGGGTGGGTGTTTTGCAGGGTGACGTTTTTCATCTCACATGATTACTTTTGGCAATAGCCAGATTGGGGAAAGATTTCACTTTTTTAAAGCTGGAAATAAAAGTGTTAGTTTAGTTTGGTAGAAAGGCAAGCTCTCACTTACCTTTATCCTGTCCATACATGCTTCCATTTTGAGTTGCTCCACAGCTTTTCGGGCTTGAGAGATACTGGTTGTGCTGTTATTAGACATGCCTTCTTTCATTCTCTTTCCCCAGAAACTGTCAAAGTTAGAGAATTAGAAAGCTGTAAATTACAGTGAGTGTAACAATGTGCCTATTATCTCTAGATTGTAAGCACTCACACTATAAAAGTGATGTTTCATCCTTCCAAAAGAATAGGAATAGTATGACCAATATGTATAGTATTAACCAACAGTATGACCAAATGTCATGAAATTCCTTGAAACAGTCTCTCAGTACCTGGTTGTTTGTCAACACTGGGCACTGTCAATAAATGGGAACACAAAGTTCAAATCCCTAATTGCCATCCTCCAGTACTATAAGCTATAAACCCAAATGTCCTGTTATTTCAATAGCATTTTTAAAATCAATCATGTACTTCATTGCGTTACTGAGCCAATAATTTCAGAGAGTTGGCTTTAAATAATATCATATAAGCATACATGTACAAACATGCACATCATTAGAAATGCCAATTGACTTTCCTTTCTAAAAAGAGAAAATACATTTTCAGTGACCTGGCTGGGTATTGAAGTTACAAGACAATTACTGGCTGGTGGATACATGAGGGAAATCTTATTAAAAATTACCTATCAATCTATGTCTGTCTGTCTGTCAGTTTGTCTGTCTGTCTGTCTGTCTGGCTATCTATCCATCTATCCCCTGCACCACTCTACTAAAACTGTTGGATGAACAGTCATCAGTGACCAAGTTCAATGGCCTCTTTTTTTCCCAGTTCTCATCCTTCTTGATCTCTCTGCCCTGTCCTAATGGAAAGTCTCTCCTATCTTGGCTTCTGAGTCACCACACTTTCCTGGCCCCCAAACAAATGAATGTAATGCCAAGTGCTCCATGGTGGCATATTTATAAAGCATATGCTCTGCCTTATACTTATTGCATCTAATGAGAACCATTTGGAGAGAGCCATCATAATTAAAGGCTCAGAGAGAGTAGGAAACTGACCAAAGGCAAATGCTTGCTATATTGTGTAAAGAACAAAAATAATTTTCAATCACTGCACAGCAAGGGGTAGGAAGATATTATCCTGGCATCCAGGTAAGTATTTTTCCTCTGGATTTTTCATTTTTTGGACAAGTCCCTTGTTTAGGCCGTGTACAATGTAGCACAGGGTGGTTAAACTTTGCCCTAGAGGGCCTAAATTCAGCCCTTTCAGTCCCTCAGCAACATAGCAACAACTGAGTTTAGCACCCAGGTAGCAAGAATAATTAATTTCTTACTTTTAAATATGTATTTCATTTATTTCATTAAACATTCCCCAATTTTGTGTAAATTTTTTTAAAACATTCATTAAAAAAATTTCAAGTTCTAAATTCTCTCTCTCCTGCCCCTCCCTGACCCAAGAATAATTAATTTCAATAGGAAGTTACTGATGCTTCTTCCCTCCTCAGCAACCCCTGTCTCCTCAGCATCTTTACCTCAAGTGTGCTCCTTCCTAGTCCAGCTCTAACCCTGCTTCAGACTCCCAGAGGCTTCAGGGCAGTGGCCTCAAGTTTTCCCAGAGTTTCCATTGTCCTTTCCTGACAACTGAATGCCACTTGCCCCAGGCATATTTTTTTCTCTTGTCCTAGCAGCAAAAATTGATGGCTACCTATCTTGCTTTCCCTTTTAAATGAGGCTCCAGGAGTCTTGAAAAAAAAAAAGCCAGGTATTCTAAGAGGCAGACTGGGGAAGGAGAGAGCATTCCAGGCATAGGGGATAACCCAAGTAAAAAGTCACAAAGATGGGAGACGGAACATCTTGTGTGAAGAACAGAAAGGAGGCCAATGTGGCTGGACCACAGAGTATATGGAGGGAGGACTGCAAAGACAGGAAGGAGGCATGTTGTGAAGAGCTTAAAATAACAGGTTTATTGAGGGAGGTGGGATAGAGTGATAGAGTCAGATCTGTACTTTAGACAAATCACTTTGTCAGCTGTGTGGAGGATGGATTGGAATGGGGAGAGATCTGAGACAAGGAGCCCAATTTATGAGGCTATTGAAATAGTTGATGTGAGAAGTGATTAAGGCTTAAACTAGGGTGGTTGTTGTGTGAGTGGAGAGATGGGGTTGTGTCTGAAATAGATCGTGGAGAAACAGTAAGATTTGGCAACTGATAGGCTTTGTGGGGCGAGTGAGAGTGAGGAGTGCAGAAAGACACCAAGATTGACAGCCTGGGTGTCTGGAAAGATGGCGGTGCCTTTGACAACAATAGGGAAGTTTAAATGATGGTGGATATGCAAAAATAGATGAGTTCTGTTTTAGATGTGCTGAGTTTGAGATGCCTACCAGACCTTCCATTTGAAATGTCCAATAGGCAGTTGGTGATGTGGGCCAAGAGTTTAGGAGAGAGACCAGGCCTCGCTGGATATATTGATCTGGGAATCATTTGCATACAGGTGATACCTCAACCCATGGGTGCTGATGAGATGACCAAATGAGAGAGTATAGAGAGAAAAGGGAAGAGGACATAGGACAGAGCCTTTAGGGATATCAACAGTTAGTGTTATGGCATGAATGAAGATCCAGCAAAGGAAACTGAGAAATAGATGGGTAGGAAGAAAACCAAAGGAGAGAAGTGTCACAAAACCCAGGAACAGTGATCAGTAGTCTCAAATGTTATAGAGGAGTCAAGAAGGATGAGGATTGAGAAGAGATCATTAGATTTGGCTATTAAAAGATCAGTGATAACTTTGAAAAAAGCAGTTTCACTTGAATGAAGCTTGAAGCCAGATTGCTAAGCGTTTCGAAGAAAGTGAGGGGGTGGGATGGGGGGGGAAGTGAAGAAATTGATTATAGATGCCTTTTTTTAAGGAATGTAGCTGATAAGAGGAGGAGAGCTATAGGATGATAGACTGAGGGAAGGCAGAATCTAGTAAGGTTGTTTTTTTTAAAGAAGAAAAGCGACTGGGGCAGCTCGATGCTGCAGTGGATAGAGCACCGGCCCTGAAGTCAGGAGGACCTGAGTTCAAATCCGGCCTCAGACACATGATACTCTCTAGCTGTGTGACCCTGGGTAAGTCACTTAACACCAATTGTCTCGCAAAAAAAGAATAAAAGCGACTTAGGTGTGTTTTAGGTAGCATCTGGACTAATGTATTTAGCCCTGGGCATCACAGTTTAGGACAGTCATTGATAAACTGCATGATGTCCAGAGAATGACAACCAGGGTCGTGAAAGACCTCAAGCTCACATTATATGAGATTCTATCAAAGGAAGTGGGCATCTTTAACCTAGAGAGAAGAAGATATTATAATAATGATGATAATAATAATAATAATAATGGCTAACATCTACCTAATACCTTGAGGTTTGCTAAGTATTTTATAAACATCTCATTTTAACCTCACAACAATTCTGGGAAGTAGGAGCTGTTATTATCTCCCATTTTATATATGAGGTAAACTGAGGCTAAGAAGTAGAAGTTCAGAATTGCCCAGGGTCATACAGCTAGTAGCTGAGACTGATAACTAGCCTGAATTTGAACTTGAGTCTTCCTGACTCCAGGTCTAGCATTCTATCCATTGCACCACTTAACTGCCTAGGTATTTTGTGGAAGGTGGACATCATAGTTCTCTTCAAGTATCTGGAGAGCTGTCATGCGGAAGAAGGAATAGATTTTTGTTCTGTTTGGCCCAGGAAGACAGAACTTCTTAATACTTTGAGCTGCCCATAGTATGATGGGCTTTAATGGGAGTCAGTGGGTTATCTTTCTTCACAGTTCTTTAAACAAAGGCTCTGGTACTTGTTGAGGAGACTTGAGTATGGAGATCCTAATGGATGACTTCCCTTCTAATGAAGTCCCTTCTAATTCTGTGATGCTATAATTTATCTTAAAGATGGAGGAAGATTCCAAAGATGAAGCTGAAAAACCCAACTCTGCATATTAAAAACTTCATCACTTCTCACCACTGCCAACTCATCAAAACTCACTCAATTTGTAGGATGTTAATTTATTTACCTTTATTGTGTTACTATCCAACTTTTTCTTTAGCTGTTTTTATGCATTTGTTATACAAGTTCTGTCCCTATAACCGGACTGTAAAAAAACAAAACTCCCAGGACCCCATATTTTATTTCTTCCAATTTCCCACAGTTTTTGTACACAGGAGGAATTCAATTGAGTGTGTTTTTGCCTAGGAGCACAGAATGTAAGATCTAGAAGGGGCCACAAAGAGAAACTAGTACAAACAACTGGTTTTTAGAGATGATATTTAGGCCCACAGAGATGAAATGATTTGTCCCAGATCACATAGATATGTAGTGGCAAAGCCAAGACTAGAATCCACGTCCAGTGATTTCTTACTACCATGTTCAAGGGATGCAATGGAGCATGCACGTACATATGGTTCCTCTGGGAGAATGCAAGAAAGCCTACTCCACTGAATTATTGGAGGGATTCTCATCTTCATTCCACCTCTCCCTCTGCTCTCCCCACCTCACCACTGCAGTTATACCTAGGGTGTTTCATATTGGGATAATTTCTAGCACTACTCTTTGGGTCCCTCTCACCTTCTGTTGTGGATTAGGCCAGATAGAATGATGGGGAGTGGTGAAAAAAGAAAACGAGGTGAGTCTTGCTAGTTGGTTCTAAAAAAGATCTGAGATTCTTCCCATCTTCTCCCTTCCATATACGTCCTTCAGGTTGCATTTCGCCCTTTTCTGACATCTCCAATTTGCTTTTCCCATTCAAGGTTTCTTTTGGTCTCCATTTGAACCAGAAGTCATTATTTAACAGGGTTGGAGGAAGTACAGAGTGGGATTTGCCTGAAGTGAACTCCAAATTCTAGTAAGGTTGGCTTCGCTCACAGCTCTTCCCCTATCATCCTCCCTCAACATTCACACTGTGAGCTGTGGAAATGTTAAGCAGAAGAAGCGTACCATAGGAAGGCTCTGCCCCAATGAGGTGGGGGACCGAAATGTCATAAAAAGATAACTCTGGCAGTCCAGCTTCTGCCACAGGGACCTGGAGTAGGGGTAGGGGACAGACACTCACTGGGCATGAGACCAAGAGCGTGGTCAAAAGAAAAACGAAGTGAATAAAATGGAATTGGCTCCTTCCTCCCATCCCATACACATTGGCAAGAAACACATAGACCTTAGGGACCATTTTGTGGTCAGAGTCACAAACGAGTCAGCTTTCTTACCTGTTGTCAGGGCAGGTCCAGTGACCTGGAGCAGGTGTGTCACAGGGAGCTGGAGGCACAAGATGTTATCGACACAAATCCACGGGTGGAAGCAGGAACGATGCTTGAACCTGTCTACGATCAGCGCTGAATCAGGGCTCTTAACAGGAGTCCATCTGAAACAACAACCAAAGAAAAGGCTAGAGATGGGAAGAGAAACCTTTCCTCTCCGAAAGTGAAACAAAAAACCAAACAAACCACAAACTACTCCACTGTTCCTCTTTCCCATAGAAATACCAGGCCTGACTGCATACTACTGCTCAAGATGGCATGTGAAGGGTTATGGAGGTAGGTGGAGCCTGGAGAAATCACAGCTCCTAGAACCATAGACCAGGACCTTGATCGCCAAACCAATTTAATGGCTTTTTCCTCAAACCTCATTCTTCCTGGCCTTTGACACTGCTGATCACCCTCTTCTCTCTAGGTTTTTGTGGCACCGATGTATGTGGATTCTTCTCCTACGTCTCTGACCAGTCCTTCTCAGTCTCCTTTGCTGCATCTTCATCCATGCCATGCTTGCTAACCTTGTGTGTTCTTCAGGGCTCTGTCCAGAACCCCCTTCTCTTCTCCCTCTACACCATGCCACTTGGTGATCTCATCAGCTCCTGTGGATTCAGTTATAATCGCCAAGCTGATTCTCAGATCTATTGATTCAGCCTTACCCTCTCTCCTAACCTCTGGACTTACTGCCTGTTGAACATCTCTAACTGGATGTCTTACAGACATCTGAAACTCATAACGTCCAAAGCAGAAATAATTCTCTTTCTTTTCAAAAGCTCCCAACTTCCAAACTTCCCTATTCCTATCCAGGGCACTGCCATCCTCCCAGTCCCCTGGTTCTCAAACTAGGCATCATCTTCAACTCCTCATGCTTTGTCAACCCCCATATGTAATCACTGTTCAAGTCCTGTCCTTTCTACATTCATTTTTGTTGTTGTTTAGTTGTTTCAATCATGTCTGACTTTTTGTGACCGCATTTGGGGTTTTCTTGGCAAAGATACTGCAGTGGTTTGCCATTTCCTTCTCCAGCTCAATCTACAGATGAGGAAACTGAGGCAAACAGGGCTAAGTGACTTGTCCAGGGTCATATAACTACTAAGTGTCTGAGGCTGGATATGAATTCAGGCCTTCCTGACTCCAAGCCTGACACTATCCACTGTGCCACCTAGCTGCCCCTTCTATGTTCACAACATTTCTTATATATACCCCCTTCTCTCCTCTGACACTGTGACTACCCTGACCACTGCCCGTGTTATCTCATGCCTGAACTACTGCAATAGCCTGATGGTTGGTATTCCTGCTTCAAATCTCTCCCCACTTCAGTCCATTCTCTACTCAGCTGTCTAATTAATCTTCATAAAGTACATATCTGAGCATATCATTCCTATTCCCTACCCCCACGTTATTCCATAAACTCCATTGCCTCCCCATCATCTCCAGGATAAATATAAAATTCTCTTTTTGATGTTCAAAACCTTTCCTAACCCGGTCCCCTTCTACCTTTCTAGTCTTCTTCAACCTTACGCACCTCCACATATTCCAGAATCCAGTGACACTTCCCTCCTTACCGTTCCTTGCCCAAGATGCTTCATCTCCTACCTCCATGCATTTTCACTGCCAGTCGCCTATGCTTGGAATCTCTTCCTCCTCCTCTCCATCTCCAGGATTTCCTGGCTTCCTTCAAATCCCAGCTAAAACCCCACCTTCTACAGGAAGCCTTTCCTGATTCCCCTACCCCCCGCCCTTGCTGCTAGTGTCTTCACTCTGTTGATTATCTCCAACTTGTCACGTATATATCTTGTTTGTACATAGTTGTTATCGTGTTGTCTCCCCCATTAGAGTCTGATCTCCTTAAGAGCAGGGACCATCTTTTGCCTTTTTTTTGGTATCCCCAGTCCTTAGCATAATGCCTGACACATAGTAGGTGCTTAATAAATGCTTGTTGACTGACTCTGGAGTCTATTAGAATCTATCCCATAACTTTAATGACCAAACCCAAAATCAGATATAACAAAGAATATTTCTTTTTGTAATACTTTTAAAAGTATCCTTTCTTCTAGAGGCAGCATGGTGTAGTGAAGAGAGCCCTGACCAAGGAATCCAACCACCCCTACCCCTGCTTGGTCACTATGTGCTCTTAAGCAAGTCATTTAACCTTGCCAAGGCTCAGTTTCTTGCCTATCAAATGAAGAGAATCATACTTGCACCCCTTGACTCTGAAAATTGCTGACAGAAAGTGCTTTGTAAATTGAAAAGTGCTAGGTAAATATCTATCTAAAAACTATTTAAAATCCAGCATGCCAGGTGGAGGCACCCATGGCCTTAGACCTACCACAGATCTCTCCTCTATCCATGTGGTACTTCAACTATCATTTTAAAAAATAATGTTTTTATTGATATCTTTTTTTACATCATCATAATTTCTACCAGTATCTTCCGCCTCTCATTCTCTGTGAGCCCTACAAATAATAAATAGTATTTTTAAGACAAAGATCATCATAATTGATCAATATATCGAAAAAGTCTAAAATTATGTGCAATGTAAAACACTTGTATATTTTCCACCTCTGCTAAAGGGTGAGGTGGGGATGTCTTTTCATCTTTTTTCTTTCAAGCCAGGCTTATTCCTTATAATTTTGCAACATTAATTTTTGATTTTGGGAGGCTTGTTCTTTCAATTTTCATTGTTGTAGCCATTATGCAGGTTGTCTCCCTGGTTCTGCTTACTTCACTCTGTATCAGTTCGTGGAGATCTTTCTGCAGAAAGATGCAGAATGCTTCTGTGTATTCATCATAGCCAAAATTTCTTACAGAAATGTAATTTTTTACAGAAAAGTTATATTCCATTACAGTCATATACCATAGTTTGTGGAGCCATTCATCAATCAATAGACATCCACTTTTTTTTTCTATTTCTTTGCTATCACAAAAAGTACTACTTTGATATTTTGGTATATTGGGGATTTTCTTATCAATGGTCTCCCTGGGGTATAAATCCAGTTATGAAATCTCTGTGTCTAAGGGTATGGATTATATCCTTTATATTGGGTATAGTCTCTATATTTCAAGAGTATGGACTATATTTTAGTCACTTTATTTTCATAACTCCAAATTGCTGTAAAAATGCCTACTTAAAAACCATCAAAAAAAAGGTGGAGGGCAGCTAGGTGGCACAGTGGATAGAGCAACCAGTTCTGGAGTCAGGAGGACCCGAGTTCAAATGTGACCTCAGACACTTATTAGCTGTGTGATCCTGGGCAAGTCACTTAACCCTGATTGCCATGCCTCCCCCCCCCCCCAAAATGCCAATCATCATTTCCGTTCCTGTATTCATTATCCACCTAACCACTGACCAAACAGAAAGAAATAACAATTTTGAATGGAAGATAACTTTAATATCACATATAAATATTTTTTTAAAATTACCTGTCACTTAACAATTATATATGTCCTCAAGGGTTTTTGTTGAGAGGCAGTGTGATGTAGTGATCAGGATCCTAGCCTGAAGCCAGGAAGACCTGGGTTGAAGTCCTGCCTCTGACACACACTGGCTGTGGGACCCTGGACAAATCACTTCTCCGTTCTCTAGGTAGATTTTTAAGATAATAAGTTACACAGAGAAAGTATCCATTGGTACTGGAAAGAGTTTCCTCACCTGAACTCACAGGTCCAGTCCCGATTCCCATCAAAGGGTTTTTGGAGTGCCTATAAGTGCTTTACCTTGTTCTGCCTCAATCAGAATTTAAAAACAGAGACGAGGATTAAATGGAACAATGGAAGACACATTTTGCCTTATTTGTGCTTGGTCCAAATTGACTTTGGTTTTGAACACCAGGATATCTATTTGATTGCTTCTCACTTCCCCTCTCTGACCTGCCTATCCATTACCGAGAACCTCTAGAACATACTTTTATTTTACTTTTTATCAGAAGTTCCTCCTTGTTAAGCTTGTGAGATTTCATTGCTTTTTCTATTTTTTTGTGGGGGGGGAGTAGGGGCAGGATAGGAAAGGAGAAGTAGATATCCGTATATATCTAATTTTATGTTGTTTCGTTCCTTCTCTATGACCTTTGAATTTTAGCTTTGGGGCTGCTTGTTTTAAAAACCATTTTTGGCTCATTCACTCATTTCTTTTTTTCTTCTTCACTTGCATTCTCTTAAAATTCCTTTCTATCTACGGGTGGGTTTATTTTTTTGGGGGGTGCTTATTGGTATTTCCAGTGGTGCACAGGAGCTGATCATAATGTATCTGATATAATCATATTAATGATAAGGGAAAAGTGTGGAGGTCTCCTCATATTTCCTTAAGCCAAGGCTTCTCCTCTTCTACCATTTTCATTTCCATAAAAGAAGAGTGGAAGTTAGGTGGTGAAGTCCAAGACAAAAACCACAGAAAAGGGTGCCTATTCAGAGGATGGAGAAGGATTGTTTGCTGCCTTGAGGACACTTCGTAGGGTGAGACTTTTAAATGAGGCTCTAGGAGGATCATTTAAGATTTTCCAACCTACCTTTTCACCTCTTTGGAATTCTGACTAGTACCAACTCCTCAGTGGCTTACTCACTATTTCCTCAATTAACACTAATGGTGGTTCTGCTGTCTGGTAATGCTGATCTCTAGGCACTCCTCCAAGCTGTCCATAGGGAGACAAATGAACTTGAGTAGGCCCTCTTCATCATTGTCTGTATTTTTGTGACTCCATTCCTAGACCAGTCTGCCTTGGACCAATTATCCTTACACACCATTGTTGAGGGCTTATCGATTATCTTGACAAGAGAATCAGTCAGCAAGCATTTTTTAGGGATCTCTTCTACCAGGCACTGTGCTAGGTGTTGCATCTACAAATATAATAAATCAACCAATTCCTATACTCAAGAAGCTTATATCCTAATAGAGGAGACAACAGTGACCTATCTAAGTATATCCAGAGTAAATATAAAGAATAAAGAGAAATAAATACAAAATAGTTAAATACAAGATAGTTAGAGAAGGAGGGCCCTAGCAGTTGAGGGGATCAGGAAAGGCTTAATATTTTAGAAATTGGTGCTTGAGATGCATGTTGAAGGGACAAAGGGATTCAATGATGCCGAGGTGAGGGAGGAGTGCACAGGGGCACAGGGGCCATCAGAGCAATGGCTCAGTGATGAGAGAGTCATGTATAAGGATCACAGAGGTTAGTTTTGCTGGGTAGCTGAGTACAGGAGAAGTATAATGAACAATGAGGCTGGAAAGATAGATTTGGTCTAGGGAGTGAAGGACTTTAAAAGCTAAATATAGAAGTTTATATTTTATCGTGGAGGCAGTAGGAAGCCATTGGGCTTGGTAGAGAAGGGCTAGTCATATGATTAGATCTGTGATTAAGGAAAATAAGTTGGGCAGCAGTGTGGAGAATGGCCTGGAATGGGGTGAGACTTGAGGCAGGGAGACCACTTAAGAAGATGTTGCCATAATCTAGGTGAGAGGTGATGATCATGTAAACTAAGATGGCGGTTGTTTGAGTGAAGGGGAGTTAGATACGAGATGTTGTAGATATAGAAATAGGAAGATTTGACCACTAATTGGATATGTGGGGTGAGAGAGGGCAAAGAGTTGAGGATAATGCTGAGATTATGAACCTTGGAAGGATTATGATGCCTTTAACAGAAATAGGGAAATTTGGAAGAGGCATGCAATTGGATGGAAAGATAATGAGTTCTGTTTGGACAATATTGAGTTTGAGATATCTCCAGGACATTGAGTTTGAAGTATCCAAAAGGCAATTGGTGATTTGAGATTTTTGCTAAGGGGATAGACTAGGGCTGGATATAGAGAAGAGAAGTTTGGGTGGGAAAGAAGAGGAAATCATAATTAATTTGTAACCATGCTTCCCTGACACAGACTTTAGATGGTTATTTTGCCATGATTTTAGTTCATATGTGTTTGCACGTGTGTATTATGTGTGTGTGCGTGTGTGTGTAGTCAGTCAACAAACATTTATTAAGCATCTACTATATGCCAAGAGCTGAGAATATAAAGAAAGGCAAGAATAGTCTATCCTCAAGGTACTTAAATTCTAATCGAGGAGACGATATGAAACTAGGTAAAAACACAATACATATCAAATAGAGATAGAAGGCAATCTGAGAAAGGGAAGGAACTAATAGTTGGGAGGGGGTGTCTAGTATTCCATTCAGTTAGCATTTATTAAGTGCCTACTATGTGCAAGGCATTTGGGTAGGTCCTGGGGACATGAAAACAAAAGTAAAAAAGTCCCTGCCTTCAAGGAGGTTGCATTCCACTGTGAAGGAGGGCATAACCTGTACACAAATTGCTAATGGTACAAGGAAATCAGAGAGTTCATTAACACCTGGGGGAGATCAGGGAAGGCTTTACCCATCCATGATAGAGGCAATTTTCACTCTCCCTTTGCATCCTTGCAAAATTAAACTTTGCCTAAAATATAGCCTTGAGGGCCTCTTATTACTGCTTGTTAAATTTCTAGCTTAGATATGAGCTGACAAAGTGTTTCATAAATAATAATAGCTTCCATTTCTGTAGAGCAGGGGTTCTTAATTTGGGTTCATGGACAAAGATATTCAGGGGTCTGTGAACTTGGATGAGAAAAAAATCATATCTTTTTTTTTCACTAACCTTTAATTGAAATTTGTCATTTCCTTCAATCATGAATATAGGCAGATCACAATAATATCAGCAGTGCCTGGGACTTGGTCACTAGTAAAAATCACCTCATATTTCATATCACATTATAGTGTTGCAGATATCTCAAAATGTGGTTAACACTCTTCACTCATTTGAAATTGCTGTAGTTAGTAGACCTATATCTAGCTCACATGTGATTGTATTCTTTTTGTCTGCAGACCATTTTTCAGTACAATTGGTTTCCTGTGTATTTTATCTTATGCATTTCATAATAATAATAGCTAACATTTATATGGCACTTACTATGTTACCAGACACTATGATAAGCATAGGAAATTATTAAAGCACTTGCTATGTGTCAGATACCATGCTTTACAAATATTATCTCATTTGATACTCACAATGACCCTGGGAGGTAGGTGCTATTACCACCATTTACAGCTGAGCAAACAGAGTTTAAGTGTCTTGCCCAGAGTCATATAGCTAGTTAGTGCTTGAGGTAGGATTTGAACTCAGATCTTCCTGAGTCAAGGTCCAGTGCTCTATATACCATGCCACACAGCTGCCCCATTTGAAAACATTATTCTGAAAGAAGTCTGTGGGCTTCCCTAGATTGTCAAAGGGGTCCATGAAACAAAAGTTAAGAATTTCTGCTCTAGACAGCCCTTCAGAGAGGTGGAAGATCCACAGGTGTTACACATTGCATATAGTTTGGGACTCTTTTAATGTATCATTTAGTTCTGTTGATTTTTTTCCCCTCCCATTTGGTACATGGGTTAGCTCGCTGGGAGGGGAAGGGGGAAGAATACTTGGGATAACTAGAATGATGTGAGAAACATAAGACATCAATTAAAACTTAAAAAAAACTAATAGTTGAGAGGGGGTGTCTAGTATTCTATATTTAAAAAATTTTTTTTTTATTTTAAAAAAACACCTGTTTTAAAGGGTTTCAGGGGGTTAAGCTTTAAGGTTTACAAAGTGCTCCCCTCATGGCAATACCATGAAAGAGGTAAGGAGCCTTATCCTCATTTTATAGATATTGCTGTTGTTTAATTGTTTTTTTAGTTACGTCAGACTCTTTGTGACTCCTTTTGAGGTTTTCTTGGCAGAGATACTGGAGTGGTTTGCCATTTCGTTGCCCAGCTCATTTTACAGATAAGGAAACTGAGGCAAACAGAGTTAAGTGAGTTGCCCAGTGTCACACAATTAGGAAGTGTCTGAGATCAGATTTGAACTCAGGAAGAGGAATTTTCCTGACTCCAGGCCTGGCACTCAATCCACTATTCCACCTAGCCATCCATTTTTACAGATGAGGGAACTATAAAAATGTTATATTTTAAAATCAAAATTTTTGTTCTTTGTCACAACCATCGCAATAGGAGTGTCAGTGCTGCTAATCTTTGAGGAGACCAGATGCTACGTGGGTAGCCAGATTCATAGGGAAAGGAGGCTTTAGAGGCCCAGGGGAAGCAGGTACAATGTTTGGTCTTTATACACACCTTGGATGTAGATTGGAGACCAGAGTGGCTCAGAAAGAACCCTTATTGATTGTACCACATTTCCATCCATGCTTGAATCATTGCACAAATTAAATACGGTGCTAGTAAAGCATGAGGCATTTTGCAATTTGGGTCTCAATTACTCAATTTGCATCCTGATGGTCTGATAGCATCTGCCTGATCTAATAACATCTAATCACACAGATGCTAAGCAAGAGATAAAGAGAAAGAACTTGAAACACAGTATGTGCCATCATGGACTGGAGAGGAATGCTATAGCCAGGAAGCACCTTGTCCATATGACACCTGCCTGTCAGAGCTAAGGGGGCAAGATTCATCCTCGGGTTTCTGAAGACTGTTATTATAATGCTGAGTCACGAGGCAGCCTGCTCTGATCCCTTGATGGGTGAGAGAATTGGAGATGATTAAAATAAGGGTTGCATTTTTCCCCCAAGATCAGAAGGCAAATTAGCAGCAGATTTAGGAAGAGAACCACAATAAAGGTCTATTTTCTTTTTTTTAAAAACTGTAATAATTGCCTCTAACCTCAAATAGAATCAATAATTTATACAGTATTTTTAAGGTTTGCAAAGTTCTCTCATCCATTATCTCATTTGTATTCCACTTCTGAGGCAGGTATTACAGGTATCCCCATTTTATAGATGAGGTAAACTGAGGCTCAGAGAAGTTAAGCAATTTGCCAATGGTTATACAGCCAATAAATATTAAAGGTGGGATTTGAATGGAAGTCTTTTTGGCTACAAGTACAGTCCCTTGTCCAATAACTGCAGCTAATTTACATAGCACTTTAAGTTTTGCAAAGCACTTTACAAATATTATCTCATCTTATTCTCATAACAACCTTAGGAGGTAGGTGCTATTATTATCCCCATTTTACTGGGGAGGAAACTGAGGTTAAATGACTTGCCTGGGCCATACAACTAGCAAGTGTCTGAGGCTGAAGTTGAACTTAAGTCTTCCTGACTCAGGTCCGATGCTTTAAATCTAATTGCCTCTCATAATCTACTACTCTCTAATCTTCCACTGCTTTTTCTAGTTCAATCTTTTTCACTCTATCTTTCCTTTCTTTTGCCAAATACAAGCCATTGGTTTAGTTTTGAAGACAGGTTCCCTAAATCTTAATGATGACAGCTTATTTATAAAGTGTTTCAATCATAGCAGCCCAGGGTGGTAGGTAGTATACTTACAGATAAGGAAACTGAGGCTTAAAGAGATTAAATGACTTGCCCAAAGTAAAAAAGTCAATAAGAGGTATAGCCACAACTTGAAAACTAATGTCTTGACTCCCAGATTGATGCTTTTTCCAAAGCATAAAGTCCAATTCTTTGCCCCCTCCCCCTTTTTCCATGTCTCCCTCCACACCCAAAGCAGACTCGCAGTTTTCTATTTGGCCTGAGTTTTCAGAATTGAAGGGTAAGGTTAGGGACAGGGGATAGGAGCACATCATGAAACCAAAAAACAATTCACTATAGATCAAACGGCAAAAAATTGTTTGAACTAATTAAGCAGCTCAAGCCTTCATTCAGGGATTCAGTTTACAAAATGGAGAAAGGAGAGCTGTGTCATAATGCCCATCACTGCCATCAGACTTTTATTGACTGTCTATAGAGTTCACATCATAACTCAGATTAGAGTTTGTGTGAGCCACAGTCTCTGCCCTCGGGGAATTTATAACCTGCAATGGAGACAACGAAGTCAATATCAATTGTGTTTTGTAATTCTAATAACACTGAGCTTCATATACAAAAACAACACCTTGGGCTTTTCCAGTAGTGTTGAATTGATGCAGGTCTATTCATATGTCCCCTCCTCAGTAGTCTCCTTTTCAAGGGATTTAGGCTTCAAGGAGGAAATGAACTAAATGCCGTTTAAAGTCCCTTTAGTTCTAAGAGTATATGATTCCTATTCTATCACCACCAACAATCGGAGCCACCATTTATATACAATTTCTGGTTACAAAGTGCTTTGTGTTCTTCGTCTCTTGGACAGTTCACAATAGGTGTTGGGCAGGATGATCTCTAAGGTCTAGACCTCTGACCCTACGATTCCCTATGAGGCAGGTAGTACAAACACCACCTTCGTTTTATAGGTGAGGAACCAAGCTTAGAAAGATTAAAAGCTCACGCTGCCTCTCAGCAGCATGCATTACAAAGCAGTTGGAGAAGGACAAGGATGCAGTCTTTGAACCTGGAAGACAGCAAAGTTGGTGAGCTCACGTGAGGACAAAGCCCTGCCATGGAAGCCTGACTGAATCGTGTGAGCATGTGTAAGAAAAACAGGGGCAGGTGCAGAGAAAGGGATAATTGTGGTTAAGCTGCTGCTACAGTGGGACAGCCATAGACAGAGGGCAGAAAGGGAACGATCGACTTCCTACTTGGAACACTGGGACGTAGGTAGGCTCTCCCCATTCCCACCCCAGGAAAGAGCTGAAGCAGAAATGGCAGCCTGGCCAGCTGTAATGAAGACACATTGGATCTTTCCACTGGGATTAGCTCCTTGAAATACTGCTCTAATTTGACAGTCCTGGGCATATATCTCAAAGCATCTTTTCAAACAAATGAAAAACTGTCTTTCCAAAGCTAAGCTCACTAGTCTCTGCATTCTATTTTCTTCAGTCATTAACTTTTGTTTTATCCTTCTCTAGGTAGAGTACCCCCAGACTGATTGGGTATGGGACCCAGGGGGAGAATAAATAGTCAAAGGTGATTCTGAGGTTTTAAACCAGCAGGACTGAGTGATGGTGATGCTATCCAAAGAGGATATTTGGGAAAAGAGGCAGATTTGCGGTAGGGATCGAGGGAAGACAACGAGCTCTATTCTGGACACAGTGAGCTTGAGATGCTAGTGGGACACCCGGTAGAAATGTCTAGCAGGCAAAAGGAAATACAGGACCAGAACTCAGAGGAGAAACTGGGGCTGGTTTTATAGATTTTTAAATTTTTTTTGTGTGGAGTGGATAATAATGACAATTAACACTTGTAGAATGCTTTAAGGTTTGCAAAGCACTTTACATATATAATTTCATTTGATTTGATTCATTTGATTGATACCTGTGAGACAAGTACTATTATTAGCCCCATTTTACAGATGAAGGAATTGAGGTTAAATGATTTACTTTGGGTCCCACAGCTAGCAAATGTCTCAGGCAGAATGTGAGTCTCCCCATTTCCACCTCTAGCATTCTATCTTCTGTGCCAGCTAGTGCCTCAGTTGAGATGATAATTAAATCTATGGGACCTGATAGTGCATAGACCTTCTCCTAGGGACATGTATACTTAAGGGGTGGGATGAGGTTCATGAACCAGCAAAGAAGATTTGAGTAGACAGGTTAGAAGGCAATCTAAATATCATTAATAAGTTTGTTGCAGTGCTGCTAGTGAGCTTGTCTGACCAGCACTAGGCTTGAGGGGGAGGAATCAGTCCAGGAATAGTTCCTTTTGGAGGGGAACATGAAGCAGAGCTGCAGGGAGAGAATTTTGGAGATGAATGGATGGGGAAGAAGAGAGGCGGAGGAGAGAGACAGGAGAAGAGAGACAGGAGACAACTGTGGTGTAGGGCAGAAAGAGCACTGCATTGGGTATCAGAAGTCCTGAGTCTGAATCCCTGCTCTGCCACTAATCTTTGGTAAGTATGTGACTTTGATTAGGTCACTTGACCAAGCTTTAATTTTGTCTCTCTCCTACCTACCCATGCCCACTGAAAAAGAAAAATAAGACTCTTGTAATAAATAATGCATAGTCAAGCCAAACAAATTCCCACATGGATCATACCCTTAAAATGTGTTTCATTCTGCATCTTAAGTATATCACCTCTGTCAGAAGAGTTGATCAGAGTTCTTAAATCTTTCAAAGTTGTATGTCTTTAAATGTCATTGTTATTGTAGAAATGAGAACTGACATTTTAAAAAAAATGTACCTAGAATACTGATTATTTCATGAAGGTAGAAGCCTCAAGAGATTTTTTTTTCTTCTCTGTGCTGTCAAATGGGAGTAAGTTGAACAGATGGTCAGGTAGCCCATCTGCCTAACCAGAGTGTTCCTACAATAAAAAAGTTTTAGAACTGCTGCTGAAATAGACTGAAAAACAGACTGAAGCTTGAAAATGGGGTAAAATCCAAGTTTACTTAATAATTTTTCGATAGAAGTGTTGTTTTTTACAAAATGAGACTGATAAAGAAGTAAATGATGTTTTTGAGCCTTTCATACAATTTGTGATTGGGATGTTCTGTCTCCTAATCGGCTAATTAGAGAGAAAAGGAGGAACAGCAACATGCTTTCTCTCCCAGAATTATTCAATTCAAATAGAATCTTTTTCCAATTGAACTCTTAGAGGAAGTTTCCAATTCTTATGCTTGGGTTCTTTTGTGAACTCATAGGTTTGGATGCACCAATCCAAACCCCTCTGACACATTCTTGTCTTGGGTTATTCTTGTCCATGTTCTTCCATGTCTTTTCAACAGAGGGACTATGCAATGCACAAAGAGCCTTCCTTGTGTTCTTCAGGCACAGTGGATAGAGGGTTGAACCTCAAGTCAGGAAGATCTGAGTTCAAATTTGACCCCCAGACACTTATTAGCTGTATGACCCTGGGAAAATCACTTAACTGCCTTTCAGTTTCCTCAAATTTAAAATGGGGATAAGAATGGCATCTACTTCCCAGAATCTTTGGGAAGATAAAATGAGATAATATTTGTAAAGTGCTTTGTAAATCTTAAAGCATTATTTAAATACCAGCTGTTATTTATTATTATTATTATCATCATTAACATCAATATCCATTAATAATAATTATTAACAACACCTATATTAATAATAGTAATAACAACAACAAGAACAATAATAATACTAATAATCTGTTACTAGCTAGTGCATCACTCAGGCTATCCATCCTGATCTCCCTCCTTTGCTCATAGGATTAAAGATCTAGGACTGGGAAGGACCTTGGAGGACATCTTGTCTACTGGAGGCCCAGAGAGGTTAAACAACTTGCTGAAGGTCCCCAGAATCAAACATCAAGAGGTAGTATCTGCACCCAGGTTCTCTGACTTTAATACCAGGATTCTTTTTCTTGTATCATGTGTTTTAGCAGAAAGATCACTGGGTTGGGAGTCAGAGGACCTAGGTTCATATCTTGTCTCTGATGTTGACTAGTCGTGTGACCATGATAAGTGAGTCACTTGGGTTGCAGTTTCCTCATCTATAAAATGAAGGTGGTAATCTGCATGGCTCTAGCTCTCTGATCCTTCTGGCCATCTGTATCCTTAATTATAGCTCTTAGACCACTTCATGCACACTAGGCTCTCTTGGTAATATGCTGTAGCCTACTTACACCCACCAGTGTCTTTCCATTACTGGTCTGGTTACTTGTAACTTTGGTTTTTCTGAGACCCTGGGGTTCCATGATTTATCATCACTTAATTTCATTAAGAGAATAAGGAGCAGACCTGTGATTTCATTGCTAGAGGGACCTCTGAGATGAGGGAACTCCCTTCACCAATGTAGGTCAGCACCTTCTTTGCAACCTAAAGTCTTAGAGATTTACATCAAGAGGCTGAGTAATTTGCCCAGGATCACACAGCCTGAATGTGTCAGAGGTAGGTCTTCCTTGCTGCCAGGATGGCCATCTACTCCATGCCCCTTTTTAGCTCTCCAGGCTTCTTACACTTTACGCCACTCCATGCACTCTACAATCCAATGACACTGGCCTTGTGGTTTTTCTTCAAACACAATACTCCATCTCTCCGCTCTGTGCCTTTTTATTGGTTGTCTCCCATGCTTGGAATATTTTCTCTCTCCTCACCTCTGTCTCCTGGCTTCCCTGGCTTCTTTCAAGACTGAACTTAATTTCTACTTTCTGCAGGAGGCCTTCTTTCCCATCCTAGCCCTACTCCTACTGCTAGTATCTTCCCTCTGAGATGACCTTCCATCTACTCTGAATATGTCTCCATAACTTATATGTACATGGTTGTTTGCACACTGTCTCTCCCATTAAAATGGGAGCTCCTTGAAGGCAGGGACTGGATTTTGGTTTTGGGTTTTTCCTTCCCTTGCATCCTCAGTCCTTAGCATAGCGTCTGTTAATAAAACTATTATGCAACACTGCCTCTAAACTGATGGGGCAATATCAAGCAGCTCTGAGTAGCGCAGTCATTAACCATGCTTCCAGAAGACTGATGATGAAGAAAGCCACCCATCTCTTTCCAGAGAGGTGATGTATAGAGTATGTGTTGCCCATGTAGGATACGTGTATGTTCTCATGGTTTTGTCCAAATGAAGTTTGGGGGAAGGCATGAATAGTTACCTCTGGAATTCTTGACTCTTGCCTGTAGAGGAGTGGGAAATTAGGGCCATGAGGTCAGCCACACTGCTCTTTCTTCAGCAAAAGGATGTTGGACTAAAATTATATCTATTATTTCCCTAACTCATAAAAGTGATGGTTAAGTTTGAGCCACTTTCCTGGCCTCTATCCTTTAACAGAGTAGTAGTACTCCAAGCTACATCTGAAAGCCTGACTCCCTTCCCACCAAATGTCACTTACAAAAAGAGCATCACACATAGTGACTAGCAAATAAACCCGTCCAAGCCAATAGCAAACAGAAAACAGAAGAGTTATACAGATTAGAATATACCAGATAATACAGAGAGGGAATGGATTATCCCACTGGAAATAAGATGGCTCAGATCAAACTAGAGAGAGGATCCCTGATTTCACCCAAAGGGAAATTCTCCGAAGTCTCTGGTACAGCAAACTGGCAATCAACGACATGCCAAAGCATTGGTTCTTCCACTTGTCTGCTTCTTCCCAATGCATTTCTCTCCCTCCTCGGGTCTGAAGAGAGCCAAACTTCTCTCAAAGCTGGAAGCCAGAAAAAAAAATGTCTTTGCTTCTAAGCTCTCTTGAATTCTACTCAGGCACGGAGCATCAAATAAACATTCTTTCCACCAATAAGTCTTATGAAAATGTACCAGGATTGAACCTCAGATTACAGATGAACTAAATATGCATAATGAGACAGATATTTTTTGAGATGGCCAAAATTGTTCTGGGAATTTGTTTTGCCTGATTATGCATATTAGTTACAAGGGGTATTTTTCCCCTCCCTCAAATTCCCCCAGTGGGGAGAAAGAGTGGGAGGAAAGGAAAATAACTGTTTTTTAATTGGAAAAATCAACAGGGTTATTTTTCATACTCTAAAAAACTTATTTTAAAAAATGGCTCATGTCCCAACCTACCTAGATTTTACTTTCAGTTTAAAGCACAACAAAACAAGACAAAACAGCTCCAATATGAACTTAATTATTCTCATATTTTCTTTTCCTCTGAAGTCCACAGGTAACACATGAAATTAACTTTCCTTAATACCCCAACTTAACTTCAACAAGTGGCCAAAAGTATTCAAGGATGATATGGAGTTCTTGGGAGTCACAGCCCCACATCAGCTGAGAAGAGGTTCCTTTGAGAAATCTGAATTTTCTTGCTTGCTGAATGAGGAGCTCTGGCAATTGGCATAAGGGAAGAACCAGAGTAGCTCGTTAAAGGATTAGCTTACTGAGAATGGTCCAAGTAAATTAGAACTGCTGATAAGAAAGAAGAAATTAGAAAAAAGGCTGATAAGAAATGCCCCAGGTAGTTCATGGGCTCTGATATATGGGAAGAGGAAAAGAAGTTTAGACAAGGGAAATAAGAAATCAAAATCTCTCCCTGCTTACGCCTAATAGAGGAAGAACTCAAAATATCTTAGGATCCACTCTTACTTCTAGTTCACTTTTTTCCTTCCTTTTCTCTCTCCCCTTGGTGTTTCATCTTACTCCTATCCATCCCCTCTGGCAACTGGTGGTGATGCTAGTGGGATGCCTCCCATGATTCTTCAGGGCTGTTGTATCTCTATAGGCAAGCATGTAGCACATACTTGGAGGTAATGATCTGAAGGCTTACCTTCCCTGAGGAGCAGGGTCCTTAGACTCAGCTATTATATCCCCTCATAGTTCTAGGGTTAGCCACGTGGGGTATGGAAGGTTTTCTGATGCTATATACATAGTGCACAAGCTCCCACTGGTGTGCTTCCCCTCAAGATTGCCAGTGGAGGATAATTTAGTCTACTAGAGTTAAATAGCTTTTAGGCAGGAATATTTACTATGGTGGAATTTACTGGTGGAATAGTAAAAACAGCTGTTGCAAAATAGCACCGCCACCAAAAGTCTGACACACTCTTCCATCATTACATAGAGAATCCATGGGAGCCTTTATTTAACAGCCCTGAAGGATCATGGGCTCAGGTTTAGAGAGCACGTGTGGCCAAAGGCCACAAAGCCAGCTCCTGGCTGCTGGAAGTCGTCCCCCCCCTTTTATGGGGGTGCTCAGGAAGTTCTCCTTAGGCATGGGTGAGCTTCTTGGCTGGACTTTATTTTCAGAGTTGTAAATTTGTGCCCAGTCTGTGCTTGGCTCCTGATGAAGATATTGCCACCAGGCCCCGCTATCCTGGGGGTCCATGCTAGGACACCAGAGGGAAGTCCCAAATCATCCGAACACTTAGAAATTCATGAGATCCTCCTCTGGCCGAGAGTGGAGGAGAAGACTCAGGCCAATCTGAAATTTCCTCCTCTTTCCTAAATATTCTTTTTTTTTTTTTTCAGGGGGTTAGCTGGGACGATCTCTCGTTTGGCATTCATCGTCCAAATCTCCACCAAATACTCAAACTACTTGGGTTCTGATGTGGTCTTCTATTTTATATATGATACACAGGGCATGACCAAATCTCCTCAGCCAGACCAAATACTCTTCCAGTCAATATTACTTCAGTCAATCCTAGGACATTTCACATTTAATCTAATCTGTTTGATTCGTATCAGGACGTTTGGTCACTTACTTTAAAAGGGCTGGAGTGAATTGATTGATTTGCTCAATCAAGCCCACTTTCTGACAATCTTTCTGCACTCATCACACTTTCCAGTATGTGATGGAATCTGGCTAGGTGCCCTTAACTTATGCGGCCTCTCATCCACCCCAATGCTTCTCCCAGGATGATTGGCATGCTTTGGGAGCCAGGAAGCAGCTTGAGAGGACTCTGAGATTCTAATGATCCCTTTTTACCTTCAACAGCTCCCCAGGTCATCTCCAGAAATGGACAAGTATCTTCATGAAGAAAAACAATTTGAAACAAGTCCAGGACTCTGTCTGAAGATGGGGAACTTCCACTAATAACAAATGGTGCTCCATCATCAGCACAGTCAGAGTTGAGTAACATTATTTCTTCTTGACTCACACTGATAACCAAAGGATCTTGCCTGTGCCAGTGTGGGCTGAACCTTCAGAAGATGAGCATTCTCAAGGCAGGGATGGAGGAAGTGTCTTCTTTCTCTCAGGAGCTCTGATTAAGGATGGAAAGGAGAAGCAAAAACCTATTTCTTATTGCTCAATCATAGCCCACCCTGGCCATCTCACAATGTCAGGTCGTTTGGAATAGGAGAATCTGTGTTTTCTTGTTTCTTTCTTTCTTTCTTTCTTGTTAGGTAATTGGGGTTAAGTGACTTGCCCAGGGTCACACAGCTAGTAAGTGTCAAGTGTTTGGTCTGGTCTGAGGATGGATTTGAACTAAGTCCTCCTGGCTTCAGGGCCAGTGATCTATCCACTGCGCCACCTAGCTGCCCCTTGTTTCTTTCTTTTTTTTTTTTTTTAACATTTAATACATTTATATTTCTTTTGTTAAATATTTCCCAATTACATTTAAAAATTATAAAATTCTTTTTTATAAGTTTTGAGTTTCAATTTGAATCTGTTGTTTCCAATGATAGCCAC
The DNA here is from genome assembly GCF_900497805.2 of Vombatus ursinus. Lineage (NCBI taxonomy): Eukaryota > Metazoa > Chordata > Mammalia > Diprotodontia > Vombatidae > Vombatus > Vombatus ursinus. Next base: position 10,462,073 of record NW_020954576.1, read on the forward strand.
ATGATAACATGACTAAAATTTCCCAATTACATTAAAAATTTATAACATTCATTTTTTATAAATTTTGAGTTTCAGTTTGAATCTGCTGTTCTCTATGATTGCCACATGATAACATGACTAAGAGAGTAGCCCCCAAAGATGACCTAAGCAGGGGAATGCTGATGCTGTTGATCATCTGGGTTCTTTGAGGGTTCCCAAGTTCTTCTGATCTCCTATTCTTCTGCTGACTTCCAGAGATACCCACCCTGGCAGTCGCAGGCTCTCACCCACCTCCATACTCTCCTGCCTCTGCCGAGGCACCGTCTGCTCTTTTCTTTGTTAACAGGGAGGAGGGAGGCAGATCTAAATCCAGATCAAGTCCACATGTGGTGCAAACAAACAGTGGATGACTAAACTTGGCTTCAACCGCAAGTGTGGTTCCTCCTCCTCCCTCTCTGTCAGGATGGTGAGGAGTCACCAAGGTTAGTGCCATTTCCTCTGGTGACCCAGTAAAGATGACGGCCAAGGCCCTGAGTAGGAAACTTTATAGGGGATCTTCTTGTCACTGAAGAGTGCTTTAGGGATCTCATCGAGACAGTTACAAATTACTTATATCAAAGCCAGAGCCTAAGTGTCCCTGGAACTCACTGGAGCAGCACTATAAGGGTTTAGTTTGGTGAAATTGGGACACATTATGAATAATTTGGAGGAAGGAGGAGGAAAGGGGTACTGTGGGATAACAGTAGTCATTGGTAACATCTGACAAATACCATTAGCTGCCCCAAGACAATAAAAGATAAGGCAGGCACCAAAATGCTGAAACAATTATTAATCGAAGATTTAAAAATTTAAATTGGATGAGTGTTTGCTGAGTGCTTACTGTGAGCGTGGTGGTATTAGACATATTTGTGCCAGTGTAGCTCAGTGTAAAGAGTGCTGAGTTTGGAATCAGAGGGTCTTGGTTTAAATCCCACCTCTGGGATTTACTACATAGTTAGACAGTAACTACGTACATACAACTACTAACTCATAGGTCCACTACATCATTTACCTTCCCTAGGCCTCAGTTTCCACATTTATAAAATGAAGGAGTTTGGAAGAGGCCCTTTCCAAATCTAGATCTGGGGTACTATGACTAAAATTCTTTTACGTTTCATTCTGTCTCCAAATCTATGATCTTGACTGTGAAGAAAAACTTCTGAAAGATTGAAATGAGCCTTGAAGGATGATGAGATTATATAGATGATCAGATCTGACTCATAGAGGTGAAGTGAAAGGGTGATCTCGAGGAAGGGTAACAATATAAGCAAAGGTCAGGATGCATCTGTTTTGGAGATGGTGAGAAAACCTGGTGACAAAGCTCAGTGCTTTATCAGGGAGTAGAGGTTAATGGACAGGTACTGTAGGGCTAGATTATGAAAGTCCTTGAAAACTAGGAAGGTGAATTTGGATTTGATTCACTGGGTGAATCAAATTTAATTACTCTGCAAAAGAGAGACATGACAAAAGATAATTTTTTATGATTAACTTGATGATCTTCCACTAAAACCCTCCTTAGATACCTTCTTCTAGTGTGGAAGTGCCACTGGACCCCTGAAGTCTATGACAGCTGGATACAACTCTGGTAATATGGGGTGGGTAGTAGACAGAGAGTAGGACTTGGTATCATGAATACCAGAGTTTGCCTCCTGTCTCTGACATGTCTAGCTGTATGACCCTAGGGCCCAGGCCAGGGATGCAGCCTTGAGGCCACATGTGGCCCTCTAGGTCCTCAAATGTCTCAAATGTCCCTTTGACTGAATCTAAACTTATACCCCTAGCCTAGGCAAATCACTTAAGTTCTGTGAGCCTCGATTATGTCATCTGAAAAATGGGAAGCACCTACCTCTCAGTCCAGTTTTGAGAATAAAATGAGATAATGTACATAAAACCCCTTCGAAGATCTTAAAGTGCTTTATCAACATGAATTCTTATTATTTGAGTACAGGGTTGGTGTTGGGTTGTGTCTCTGTTGTCTGAGAACAAGCTAATTAAATTTAGAGAGTCTCGTCGTCAGAAGATTGGGCACAACGGTGTGTGAATTACCGACTGCTAAGGGTGTGTGTGTGTGTGTGTGTGTGTGTGTGTGTGTGTGTGCATGCTGTCATTTAGTTCTGTTGCATAGAGAAAACAAGCCAAATCAACAAGCTTTTATTAGGCACCTGTGTTCAGGCACTGTGTGAATAACGGGACATCCATGTGGATGAAAACACGGATCTTTGGGAACATTTAAATAAGTCTGAAAGTAATGAGTAAGATGGATTGGAGGGGGCAGAGATCAGAGATGGGAAGAGCAGGTGGCAGGCTTTGCTGGTAAGCTAGGCCTGAGGTGAGAAAGATCTAGACTAGAGCGGCAAAACCGTGTGTTACTGTGAAGAGATATTACATGGGACGGGTGGTTAGGCAGCAAAATGGATAGAGTACTGGGCCTGGAGTCAGGAAGACATCTTCCTAAGTTCAAATCTGGCCTGAGATCCTTACTAGCTGTGTGACCCTGGGCAAGTCACTTAACCCTGGTGGCCTCAGTTTCCTCATCTGTCAAATGAACTGGAAAAGGAAATGGCAAACCATTCTAGTATCTCTGCCAAAAAACCCAAACAAACCCAAAAGGGGTCACGAAGAATCAGACACAACAGAAATGACCAAACAACAAAATATTACGGGACTTCAAGAAACTCTTCCATGTAATGTAAGGAAGGAGAGTGGGAACGAAAGATGTGGTTGGGGAGCAGTTATTTTTTTCAGTCATCTGTATACATCCTGTAGACAAAAACAAAACAGCTTTCTTAATGTGTGCAACACCTTTCTTTCAGGGTTTTGGTGGGAACTGAATACTATCACATGTGAATTAGCACCTTCAGTGTGGAAGACCAGCCTGACTTCTGCACTGTGGTAATGCCTTTGGAAGAAAGGAAAAAAAAAACAACCCTTGACATCTCATGGGGAAATTTGGGACAGGTGGAGACAAAGCTTCAAGTAACTCTGACATTCAGGGTGTCTGCGTGACTTTCTAGTGAGAGCCCACGTCATGCTCAGCTTTGGAGCTCAGTGACTCTCATTTTCATGACTAGCGAAGCTTCTCGTTTTTGTTTTTGGAGTCAGATGCTGCGAAGTTTTCAGCCTCCTTTGCTGCATTGTGATTTTGTTCCCCTATAAAGCCTACACCTCCCACCTCCAACCAGGAGGTCCTATCTCAGCCTCTCATGAGTTATCTGGACTGTTCATCGAAAAGCTTCTTTTTTGAAAGCTTGTAACATCCTGACCGTTCCTTTGGGAGACAAATCTCCCCCAAGTTAATCAAACCATTGATCCCTACCAAATTGATCCGGACTTGAGGGACGTTTTTGACAGGTAATTTCTCTTTGATCAAAACCATTCTATTTGGCAGTAACAAAGTTAAACACCTGCTTAATCTTTCAAGTAGAGAGTTAATTAGCACTCAGGCGAAAGTGACAGTCCTGTGCGAGGCATGAAGAAAGTATGAGTCCAGATAAAAGTTAATAATATATTTTTCTCCCACCACGGGGGTAAAAACCAAATGGCTGCAATAACTCTTCTCAAATGTCAAGTAAGTTTCTGAGAGACTGAAAAAAGTTGGCAACAAACTTTTACTCTATAATATTGATGGCATTCAAAATGAAGTCATTCAAAGTCAGGTCTGGAGTTCACAATCTAAATCTATTCAAAAACAGGAAGAAAATCTCACTTTCAATTTAATTTAGTCCCATTTTAGTTTGAGTCATAGAAAATGAAATAAACTTTTGAGACATATAATATATAGCTTCTGAATAGTTTTCTTTTTTTAAAAAAAATTATTTTTGTTTCCAAATTCTTATTCTTCTTCTAGCCATTCCCTCACCACCAAGAAGGCAAGAAATATGATACCACTTATACATATGAAGTCATACAAAACATATTTTCCCATTAGTCATGTTGCTGGGGAGGGTGGGAAGCAAGAAAAATGGGAAGGTAATCTCAGAAAAAGAAAAGGTTGCTAACTTAGCTTGGCACTACCACTGCTGAACACCTATTGAGTAAGCTTATAATCATTCACATTCTATAGGGCTTGGTGGTTTGTACATAACAACCCCGTGAAGCAGGTAGATATCATAAACATTTTTAAATCTCCATTTTACAGGTGAGAACTTTGAAGCTCAGGTCAGATGACTACATAGTAAGTGACTAAGCTGAGACTTAAACCCAGGACTCTGAATTGGTTACACTTTTGAAAACACCACAATATTTCCTGCTTATGCCACAGTATTGTATATACATCACACTGTCAACTCTTCTCAATCAGGGCTTCACATTAGACAGAAACGACAGCCTTTTTGCTTAGAAGAATGTTACCCCCGTCCCAAAGTTCAATGGTATGGGACTCTCTTCTCTCTCGCCAACGATGGCAGGGAATTTATCTCCACCACAAAGGAGAGAGAGCCTTATCCCAATGGGTTCTGGGACAATGATCAATATGACCTCAGAAGTTCCTGCCAGCTCTAAGATGCTGTGCTTATAATATGGCCTATAACATTTAATAAAAGAGCACTTATTAAGTACCTACTATGTGCCAAGGTCTGTCTTGTCCTCAAAGAGTTTATATTTCTTTGAAGGAGAGAACAAGAAAACAAAACTTCTACTCTTGGGATGGATTTCTTATGCTCTTTCCCATCTCCTCTCATTTAAGCAGAATATTCATTCTCTCTGATTCACCAGAGCATCTACTCTGTTCCAGGAACTAGGTTAAACTCTTGGGGTACCAAGACAAAAAAAAGGCTGCCCTCAAAGGCAGTGTGGGGATATAATAAGTACATGGAGGAGGAAATGTAACAACAAAGGAATGGTTTTTGTAGGGGTGGGCAGGACACCCATAAATGGTGGAAACAGGGAAGGCCTGCTATATAACAGGCAGCACTCAAACAGAGTTGTTCTGGAAGCTGGAGATGCTCAGCTGCTGAGGAAAGAAAGGGATAGATTCCAGGCTTGGGGGAGAGCCCGAACAGAATCAGAGAGACAAGAGATGGAAAGTCATGGACGTGAAGAGCAAGGAGACCAGTTTGGGTGGGGTGTAGAATCAGTGAAGGAGAAATAACATATAATAGGTCTGGATTTGAAGGCTGTTGACAGAGTGTGAAGGGATTGAAATGCCAAACAGAAGAATTTGTGGGTTTTTTTTTTTATCCTAGAGGCAAGAGAGAGTGTCTTGAGTGGAGGAATGACCTGGCTAGATCTGTACTTTAGGAATATCCTCTTTGCAGTTATGTGGAGAATGTATTGGAGTGGGGAGAAACTTTAAGCAAAAAGGCCAATTGTGGAGCTATGTCAAAAGTGCAGGAAGCAGTGAGGAGAGCCTGCAGTACGGTGGTACTTGGATGGGTAGGCCAAGACGCCAACCATATGCCAGAGAAATCTCTCTTAAACTTACAGATGAGGAAATACACAGGAAAACCCCAAATCTTTGGATCCTGTCTGGTTTCTTCTCCAAAGCCTTCATACTTCCTAATAAGCTGAACACAAACTGTGTGACCAGTCATTTCTGAAAATATAGTGAAGCCAGAGTCCTGCAGCTGGGCTATTACAGATAAATTCCCAACTCTTGGGAGCCTTGAAAGCTGTCATAAACACACCTTCAAAACACTGTAAGCACTTGAACCCTTGCTGTTAAGGATAGGAGCCTGCAGGAGCCTGGATAATCACGAGAAACCAAAGGATAACACACAATCTCATTTCACAGCAGAAGCCCTCATCAAGGTGGAGTGAGGATAAGCAAGAGATTTCTGTTTGCCCTGGTAATTTGGGGACAGAGCAGAAGGTCCCTGAAGTGTTATTTAACCCAGAAAGACCAGGGAACTTGAGACTCCATGGTCTGAATGATGAAGAGAAGAAGCTGGAACCTGGTCTATTACATGACGCATGTAATTACCGGCACCAACAAATATTTAATATATACCTATGCCACATGTGATGATGCATCATGGAGAAGTGACTAGAGTGCTAACCCTGGACCAAAGAATCAGCCTGTCAGTCAACTAGCATTTATAAATCACCTACTATGTGAAGATACTGCCCTACACACTGGGGATACAAGAGAAGGGGAAAAAACCAACCAACCAAATACAAACCCCCAAAGCTAGCCCCTGCTCTCAAGAAGATCACTGTCTAATAGGGGAGAAAACAGTGCAAACAACTATGAATGAACAAGATACACACAGGATAAATATGGGTACTGTCAGAGGGTGGGCATTAAAGTTCCAGAATTCAAGGAATCTAGGAGGTGGGAGATGAGGAAGGAATCACCAAATTTTAAAACTGGAAGAAACCATCTACTCTAATGCATACCTCAAAGTAATCCCTGTAACAATATACAATTTTTGTTTAAAGACCTCCAATAAGGGGGAACCCACTACTTTTCCAAGTAGCCTTTGGACCACTTATACCTTTGGACAGCTCTTATGAGTAGGAGGTTTTCCCTAACATTCAGTCTAAATTTACATTTTTGACATTTCCAAACATTGCTCCTGGCTCTGACCTTTAGAGTAAAATAGATCAAATTCAAGCTCTTCTCCACATGACAGTCCCAGTTACTTGAAGACAGCTACCATGTCCCTCCTGAGTCTTTTCTCCCCCAGGTTAAATATGCCCAATTCCTTCGATCAAGTCTCCTATGACATAGGCTCTTCACCATCCTGACTGCCCTCTTTTAGATGCTCTACAACTCATCAATGTCCTTAGTGTGCCCAGAAATATGCTCCAGATGTGGTCTGATCAGGGCAAAGTACAGAGGCAGAGAGACCTTCATTTGAATCCTGTTTCTGACATTTACCAGTGACACTGAATTTCTTAGCCTCAGTTTCCTCATCTGTAAAATATTTATCATAGAATCATAGGCTATGAGAGTGGGAAGGGGGCTGAGACGTCATTCAGTCCAACTTCATCATTTTTACAGAGGACAACAATGAGACTCAAAAGGGAAAGTGATCCAGAGAGGATGTGGAAGATGCTGTGCTCTAAGCCCCTCCCAGCTCTGGTATTATCCTGATAGAATGTAAGCTCCCTGAGGGCATGAACTGTTTTATTTTTACATCTTTGTATTCCCAACATCTGGCACAGCGCCTGGCACGTGGTAGATACTTAACAAATGTTTGTTAATTGATTGTAGACATTTAATAAATATTTGTTGATTGATGGATCAATCCACACTGACCGAATTGTGGGTTATTGATGTGTTGAAGGAAATGTTGGCTCCTCTAGTATTTCTTCATCAATTGAAGAGTGCCCCCCTACTCCCCATGGTTATCAGAACAATGAAAAATGACAGAGACATTTGTACTTTAGTGGGAGTTCGGAACCTGGGTTCTACTTTCACTAATTAGTTCTGTATCATTCAGAAAATTACTTGTCTTCTCCAGGACTCTTTTCTTGATATATAAAACAAAGAGGTTGGATTCGATGGTCTTTGAGGCCTCTTCTATCTCTACCATTCCATAATTTTATGATGTACCTAATGTATCACCTAATAAGGACCCTTTGGGGATCCTGAAATAGGAAAGGAAGATTGAATTATGTTTAGTACAGTTTCAGTGTTTAGTGCATTTTGTTATATGCAAATTGGTAAGCCATTTATTATATATGTGATTACTCCATTAACTGAAATTTAGCATTTTGTTAACCATAATCACCCATTCCATAACCATGCCTGGAAGTTCACAAATACCTATGAATACTTGACCACCAATGACTTAAAGGAACAGAATGTAAATGAGGGAATGAGGGTAGGTATTGGTTAGAACCTATGGTACAGTTGGATTAGTGATGAGATTGGGGCAAAGATTTCGCTTTGGGTGGTCCTCATAGAAAAGGTAACAATTCAGTAGTGATACTTCCTTGTGACATCATTTGGTCAGTGATTAGACATGTCAGCTTTGGGAAAAGCTGGGACTACCACTATGAGTCTAACCAATGCTGGGTTTAAGAATTCTAAAGTCACATTAATTGGAGCACAAAGGATCGTAGATTAAGGACTAGAAGGGACATTAAAGGTCATCTAGTCTGGTTGGGTCAAACAAATAGAAACAGAATTTTTTACATAGAAAACCACAAATTCATATTATCTATGATGTATTTTATCTTTATTTATTTTGCTAACCATTTCCCCATTACATTTTAATCTGGTTCCAGCTGCACTTGGAAGATTTTTGGACCCCATGTTTGACATCTCTGATCTAGTTCAATCCTTTCATTTTTTTAGATGAGGAAACTAAGGCTTCATGAAGTGAAGGTACTTGCCCAGTCATGATATTGGGTTTGAAATCCAGATCCTCTGACTTCCAAGACAGCATTTTCTCTGTTGTACCAATGGCGTCTCCTATCATGGCCTGACTAGACAATGGCTGTGAGAGGCAACTCTTAGAAAACTGAGAACATATAGTCTTTATGTAAGCAGAGAGGTCCAGTAGAGAGAGTCTGGGCTTGGGAATCGAGAGAACTGGACTGTGATACCAATTCTATTATGGACTTGCTAGGAGGCTTTGGTCAAGTCACTAAATCGCCACATTTCTGGTTTCCTCTCTGAAAAGGGGAATAACATTCTCCTTTCCCTCTACCTATGCCCAAATGGTTATATATTGGATAAATTTAAATGACTCCTGGCATAAACAAGAAAACCACAAGAAAGAAATAGGAATGATTCAGAAAAATTGCAGGATTTGAGACAATTCCCTCTGGAACTCTCAGAGACAAGAGGACAATTTAGTAACTGGGGAATATGACAAAATGGGAGGAAAAAATAAGATTAACAGTGATTTTTATACTACATTAGAAAAGAATTAGAAAACTTCTGACACTTTGCTGTGTGACTTTGGCAAATTATTTAAACTCTCTGAGTTTCAATTTCTACCTTTATAAAATGAAAAGTAGAACAATATGGTTTCCAGGGCCTTTTCCAGCTCTACATCTATGACTTTATGACCTAAATTCCAAGGGTTAATACCTACTGTCCTTTAATTCAATTCAATATTCCTTTATTAGTGGGGCTACAGCAATAAAGAACTTGCCCTCAGGGAGTATACAGTCAAATATGGAATCGGGAAAAGGAAAGAAAACAAGTACAAAATAACGAGGCAGACTGTGATCAGGGCAAAATGAGAAATTCTCACAAGGTGCAATGAGAAATCTGAGACTACGTGTTCTCAGTTTTCTAAGATTTGCCTCTTACAACCATCGTCTAGCCAGGCCATGATAGGAGAGGCCATTGGTACAACAGAGAAAATGCTGGCTTGGAAGTCAGAGGATCTGGATTTCAAACCCAGTGCCATGACTGGATAAATACCTTTACTTTCTGAGAGACCCAGGGTGGTCACTTTCACCTGTGGGAGGGGTTTCTCAGGGAAGGCTTTATGGTGTCAGTGACATCTCGCTGGGCAGGGTAGAAAAAGATTCTCATAGATGTAGAGGGATGGGGAGGTGATTATAAAAAAGGAGAGGGGGTTAATGGTATGAGCAAAGGCATGGAGAGAAAAGACGGCTTGACAGGAATAGGAAATGGAGATTAGTCCAGTTTGGCTGAACTGTACAATATATGAAGGAGAGTAAGTAGCATGATAGAAGGCTGGATAATAAGTAGGCCGGAGCCAGATTTTGGACAGCCTTAAATGTTAGAGTCAGGGAGAGGGGAAGGGTAGAAATGAGAATTGACATTAAAAAGAACAGGCTATTCATTAACACAATTAGCTATATATTACATGTATAAACAAGGACTATCTAATGGTAGTTAATTATTGGTACATTGTAGATGGACTGAAGGGCAGCTAGGTGGTACAGTGAGTGAATAGAGTGCCAGGGCCTGGAATCTGGAGGACCTAGTTCAAATCCAGCCTCAGACACATACTGAGTATGTGACCCTGGGCAAGTCACTTAATCCTATTTGCCTCAGTTTCCCCATCTGTAAAATGAGCTGGAGAAGGAAATGGCAAACCACTCCAGAATCTTTGCTAAGAAAACTCCAAACAGGGTCATCAAGAGTCAGACACGACTGAAACGACTGAACAACAAATATAGACTGAGTCATAAAGCTCAAACATGCTGTAAATGGAAGAAACATATTCTCAAAATCACAGAACTAGAAGGAATCTGAGAAACTATCTAGGCCAATTTGTTCATCCTACAGATGAGGAACCGAGTTATAGGACACTTTTAAGTGGCTTGCTCAAGATAACACAGGTACATAAGTATCAGAAGCAGGATTTGAACCCTGGTTCTTTAGAAGTTAGAGCCAGTACTATTTCCATTCTGCCACCCACACTACAGTTTGGTAAGAATTAAAAGAGTAGGGCATTGAAGCAGTCTCATGGTAATTTGACTGTACTCCAAGAGAAAATGTTTAAGCCATAATATGATATGTTTTTCTTTAAAGTGTGGCAAGCTTTCACATATCACGGCAATATAGTTGTCACCGTGAGGATTGTTTCTGAAAAAGCAGAGGTGGCAGCATGGAATAACGTGGTAGTCGACAAATTGCATTTAGAATTATTCTGTGCAGCTCCAGAAGGAGTAATGGGTGAAAGTTTCACAGAGGCAGATTTGGGGCTAACTGAGAGTAGTAACTTCCTGCCTCCCAATTAGAGCTGTCCAGCAATGAGCTTGTAAAGCCACAAATTCCTTATTCTTGGAAGTGTTTCAAATGGTCACTCATTGGGGGGCATTATGCTTGTTACCCATTGATGCTTCAGGCAATGGAATGAATGAGGCACCTTATAGGGTCCTTTCCAGTTCCAAGACTCTATCGTTCTATGTGTAGTTATGGCCCATGCACCTTCCCAAAGGGAAACGATTGAAAACATGCATGTTCTCCTGTAACAAGTATTTCCATATTTTATGTTTGGATGGTGGAAGAAATATAAACAATCAGACATTGAGTCAGGCTGCTCAAATAGTTCCTCTGTGTTTGCTAGTAACAAAAGAGGGTCAGAGTCTGAGAGAAAACTCTTAAGAATGTAAGGAATGTATACAATCCTACAGCAGAATGCACCCAATTTCTATATGCTAAGGGAAACCTTCACTGCTCACCTTAGGGGGAAGGGAACAAGCATTTACTAAACACCTATTATGTGCTAGACACTGTGCTAAGCCTTTCATAAATATGTATCTCATTGCTTGTGAGTGCTCACTCCCCAACTCCTCCTCAAACTTTTATTTCTGTACTTATCTGTTTACATGTTATATCTCTCTAGAAGAATGTAAGTTCCTTGAGGGCAGGAACTGTGGATTTTTTTTTTTTATTCTTTGTATCCCATATGTCTTAATAATAAATGTTTGTCGGAATGGACAACCCAATTTGTTGAAGACACTGAGAATATTTGCCCTAGAGAAGAAAAAACTCAGTGCAAGTGAATAGCTCTCTCTTCAAACATTTGAAGGGCTGTCAAGTGGAAAGGGGATTAGGCTTGTTTCATTTGTACCCAAAGGGCAGAATCAGGAGCAATGGGGCACAAAGAAGTAAAATTAGGCTAGGTATCAGGAAAAGTTTCCTATTCATGAGAGCTGTCCAAAAGTCATAAGTGCTGCTTCAAGAGGTGGTGGGCCCCTCTTTGAAACCCAAGAGGTTGGATGACCACTTGTCATGTAGATTATAGCGGAGAGTTCTTTCATGTCTGGGTTGGACTAGACGGTCACCTAGGTCCCTTTAAGCTCTCATGTTCTGAGTGTCTGTAATAAGCAGTGTGCTATACTAGTGACTAAACTGGAAAACTGTGTAGAAGTAGAGCTAAATTCAAGGCTAAAAGCATGACTGTGTCATATTGTCCAGTAGGGAACAAATGCTACAGAGGATACATTTAGAAAACTGGTGGGATTTAGAGGGTTTAGGTTGGGGTCCCACTTGATGACTGGGGAACGCACTAGTAGACTTCTCAAAAATATAAGGATAACTTGACAAGAAATCAGGCATCTGGCCCATGACTCAGACTCCACTTTTTCAAACTAGGTAAGAGAGCAGTAGCTACTAATTTAGGAACTCTATCTCTGCCTCATCTCTGAGGCCAATCCCCTAACTACTATCTGGTGGGGCGTCTCCAATTCTTGGAAGACCTGTCCTCTGGAAGACTTGTCCTTCCTGCCTCCACCCAACATCCTGGCTTTCTGGAAATCTGTCCAGACTACTGGAAAAAAGCCCAAACTTACCTCTAAAAGGTTATTCATGCCTTATATGCATATGCATGGTAAACTGAATAAGGATGGCCTTCACACAGGCTGTTTCCTATGCCTAGAATACTCTCCCTTCTCACCTCCTCCTCTCAGAATCCCTGACTTCCTTCAAAGCTCAGCTAAAGTGTCACCTCCTACATGAGGCCTTTCCTGATTCCCTCCCCCGACTCCCTGAAGTTCCTTTGGATATGTAAGGTCTCCTCTAGAGGTGAGACAGGGAGAGGGGAAGAGTGGCCTGAGCCCTTCCAAAAGACAGAAGATGGCCAAAGAGGTACAGACTTGCTCCAGGAGATGATGGCTGATGGCAGACCTATCCCTACTCCCTACCCCTTTAAATGGGCACAACTGGTGCCTGTTCCTAAGAATGTTCCATTATTCTGTTATAAACTGTATCTTACAGAATTAGTTTTACTCCTCATAAAGCAATTAACCAAGACATTTGTATTTCCTTGTGTATGTTGCTTAATGGCATGAAGGTGTGGGGATAGCTCTGGAAGCCACACAGAAGACAATGACCTTTCCTAGCATAGGGCTGGCATCCCAACTCCAGCCTATTGTTAGAAAGTTTTTCTTTCTCTCTAACTGGGGCATAATCAGGAGCTATTCATGTTTTATAACCACACTCCCAAGGGCAGAATTGGGTCTTTCTATCTCCCCTACGATAAACCTATCCTGTGAGTTTACAGTGTAACTCAGGAGCCAAACTCATGAAAATCAGTGTGCCATAGGCTCCATGAAGATACCTGATGATATGTCTCCATTTCTTTCTATCTCCATCCATCTGTCTGTCTGTCTATCTCTCTCTCTCTCTCTCTCTCTCTCTCTCTCTCTCTCTCTATCTATCTATCTACCTAATATACTTGGCACTGTATTTGCTGTATCCCCCAGGAGAATGTAACCTCTTTGAGGCAAAGTTTTATTTTTTCCTTGTATCTTCATGGTAGTCCCCAGCTGCAAGAGGGTAAAGAGGAGGTATCCACAGGAACTTGGGGTAGGGGATCCATGCCCTGGCTGCTATGGGAGGCATTAGTGCCTCTGTGCCTTGGGCCCCCTATGGGGCCTTTCTAGTCCTACTGGGGAAGGGTATTGAGGGACTTTTTCACAACTCTGGAACAGGATGCCAACTGTACTACCAAAGGGCCAGGCTCCTAGCCTGGTACTAGGACCCCTGAGTGTTTGGGCACTGCCTGCTATCCTCATGTCTATCTTGTTGCCCATTTAGGGATTATGAGTTTGTGCAGTGGGGTTAGGGCCTCACTATCCAGGGGAGTAAACTTGCCTCCTATGGCAGGAGCCTAGTTTTGGAGGCCCAAAATATGCATGTGTAGGGTGTTTATGCTGAAATTGGGGTGGGAGTTTGGAGAACAGAAACATGGAAGCAGAGGAGAGGACTGGGGAGGTCATGTTAGTATTCTACCATTTAATATCAGTTGGTCTCTCCTCTGGACAAGTGGCCCCTCTCCCTGCCAGGCATCTCCTTTATCTGGGAAAGTCCCACCCTGTACTTTTGGCATGGAGGTGACCCTTAGTCCTAAATGTCTGAGAAAGTGGAGTGCCAGGTTCTACTATGCTGGAAAGGCTTCAAGAACTGCCCATCTCACACCTTGTTTTCTGTGACCAACTTAATTAACTAATAGGATCTGGCCACCTGCTCACAGTTTTTTTTTGAGGGAGGGGGTCATAACTACACAGGAAACAAAGAAAAGTACAATACCTCAGCCTCAGGTAGCCCCTTGGCACATCTGCCGTGATGGTGGCAGAGTAATGAGAAAGGGGACAGAGGGTGCTCACACAATTTTTAGACTGTCCATAAACTTTAACTTGACTGAAGGAACTTTAAATGTGAGATGTTTTTCAGCGAGCAGGAAGTGGGCATGTTGCTCCAGGACCTGAATTACATCAATCTTGATATTCTTGTTATAAATGACACTAGAAGAAAAGGAAGCCGGAGCCCAGTGGAAGGATGTCTCATAGGTACTCCTAGAAGAGGCAACGAAAGGAGTTGGTAGAGTGGAGTTTATGGAAGGCAATAGGATACTATTTCAAGGGATATTTGGCCATCACGTATTAGCAGGATTAAGGAAAAGTATTTTCAAAAACACTGCCATGAAAATAATAACACCTGATGCACCAACAGTGGTTGTGGAGGATGAAGTGATGGAGAAAGTCTGCTTGATTGGACTATCTGAATCAATTCAACATCCACTTGGGTACATTTGAAGACTTCAGTGCAAAAGTGGGAAAAGGTGAGGCTGGAGAGAAATATAGGGGAAAGCAAGGTCAGGGAGGAAGAAATGGGAGACGCTAAAGATCTTTACAGATATCACTAGTCCTTTGAAAAAATGAATCAGTAGGCAGTGGGCAGGGTGTACACTAAATAAAACCATGAAAAATCAAATAGACTTATTTTAACAGACAGGAAGTGATTATTATTTATTTTATAAGTGGGAGTTTTCCCTGAATCAGCTGTCTGTTTATAGCCAACCCACGAACTTGTCAGAGCTAAGATCAGAACTAGTAAAAAACAAGAAAAATAATAGTGAGAAAATGATAAATGCTACAGTTGAAATAAATGAACTATCAACTACTTAAATGAGTAACTAAAAATCAAAGATGAGAAATGGACAACAGAAATGATACCAATACTGATTTATACTTTATCCTGTATATATCTTGTTTGTCCAATTATTTACATATTGTCTTCTCCGTTTGATTTTGAGACCATCTCTTGTGAGAACATGGCCCGTCTTGTACATTTCTTTGTATCCTTAGCACTTAGCAAGGTGCTTGGCACACAGTAGAAATTTAATAAGTGTTTTTCAAGTGAGTAATAATTTTGTCCAGAAATTTAACCAACGTAAATTATTTGCTATGATAAAGAAATCTAACAATCCTAGATTTAGCAGCAAACGTGAATTGTTAGAGAAAGAAGGCTGCCAAAGTCAACAACAGGTTAGAAAATAAAATCTTATGAAGAAGAATGATGGAAGAATATTAGCAGTATAGTCTCATAAAACAGAATCAGTAGAGGATAAAACCAGTGTTAAAAAATCTTGGCAAGATATCCAGTTAAACCAAATCATCCCATGGGCTTTCAAGGTTGATGTTGGAAGGAGGACCACAAACATTAGGAAAATGGAAAAAAGATTTACAGAGACCATTTTAACAAGCATTTTTCTCCATCAAGAACAGTGGAGTCACCACACCTAGAGCCTAGCAACCCAGTTTTAGTTGTGTTTATAGAGGAAGCAGAAATGGTATTAAAGAGAAAAAAGATGAAAAGAGAAGGCTAATTGACCAAGCATATGCAGGGGAGATCTATACTGGAGGCAATATAATTGTGAAGGTATTAAGGGATCAGTATGCAAAGTATCTGGAGGAAAGGACATAGCAAAGATGTGGGGGGGAAAACACCAAACCTTAGACCTTGTTAAACATTGCAAATAAAGCAACCAAGAGAACATCAATGGCTACTGCCCTATATGTCTTCTTTCTCATATATCCAAAATCTTTTTTGGTCTTCATCTATATATGAATCAAAAACATGCTCAATGAAAGCATTAGTAGATAATAAGCAGGATTTCAAAAATAATATTCAGCTGTGGATCATGTATTTGCCATTTCACAATTAACTAAGAGTTGTAGAGAATATAGGATCTCATTGTGCTTATTTGTTTGTTGGTTAGGAAAAGAAATGTGATTTGGCAGCACTAAGCATTGCTTTATAGGCTCTTTTATGAAAAGATGTCTCCCATCGATATATCAAAATTATTCAAGAGTCTTTGGAAGATACAACAACATAAATACTGACTACTGAATGACTCTGATAACTCATTAGGCCAGGATAAACAAACAAACAAATAAATAATAAATAAGAAAATGTATGTTTGCCGAAGTCATTCATCATTGTCATAGTGGAGATCCAACACAGAGGACAGGTTAAGGAAGGATTCTCCTCGAATGGTGATGTTTTCCAGATGCTACTGTTTGGGGTTAACAGTTTCCTGATTGCGTTAAGCCCCAGAGCATTGTAGAACCTCCTGGAAATCAGTAATCACTCAAACGAGTTTGGCCTGTCCATCCACATAGGAAAGACCAAGTGGATGAGGAATGACTACTGCCCAGATTTCAACATGCATCTGGATTTATACGCCATAGAGTTTGTCCAACGGAATGTATATCTGGGACAGACAATGCAGAGGGACAATGAGGTGGGCCCAGAGTTAAACAGGAGGAGAATGGGCTGGTTTGCTTTTGGGAAATTACAACACTCATTTATTGACTCCAAGCTTCTCATGAAAGGACTATCTTTTCAATAGTAACATTCTACCAGTGTTGCTACAGGGCAGTGAGACAAGTGATTCCACTGTTTCTGAAGAACTAAAATTGAGTACCACACAGAGAGCAATGCATGATAGTTGTAAGCAGGCTGCATCATATAATTAATGAACTCCAAAAAAGAACAGAAATAAAAGATAGTACCAAGGAATTAAATGATAGGAAGGGGAAGATGGGGAAGGGGAAGGGGTCATGTGGCAAGAATGAAGGATGACAGGTGTGCATCCAAAGTGTTCCACTGGTACTCTCAAAATCATAGGAGAAAGGGAGGAAAGCCACCAATATGTTGGAGGTGGTGAACTCTTAGGAAAACATAGACAAGAATTGATAGGATGAGCAGATATGCATGGGTTGCAATCTGTATGGCTGGAAAGAACTCCCTGAATCAATGAAATCACAAGATGCATTTGAGCACTGAGTATTCCAGTGCCCAGCACTGTGCTGGGTGGCACAGTAGGTGTTTAATAAATGCTTGTTGGATGAATGTATAAAAAACAAAAGAGAAAAACAAATAGATCAGGGATATATCTGGAAACTGAATTATCCTAAGACATGGCTAATTAGTCATTTCTAATGCCCTTTCTGTTTGTTTGCTGTGTGACTGTGCATGAATGTGTGTGTTCTTTTGGGGTGGGGTGGTTCTTATATGGCTCTTTCCCACCCCTAGTGAGTCAATAGAGAGCATCCTGGAAAGTGTCAATTAGCATATAAATTAAGCCGATACACCTGGAGAAGCTGTTTCAGGCTGTTATTTATCACGTTTCATGTGAAGAACCTTTGGGAACAGTGAACAAAAATCTCCTCTATCCCTTGTCTAGATAAAGAATGGGGGTGGGGATGGAGTACGTGCCAGCTTTGAAGAGCAAAAAGGATACGGATGAACAAGGGACCAGTAGTGGAGTGGCTGGTCATGGAAGAAGGGTGAAGGGAGGAAGAAGGGAGAAAGAAAACATTAAACCGTGGTTAGCATAACTCTGAAGATAGATGTTGAGAAAAATAGATTGGAGGAACCCTGAACCATTGAAACTACAGGAAGATCCAGGAAAGGTAGAGAGAATCTTATCAAGTAATCTCACTAGAATCAACAAAAGGCATTTGTTAAGAGCTTAACTTGCATCAGGCTGTGCTGTGTAATAAGAGGTTAACAGCCCATGTCCTTGATTTCCAGAGCTTTACAGGGACAAACACAATAAGGAAACTCTACAGTGATGATAGAGGTCATAATTCTAGAGTTGGAAGAGGTGGAAAGATCCACCTCTGTCCAACCTCTTTATTTTACAGATGAGGAAACTAAGGCCCAGAATGAATAAGTGACTCAGCCAAGGTCGTACACTAGGGATCTACTATTACATCATGCATCCCATGTAGGATTTGAATCCAGGTTTTCTGACTCCAGAGTTAGTGTTCTTTCTACTGTACCATTCTATTTTTTTATTTGGCTTTTAATTCATTCACACTTAAAGGTTACATGAGTTAATTTTGGGTATATGCATACATACATACTTATATGTGTATGTATGCATGTATGTGTGTATACACACATATGTTTTTTTATTGTTCAGACATTCCAGTCATGTCTGACTCTCTGTGATCCCATTTGGGGTATTCTTGGCAAAGATACTGGAGTGGTTTGCCATTTCCTTCTCCAGTTCACTCAACTGATGAGGAAACTGAGGCAGACAGGGTTAAGTGACTTGCCCCGGGTCAACAGCTAGGAAGTGCCTGAGGCCAGATTTCAACTCAGGTCTTCCTGACTCCAGTCTTGATGACTTTTCATGGGCTGCTCCCCATGCCTGGAAGGCTCTTCCTCCTCACCCCCACCTCTTAGCTTCCCTGAAATTTCTTCAAGACTCAGCTAAAGATCCACCTTCTGTAGGAGGATTTTCCTGATCCCTCTAGCTGCTGGTGTTTTACCCTCTGGGATTGCCTTCTGACTACTCTGTATCTGTCTTGTATGTACTTAGTTATTTATATATTGTCTTCCCCATTAGACTGTAAGCTCCTTGAGGACAGAGACTGTTTTTACCTTTCTTTGTATCCCCAGTGCTTAGCACAGTGACTGGCACACAGTAAATGCTTCATAAATGTTCATTGATTTACTGACCTGGATGACATCAAGGATGGTGGAACCCTTACAGAAACAGATTAGTCATGGGAAGAACTGAGTTTTGGAAAGATAATGAGTTCTGTTTTGGACGTGATGGGTTTGAGATGCCTACATAACATCCAGGTCACAATGTATGATAGACAGCTGTTGATAAAATTATGTCAATCATCTCCATAGAAATGATCATTGAACCTGTGGGAGCTGATGAGATCATGGAGAAACAAAGTACGGAGTGAGAGGAGAAGAAGGCCCAGGACAAGGCCTTGGGGTGGCATGTGGATGATGACTCAGGAGGAATGGTCATCACCATCACCATCTTTGGCAGATGGGATGCTCTCCAGCTTATTAAAGTCTATTCCAAGAAGTAGTATTCAGAAAGCATAGGAGAGAAGGAAAATATATCTTGTCCATTGGAAAAGTAACATATTACTATCTGAATTAATGGGAATGATTTGCTGTCCATCATTTGTGATTTCCTAAGGCTTGGCTCAGGTTCTTTTTGGAACTCTTCGCTGCTTTGTCTCTTCTAAGTATAACCTGTCATTGGTTCCCTCTTCTCCCTACAGCATGTTATTTTATTTTTAAAACGATTTATTGATGGTTTATGTTCTTTATATACCATAGTCACATTCCAATTTCCACTCCCTTAAAGAACCCTCCCTTGTAACAAAGGGAGAATTAAGCAAAATAAAGAAACACATCAGACGTGCCCCACAGCATATGAAACATTCCATACTCATAGTCCACCACTTCATTACTGAGAGGAGGGAAATATGTTTCATCTTCAGTTCTTTAGAATAAAAACTGGTCATTTTGAATTCTGATATCGTTTAGCGTTGTTTTCCCTTTCTTTAAAACAGTCACCATGTGCACTGCTCTCTTGGTTCTGCTTTTGCTCTGCATCAGTTCATACTTGTCTTCTCAAATTTCTCTGTTCCTTGTGTTCTTGTTTCTTATGGTGTCATAATATCGTGTTAAATTCAGGTATCATTTTTTTTTAGTACAAGGAATTTTAAACACACAAGTCTCTCTCTCTCTCTCTCTCTCTCTCTCTCTGTCTCTCTCTCACTCTCCTTAGAGAGAAGAAACAGACTGGGGAACAGGAATGAAAATGTATCTTCCCAATAGTGCTGCTCTAGAACCAGATCCTAAAGTATAATCCTGTCCCATCTCTGTGTCCACCTTTGTGCTGCCCCATTGTATCGGGTGTAGATCATGACCCAAATGTATGTTCTGTTGTACTTCACCCTTCAATGGAAAAGAAGGGGAAGCCAATCCATTTCAGAACCACTAATCAGTCACCCTCTTTTGCTTATCTAAAGGTCTTGGATACCCTGGTGAGAATCACAATAATGAAGGGAAAGATTGGAATGCTAATGTTATCCAAGAAGATTTGAAAGTCTCTGTCTCAACCTTCTGCACCCATTCTGTTATTGCAAAGAGATGCCTAGGATGGATGGCCTTCTGAGTGTTCTTCAATCAGTCCTGCCTGAAGGCTGGGACAGAGTTTAGAAGGTGGGAGTATCAATTGGGATAAGGTGGGAGGTATTATAAGGAAGGGCTTGGACATTCTTCCATCAAAGGGGGTGCCAAGCAGAGGCTAGATGACTACTTGTTGCTGTAAGAGAAATTCCTGCTCAGATATGGGTTGGTCTAGATGATCTGAGAGGTCTGTTTGAACTCTGAGATCACAGAATTTTTTTGGTTCAGAATTAGTTTGATCTAACTCCTCCTCCCTAAGCCACTGGGTTTTGTAGTGGGTGGTGGTTAGTAGCTTAATCTATCACATTTATGTATAGGCATTGTTTTGGGATTTTGGTTTCTTCAGGGTTTCTGGAATATGGATCAAATCATTAGAGTTGGAAGGGACCTTAGAAGTTTTGTAGGTCAATCCCCTTTTCTTCCAGAGAGAAATTTCTCTTCCTTAGAGGAAACTGAGGCCAAGACGAGTTAAGGGACTGTAGGTGGTCACTGCATCACACTGCCTCCCCCCAAATCACAACACATATTTTATATTTAAGGCTTACAAAACACGTTCCTTCCTTAAAGTATTATCATCCCTGTTTTTCAAATGAGAAACTTGAGGAAGGTTCTAAGAAATTAAGTGACTTAGCCATGATCATACTATTATTATGTGTTTGAGGCAAAATTTGAACCTGGTCTTCTGACCCCAATGACATACTCTTTCCATTATGTCACAATCCTCTTAGTTGTTACACTACTAGCCCTAGCTCTCTTGGGATCTATCTTTAGTGATTTTCACAGCAATCTAGATAGTGAAGTGAAAGACCCTGAATCCATGTCATATGAGGATTAATTGATGGAACTGGGGATATTTAGTCTGGAGAAGAGAAGATTCAGGGAGGGCATAATGGTTTGCCTCTGGTATTTGAAGGGTTTTCATGTGGAAGGAGGATTCAATTTATTCTGTTTGGCCACAGAAGGCAGAACCAGGATAAGTGGAAGTTTCAAAGACGCAAATTTTGGCTTGATGCAAGGAAACCTTTCCTAACAATTAGAATTCTCTGTAAGTGGAACAGACTGTTTTGGGAGGGGTTCTCCATTATTGGAAGTCTTCAAGCAGAGAGTAGATGACCACTTATCCAATATGCTACAGTGGATATTCTTTTGTGGGGATGGATGGGACTAGGAAGCCACAGAGGATCCTTCCAACTCTAAAATTTGGTGATTTCGTGAAATGAGGCCACTTGGGAGTCAGAGGACTTTGGCTCCCTGCAGACTCGGCCATCAAGTAGCTCTGTGACTTTAACTTCTGTCACTTAACCTCCTTGAAGCTCAGGTTCATAAGTGCCCTCCTCATCTCACTGGGTTGTTGAGTGGTATAATGTGTAGAAATCCTTGGTAAACTAAACTGCTTTACTAATCTAAAGTCATTACTACATAGATAGATTGCTGGGCCTGGAGTCAGGAAGACTGGAGTTCAAATACAGTCTCAGATACTTACTAGCTGTGTGACCCCTGGGCAAGCCACTTAATCTCTATCTGCCTTAGTTTCCTCAACTGCAAAATGGGGATCATAATAGCATCTATCTCACTGGGTTGTTGTGAGGATCAAATAAGATATTTGTAAAGTACTTAGCATAGTGATCAGCACACAGTAGGCACTGAATAAATGCTTATTTCTTTATCCCACATTGATTACTATTCTGTTACCTTTGCTCTTTGATAGCTACAAGGAATTTTTAGCTCCAGCCCCTTCCTCATTTAAACTTTGGGCCACACCCATATCCCCATTCCCAGAAGTGAGAGCCTAGTACCTTTGTGGGGACTGAATTCCACCCAATATTCTACCATTTTGCTTGCTCAGCTTTTACCTGGAAAAATGACTGCATATTAATCCCTGCCAGTTAACCCAATTAAAACTGTTAAAAAATTAGAATGATTCATATAATAAGCTCACAAGCTAATTTAATTGATCTCTTCTTAAGCATTCTGCATTGTTTTTGTTGGTGGTGGGTTTTTTGTGGAGAAGGAAGGGAGACATCTTGGTCATTTGCTCTGCAGCATTTTATTCTTTTAGCAGATTGTTTTGTCTGGTTTTCCCTTGAGTTGGTGAAAATGTATTTGCATTTTCATTCTGATTATTTGTCTAAGGTTTTTTGGCATTCTTTCACATGGTTCAAACCATTTATGCCTTTCAGGGACATTACGCAAATTTCTGATACTATAATTTACCTCCCTTTTTCTTCCTTTACACTTATTTAGTTCTTATGACTTTCAATTAAAATGTCCTTGCAAACCACAGTTGTATAAGGGTTTTTTTTTTCCTGGCTGTAGCTTTTTACATATTAAAGAAGTTAATTTCATTTTCTGATCTGCAAAAAATGAATAAGTAAGCCTTTTCACCTGATTAGTAGAAACTCTGTTATGCGTGAATGGCTAGAGTGAATAAGAATATCAAATGAAACAGACAATGTGTAAGATTGGATTAATAGTACACGCCTTACAACAGCATTATGAAAACTGAGCAGTTGATATTTTAAAAGCAAATGTTTTAATTTGTGTAAAGAAAAGGGCAATATACAAATGTGCATTTCATGCCCTAAGAGGAATAAGAGATATAAGCAAGGAAGAGTCTGATAGTGAGATAGGTCTATCAATAAAGGGGAAAGATTGATCAATCCTCCCTCAGCCATTTGACTATGTTATTCAATAAATAATTGGTTGGAAAGAGGTGGAAGTGGTAGGGTGCCATGTATAATCCCTTCTAAAAGTGGTTCTCAAATCGTGTGGTCAAAGTCCACAGTTGAGAAAATCCTTCTCCGCTGAGAAGCAAAACAGTGTCCCTTAATCCTTCTGTATTTGTCTTCCTCTTTCTCTCTTTTTAGAAGGCACCTAGGTGACTCAGAAGATAAAACAATAGGTTGAGAATCAGGAAGACATGAGTTCCAATTTGACCTCAAGTTCTTACTAGCTGTGTGACCCTGGGGCAAATCACTTGTTTGCTTCAGTTTCCTCAACCATAAAATGAAGACAATAACAGCACCTATCTTTCAGGGTTGTTGTGAGGATCAAATAAGATAATATTTGTAAAGTAGTTAGCATAGTACCTGGTACATAATAGATACTATACAGATGCTTATTCCCTTATCTTCCTCTTTTTCTAGGAAGAATATAAGATTTGAGAAAGATGTTGGGCTGTTAATTTTTTCTTTAATTTTGCAAAAGAAAAGGTTTGAGGGCACAGGAGAACAATCTTCTCTAGTTTCTCCACCAAAGGCTTGGAAAATAAGTAATATGGTCAGAAAGCAAATCCACAGAAAAGTGATGAGAATTTTCTTTTCTTGATGCCATTCCCTACAGTAACTAGCTCTGGCTAGGCTAGGCAGGAAGCCTAAGATCTTGCTATAGGTTTACACTGGGGCACTGTGCTTTCAAGGAGCAGGAGGTATGGAGCTGTATATAGGGATGAAGGAATATGGGAGATATAATTCAGCTGTTACAGGTATTCCTAAAGAGTCATTTCAATTTAACAATCCATGGTGAGGCAATTTGATATTTGTATCACATAAGGAATCATTTACATGATTTCTTAGTATTCTTGAATTCTTAGTATTTATTAGTTTCTATATTTATTTTTCCATGATAGAAAATTAGGCCAATATACCCTCTAAAATAATTCACATTTAAAATGTATGTAGCACCTTGTTTCCAGGACCCTCAAAGTACTCCACATTTATTATCTCAGTTTTTCCACGATAAAGCCTTGAAATAAACAGGACCAGCTGGTTTAAAAAAATATGGAGAAATAGTGCCCACAAGAACCATTGTCAGAATCTGGACTTGAACCCAGTTCATTTACCTACCAGTCTAATGCATTCTTCCTTGGGAGATTTTGCTCTTTGTAGGAAGCATCATTCCTTACTCATGAATAACTAATCCAACTGACACATTTTTATGGACAAAAGCAGGCACAGCCTAGTGGCCTGATGCCCTGTCTGAAACTGACTCCTGGTCTTGTGTACCATATGCAGTCCTGGGTGGTCAAAGTATGGACAAGGAAATGGAGACATTTAGGCAGCTGAGGTAGAGGTTAAGGGTAAGTGTACAGATGCTCAACTTCATTACTCCATCAAACTTTAACATTCATAAGTTTCTTTACACCTAAGATCAGAATATAGTACTCTGAAAATGAAGAAATTCATCTTCTTGAAAGTGTGAATTGTGTCCACAGCCCTGCATACATGCCCACACCTCTAATATCCTTTATAATTACTGCTGAGATTATTTGTAAAACAAAACCCCAATACTCTTCAATTCTGCTGGGTTCAAGGGCTGCAAACTCATTTCAGTTCAGCACCAGACCTAGGGACAGAGACGCCATAAACCAAATCCCTTTTTCATCAATTGATAAAAATCACCATCTCGTGTGTGTGTGTGTGTGTGTGTGTGTGTGTGTGTGTGTGTGTGTGTGTTCTAAAAGGGCTAGGAAGAAAAGTCCGGTTTCTACAGGTATTTGTCAAATTCATTTATCAATTTAAAATATAAATAACCATCCAATACCCTCCCATTTAATGAACCTCTCTTCAGATGGGGAAAAATGTCTTGGCTCTGCCAACAGCAAATATCAGTGACCTACATATAGAGAAAGGGGTCCTCAAATAAGATTATCTGGCTGAGAAGTAGCAGAGATTTTTTCAAAAAAAGCATTTCTTCCACGCATTCTCAATGCTTTCTCCCACGATTTTCAAATATACTCCTGTGCCATATAAATGGGATTTCCTAAGGGATGTGTATTTTAGTTCGTAGTTGGGAGAGGAGAGTGTTTGGCAAAGAGAAAACACCAAGCACAATACATTTCTCAGTGCTGTGCAAATAAAAGGCAAACCTTCCGCAAATACATGTGAATTAGAAATATGTATATGTATATATACATATATGTATATATATATTTACTAATACTCTCAATGAAATGCATATTTATTTTACCCTAAAAGCATGCCAGCACGGCTAAGTAGTTAGGACAATGCTCTTCCGAAAATATAAAAACATTTCTCAACAACCCCCCCCTCCTCATGTTTTTATTTATGTCCTTTGGGCTACAAAAGAGCTAGAGATCATTTCTGTAGTTCCAAAGACATACATACTTTCCAGTTGGAGTTTTTCTTTTGTTCTTGGCTTGCTCATCCTCCCTTATCTTGATCACCATCCCCCACATAAAAACTCGGAAAAGGTTTCGCGTTTCTTTTTTAAATTGCATGCATTCATGCTTTGCCGATCTCGAAGCCCCTGTAATTTAGCTAGGAGGATCCCCTCATCTCTTTAATACTGACGATCACGGCTCCAGGTTGCATCCGACCTCCAGTCCCCTCCCCAAATCTACCCCTGCCCACAGAGCATGCTGCTGCCTCAACTTACCGGGTGCTGGATACCTGGGGCTGCTGGAGAGAACTAGGAGAGAGGAGAGTCGCTCACGCACGGGCTTTGTCTCCAAAGCAGATCACTAGGGTGGTGGCGAGACACTGTGGCATCGCTCTTCATTTAGAAGTGGGGGCTCAGTAAGCAGCAGCTACGGAAGCAGCAGCAGCAGCAGCGGCGGCGGCGGCGGCGGCGGCAACAGCATCACTGGCAACAGCAGAAGTGGGAGGCGCGCAGGCTGGATGCAGCCGAGCCTCCCCTAGCACATAATGAGAGGCAGGCAGACACAGCAGACAGAGCTGCGGGATCGGCAGCTCCCGGGCTCCAATAACGCCTCAGCCCCTAATGGATTCACTATGGAAACGCGCACGCCCTTCGCACCACGACCCTCCCTCTTGCGGCCCCACCCCCAAGGCCGTATCTGCCGCCTCCGCGGCTCTGGCCCCCTCTCCGAAAGTCCCCCCAGCCTTAGTCTCTGCGGCGCGCGCCGCCCACGCGCCTCTCGAGGCCAGGGGATGGAGAAGGAGGCTAGGGAAAGACCACGCGGAAAGGGGGGTGTGTATGTGTGTGGGGGGAGTGTACTGTTGCGACCCACTTCATGCTCATCTCCCTCACCCCACCCTGTGCCCCGGCCCCCCATAACCGTCTTTAGGGGGAAACACTCCCAACACTGGGGACCTTCTCCATCCATCCCCAATATCCCTCTCATGTTTCTCAAGGCTTGGTCATGAAATAGGGAGAGATGTAACCTTCTGCTCCTACCCCCACCCCTCTCGGGCTCCTTTGGTCTACGATGGTCGCGCCCACTTTGCGGCAGGGTCTTTGCCTTTCTCTAGAAGAGTTGAGGAGGAAAAGGAGCAAGGGGGGAAATCCCCGCCCGCTGATTACGTCAGGTGGTGCGTCACTCGGGGCTCCCGCACTGAAAGTCGCTGCGTTCTCGGCGCAGAGCGCACGTGCCCTGGGTTCCCGGGCAGGCGGCCTTGAGAACCAGGCCTCCGGAGGGGGGCAGGGAGGGGAGCTGGAGTGTTTCGGGGGCGTCCGCCTTATTCTTGACCCCCTGGTTTGTTGGATCCGGGCGCGTCCAGTTCGCGTCCGCTTTCACCCTTGGCCATCGAACAAAGTGGATCTTTGGGTGGTGAATGCGTTCCCCCTCGCATGCTTAGCAGCAGTTGTAATTATAATTAAAGCAAGATAAGGTTACAGGAAGTAGAGAGAGCTTTACCAGAAACTGGCGTGGATGGGGGGTGGGGGAGGAGGAATAAGGGGTTAACTAATGTGCTCAGCCAACCCAGTATCTTACTTTCTGGAGCTGTGAAGGTAGGAGAAATAAGGCTGCACCAGGGAGAGAGGATGTGTAGTAGCTGCAGCAAGAGGTAGGATACTGTTACTTAAGCTCCAAAGAAGAAAGAGAATAATACAGTGCAGAAGAGTTGCAGCTTCTGTGGTCAGGAATTCATAAATTAATGCCAGTAGACAACAGAGTATTTTGGGGAGAATGGTTAACCTTAGACTCTGACAAACAATTCCTAAACAGAAAGGGTTTGTGAGTTACAGAGGTTATCTAATGTTTACTACTAGTGCAGCTATGTTTCTTTAGCTAGAAATGTCTCAAGAATGGTGCACTTTGTTTTTTTAGGGCTAGACATTCAGAATCTGCTAATTAAGATATGCAAAAGCATTTTACACAGTTCAGCAAATTATCTGTTTAGGAGAAAAAACTCAGTATTTTGAAGTCTTTTGCACGACATTAGGGCTGATGATTAGAAAATATTTTTTGAAAGTCTTCTCTTCACCCATTCCTATCTCATCCTACCCTAGCAACAGCCTTTAAATGTCAGAGCACTTGTTTCTGAAATGTCTGATCTTCATTGATTTGACATTTGCCCCAGATGATGCACATCTTAGGCAAGTCAGGAATTCTAATAAGATCTATGAGGTCAGAAAGGTTCACTTGGGGCCCAGAAACATCTCACATTGATGTTTTTGGGTCTCTCAGGTGCATATTTGAGGCAGAAAAATAAATTTGGTTAAAGAAATCACATGGCTAAGTGTACAATGTGGTGACATTTTTGACTGAATAACAAGGAAATTCATACATAACCTGTGTTCAGAAGTCAGTACAGAAGCATTTATTGTTTACTAGTTGCTGTACATACAGTACAAGGAAAGGCAAAAACAAGGTCGCTGGTCTTCAGTTCACTTTCTAGTAGGGGAAGCAACACAAATACCTATGTCTGTACTATGACATATACAGTGCAAATAAAGAGTGATCCCAGAAAGCACATGGGGAGGAGGGTGGAAGGGGACATGGAAAGGCCTTCTGAAGGTAGAATCTGAGCTGAGTCGTAACCGAAGCTGGGGAAATTAGGAATTGGAGATGAGGAAGGAAAGCATTTCAGGCATGGAGGACAACCTGTTTTGGCAGGTGAAAGAGCAGAGAGATCCGAGGCAGGCAGACCAGTTAGAAGGCTATTGAAATAGTTCAGGTGAGAGGTGGAGGGTTTGTGCTAGCATGGTGGCTATATGAGAAAAGGGGACATATGTAAGTGATGTTTCAAAGGTAGAAATGACAAGATTTGATGAGAGAATGGATATTGTGGTGAGTGGTGACTAAAAGGATGGTGGTATCCTAAATAATAACAAGATCAAGGTAAATCTTGTCCTTGACTTCTATATCTGAAAGATACCTGTTAGACAAAGGATACTTTTGTTATGTGACCAGATCCGATGGAGAGGGACATTATGGAATTCCAGATTTTTAATATTTTTTCAGGGGAAGAAAACCTTCCAGGTTATGGTAAAGTTGAAGGGTGATTTAAGACTGCAAAATATTTTGCTTGGTGGAGTGATTTTCCTGCATGCAATAGTGTTAAGACATTTCCAGATTTATGGAAAGTCTATTTGCTTTTGAGAAATCATATTTGGAGAGTGATGACAGGAGTTTTCTTGATGTTGAACTTGTGTGTAGTCCTAAATAAAACCTCAAGTAAAGTTAATGTATCCTTCAGTGGAATTTATAAAAAGCTATAGTAATCTTGTGAAAGGATATGTATTATACACACCTTTACCAACCCATAGTTTAATTCTTACATCCTTTTAAGGGTTGTCTAGATTTTTGTGACTGATAAAAAGTGTGATCTATAGAAATGCAATAGAGGACTAAAAGGGCAGTAACATACTTCTTCTCCAAGGAAAGGTTTGTTCATAGTCGAAGTGTCTCAGGGTTTCAATAACAAAACAGACAGAGATTTCCAGCAATAGATAGCTTTGGATGGGAGAAGTATATTGACAAGGGGCCCCCAGTGGGAGATATGACTCAGGATGGAGATTATCAAGAGTATAATCTTTTTTTTTTTGGCAATTGGGGTTAAGTGACTTGTCCAGGGTCACACAGCTAGTAAGTGTCAAGTGTTTGGTCTGAGGACAGATTTGAACTCAGGTCCTTCTGACTTCAGGGCTGGTGCTCTATCCACTGTGCTACCTAGCTGACCCAAGAGTATAATCTAAAATTTGTTTCAAGATATATATTTCCCAGGTTTGGGGATGAAGGGGATATGAGATATGATTGGAGTCATTCAGTCAACACTTATTTATTAAGGGTTTACTGTATGTCAGGCACTATGCTGGAGATACAGACAGTCCTTGTTTTCAAAGAATTAATAGTCTAATGAGGGAGATGACATACAAACAAGATATGAGATAAAATTGGAAATAATCAAAAGAAGGAAGGCACTAGCACTAAGGGGATCAGGAAAGGCTTCATGTGGAAGGTGGGAATTTAACTGTAATTTGAATGGAGCCAGGGAATTCTGGAGATGGAGATGAGGAAGGAGAGAATACCAGGCTTGGGGACCGCCAGTGAAAATGCCCAGAATTGAGAGATGAAGTGTTTTGTGGTAGGAACAGCAAGGAGAGGAATGTCAATGGATCCTAGAATATGTAAGGTGGAGGTTGAGGAGGACTGAAGAGAATTGAGAGCAAGAGGAAAGGAAGTAGAAGCATCAATTGTAGGTGGCCCCAAGGAGTTTGTCCAATATAGGAAACAGAGATAGGGCACAACATCCAGAAGGGATGGACAGATCAAGTGAGGGTTTTTTGAGGAAGGAATAGGCATGGGTATGTTTATAGGCAGTAGGGGAGCAGTCAGTAGACTGGGTGATATTGAAGTGAGAGAGTGGGGAAGATGGGAGGGGACAATCTGCTGAAGAAGATGGAATGGAATGGCATCACTTGCACCAAATAGTTTACCTTGGCAAGGAGAAGAGCCTGTCTTTTGTGAGACAGGGGTAAAGGACATAGTAGGAAAAAGGCATCAGAGTGATGTGAGATGAGGAGAAGAAAAGGGAGCCCTCAGTGAATGGCATCAGTTTTTTATTCAGTGAAATATAAGGTAAGGTCCTCAGCTGAGAGAGTGGGAGGAGAGGGAGCCATAGGAAGGATGAAAAGCTTTAGAAAAGTCAATGTGGTGAGTCAAAGGATTGCCTTATTGCAGTGAGGACCCAGTTGAGATTATGTAGCATAAAATTGTAGTGGACCTAATCAGCCCAGTGTCGAGATTTTCTCTAGTTTCATTCTTCAGCTTGTAAGAGTGAATACAGTGTAAAAAGAAAGGGGGGGGGCAGCTAGGTGGCGCAGTGGATAGGGCACCAGCCCTGGAGTCAGGAGGACCTGGGTTCAAATGTGGCCTCAGACACATAACACTGTGTGACTCTGGGCAAGTCACTTAACCCCAATTGCCTCACCAAAAAAAAAAAAAAAAGTCATCCAAGGTTAAGGCTTGGCAGGGCAGGATAAATGAGCAAGGGACCTGGAAGACAGTGAGGAACTGAACTAGCTCACCAAGGGACAGAGATGGGGAAGGGGGGGGAGTGTAGCCAGTACAAGGATGGTAGACTGGAAAAGAACTGAGGGGTCAAGGGACTGGAGGTCATAGTGAGGACAAAGAACATGGTTTGGGGTGGAAAGGCAGAGGGAGCTGTGGAATGACTATACAAATGTGATTAGATAAGGAATCTCAGTTCATGAATATGGAAGTGGAACATTTGTGGGTGATGGCAAGATTGAGGATATGACTATTCTTGTGTACAGCCATGATAAGGTGGAGTAGGTCATGGGACATGGATAAATTAAAGAATTAAGGATAAATTAAAGAAGGGTGTTTCAGGGAGGATCAATATGTATATAGAAGTCCTCCAGTATGAGGGAAGAAGTTGGGGAGGTGAGAAAGGCCAGGTACTGAATTCAATGACGAAAAAAGCAGAAATGTCTTTAAGCTCAACAGACAACAGCTACTGGAATTTTGATTGAGTGAACACCAAATGAGAGATTATTTCAGGATGGTGGTAGAATGAGATTCTGGAAGTGGCAAGAAGCAGCCAAGAATATTGGCTCCTCCCCTACCTTTACCAATGAGTTGGGGAATGAATGAAATGCAAATAGTGCTGGCAAGGGTGATCAGAAAGTAACAAGAATGGACTAGAATGTAATAAAATGTAAAAAAATAAGCACACATTTCAGAACTCCTATACCTAACTGTAGACTGTCCTCTGAAATAGTCACTTTGGGGAGGCTATGCTGTTTAACAGCATTTTTACAACTTTTTGTTCTCAAGAACCAATTGATGAAATATACTTCCCTTTGCACACCTCTGTGTATACCAGCACACACATACACACACACATCCCTTGTTACTTTATAGGATACACACAAAAAAACCTCACTTTATTACCCTTTTTAATCACTCACCTGATTTATCATATTTGACCCAGTATTAGTTTTAGCTGTTTGCAGAAATATTTGTCTTGAAACATGTCTCTACTGGGGATATCTAGAAGAATGTGTTCTGAAAGCTCTTCCAAAAGAGATATTCAAAAAACAAATATGAGCTGTAGGAGTATTGCTGGAATAAGTATATAGAGTCATCTTTTAAAATAACTTTTTATTGATACCAATTACATTTCCCAATGTATACTCCTTTGCCCCTCCTAGAGATCTTTCCATTATAATAATGAAGAATAAACCAGGAAAAATAAAAATAAAAACCCAGACTAGCAAAACTAAAGAAGATTGAAAAAGTCGGGTGTGTGTGTGTGGCCTTCTAAAGTATCTACTTTAGAGGACAACCTTTATTTGGGCATACAAAATCTGGAACTTAATGATCACATTTCATTATCCAAATGAGTATTATGAGTAAACACTCCCATCCACTTTTTTTTTGGTCATGTAGAATAAATTTAGGATGTCTTCAGAAAGGAAAAACACCGAACAAATACTCTTTGAATTAACTGAACAGGAAGGGGTTTTATGGGTAATTTATACTAATATTTTTCTTTAATGAAAGTCATTAATTATTTCCTGGGATTTCTCTAACAGTGAAATATGACAGAAGAATGCTAGGAAGCAACTGTGGCAGAGAGACCAGTCGAATATACAATAATCAGGGTCAAGATGGCTTTTTTAAAGGAAAGATATTTTAAGAAGATCATGGGGTCACAAAGAGTCATGACTGAACAAAATTTCAAGAAGAAAATTAATTTAATAGGCAGTGCCATCAACACCTGGCTCTGCCCATTACAGTCGAAAGGAGTATGAATCATGAATCTATTCTTTTAGCTACGTCTATAAGCATGGAGAGCAATTATTATCCTCAAATATGAAGGATAAATATTACATACACAAGCACATATTTAGGCATCTGGGTCATCCAGGACCACATGCTTATTTCAGAATACATAGAAGGGGGCTGACTTAATTCTTAATTGTGATGAAGCTGGTGCATGGATAAGTAGGAGATAATTTTTTTACTTAATTGTACTAAAATGTCATAAGAGACCATGGGGAGAACAGTGAGTTAATCTTTATGCTTGGGTAATGTTAACACTGAAAAACAATTATGTCAACTTTTTGTTAAAAACTCAAGAGCAGTGGCTGACCTGTGTGATGCTTAACATTGGATTAGAAGAGTTTACAAAGTGACTTAAACAAAATTACAGTGGTCTCAGAACAAAAGAAACAGTTAAATTTTTTCATATTCTAAATGTTCTAATAAGACAACTAGTTTAATTTGCCTTGGAATTAAGAAGTGAACCAAACTTCATCAGAAAACAGTATCTTCCAAACATACTTCTCATTAAACTTTGTAGTGAACAAAATAACAAGTTTGGCATTTGAGAAGGATTATGTCCCAATGTCAAATTATCTTCTCTTCATTTTGGCCTCCAAGGACATAGCTGCTGGTACCGTGTTCTCAAATTTATTATTTGTTAAATAAAATACAATACATAACCAAGCTGATATTGTGGTATTGCTTTTCCAACAAGTAGGTATTTGAATGACATCCATTTATTGCAGATATAACTGTTCTTTTAATTGTAGAGCTTAAAATTAGATAAAGTACTTTAGTAAATGTCTGGGTTGTGCTGAATATAATTTAGTGTATTATAGTGTCCCCCTAAACTGATGAAATTTAATAGGGATAAATGTAAAAAGCCTTTTATTTGTGTTTTTTAAAAAAAGCTAATTTCATTAAATACAATATGAGGAAGGTACGATTAGACAATAGTTTATGTGAGAAATATCTAAGAGTTTTGGTAGGAATAAGTTTATTAAGTGTCGAAAACGTGATGACAGCCCCAAAGTCTAATATAACATTTGGTAGCATGAAGAAAGGAATGTCTAGTGTCCAGGATGAGAAAGGAATGTCATTCTGCCTGGCCATTCCACAGTTAAAGTACTGTGTTCAAGAGAACATTTTAAAGAAGACACTGACAAAGCAGAGGGCATCCTAAGGAAGGTTACCGGGAGAGTGAGAGGACTAGAAATCATGCCATATTGGCTGAAGAAAATGGGGATGTATAGATTGAAGAAAAACAAAAGCATTCGGAGACCAAACTTGGGATGGGGACCATGCCTGTGATTTCACCGGACAGGAAATGCTTAACAAAACAAATAAAAATACAACATAAGATAATGTGATTTTGTGGTTTTCTAAGTCAATATAGAACTCACAGGGAATCAGTTTCTATCTGAGTTTCACACCACTGGCCTAGGTCACTAAGACCTTAAGTGACTTATCCAAGATCATAGAGCCAATGTGTCAGGAGAGGGTTTGAAAACTAGGTTTTCTTGGTTCTGAGGCCAGCTTTCTCAACCACTATACCAGGGTTTCTCTTGGGAGAATATAACAGCTATTCCCAAATACTGCATTATGAAGAGTTATGTGAAAGAGGGTAGATTTAGGCTCAATTTCAGGAAAAAATTCCTAACAATCAACACTAACAAAAGAATAGATTGTCTCAAAGAGTCATGAGATCTCTTTCACTAGAGTTCTTCAAACTGAGGCTGGAAGGGATTTCTAATAAGGCATAGGTTGGATGTGATGACCTCTGAGAAATTCTGCAACACTGACATTTTGTGATTTATCTAGTGAGTCTAAACTCTGCCCCGCTTCCCCTTGTCCCTGTAAAACAACTATGACACTACAATACTAGTGTGTTGCAAATTTGGATTTTTTGCAGGGGAGGGAGCAGATGCCTCTCTTCTTCTTTCCAACAGTCCTTTTAGTTATGGTTTTTCGTGAAGGTCAAAGAATTTTGAGGCTTTTTTTTTCCTTCAGAGATAATGTAGATATTCCAAGATAAGGAATATGTTAAACGGAGATATTTTACCTGTCCAAGAAGTCACCAAGTCATCTGGGTATAGAAAGGTAGCTATGTATTCCAAAGATGTAATAGATCTATTCTATATGTAAGGCATTATACATGGTGCTATATACTGGCTTTGGTATCTGTGGGGACCTTGGTTAAAAGAGATAATCCAAAACTCCAGTAGTTTCAATCTCCAGCTCCTATCCTTTTATCAGGATTAAGAAGTTACTTATATTTTACTTCTCTATATACTGAACTTGTTAGAATCTTTCTCTTTCAACACTCTCTTTGTCTTTATGAACCATCTTGCCCAACTAAAAGGAAACAAATGTCTAGATTGAAGGTTCCTCAAGGGCACAGCCAATTTATTGTTTACATTTGTATCTTCTGTGTCTAGTACAGTGGCAAAGCTGGAAGATAAAGGTGACATGTTGGATGACACAGTCAGATTCCAAAAGGGTCTTGACACGCTAGAATGTGGGCCAAATCGAATAAAATGAAAATGGGGATAAATCTAAAGTTTTATAACTGGGTTAAGAAAAAAATCTTCACAAGTACAAGACAGAGGAATGAATGGCTATACATCATTTTATCTGGGAAAGACCTGGGGATTTTCATGGACAACCAAATCAAGATCAGTCAACTTTGTGATATGGTAGCCAGAATTAATAAATGAATGCAATCCATCTTCTGCTCCATTCCCAGGCATAACCTCCAGGATGAGGGAGGTGACAGCCACGCCCTAGTCAGACTACATTTGCTACAGTCTGTTCAGCTTTGAACATCACAGTTTAGGAAGGGCACTGAAGGAGAGAACTTTGAGGAGGGTGGCAGCCAGAATAGCACAGGGCCTTAAGATCATGCCACATGAAGATGGGCTGACGAAGTAGGAAGTATTGAGCCTGGAGAAAACAAGACTTAGGTCGGGTACGATGGCTATCTTCAGGTATTTGAAGAGCTATCACATGGTTTAGCCTTCTTCTGCTTAGTCCAAGGGGGAAGAATGGAGAACAATGGATAGACACCGCAAAGGGACAAATTTAGACTTGATATAAA
The DNA here is from genome assembly GCF_900497805.2 of Vombatus ursinus. Taxonomy (NCBI): domain Eukaryota; kingdom Metazoa; phylum Chordata; class Mammalia; order Diprotodontia; family Vombatidae; genus Vombatus; species Vombatus ursinus. The sequence goes on from NW_020954576.1 coordinate 10,497,314, forward strand.
GAAAGAAGTATCTGTCAATCAGATGTATCCCCCAGTGGAACAGACTGCCTCGGACAAACTGCATCTCCCTTCACTGGAGAAATTCGTGCAAAAGCTAGGTGACCACTTGTTGGGCACACTGTATAGGGAATTCTCTTCAAGTATGACCTAGAGTAAATAGCCTCTGAGGTCCCTTTCAGCTCATATTTGGTGACCTGCAGGTAACAGGCACTCAAAAAATATTTGATAGCCGAATGAATGAAACTTACAGATGAAGTTGGCTTCTGTTTGCAATTCTATATGGTCAAAAGCCAGATGAGGTCTTTTGACGGCAGTTCAGTTAAGAAAGGCCTAATTTATGCTTGACTCCTCTTGAAGAATTCAGGAAGTGGATACAGACTAATAGGTACACAAGATTAGAGGATGTTGAATGAAACCATTATTTTATGCACCAATGTAACTCAGTGGTCATTTATAGATGGTGGTGGATAAGGTGTAGTCTAAGTTGCCAGGAAGACTTATTGATTGCAACAGCTGTTACTAAATTCTACTACATACTATTTGATCTTGGAACTGCTGTATCAACTACTTTGAAGTGTAGCAAATGTAAGTCTCAAAATACCTACCTAAGCACTAGATTCAAGAGAGCAAAAAAGAAAAAAAGTTATTACTTTTCCTTGTGAGATCAATTAGTAACAGACAGAAAATTTTTTACGTTCGTAAAAAATACATGGATTATAAATCAAACCTCAAACGTTTACATTTTGCGAAGAACAGGTCTTTCTTCTCCCTTTTTTTTAATCAAATTTATTCCCCAATAGAGGTGGCAGTGTATACAAAGACAATAGAGCATATGATTATTTACAAAATTTTTTTGCTACAACATGCACATGTTATTGTGAAGTATTTTAAACATCACTAACAAATTCCATGCTAATAAGTAGTCATCCCAAAGATTAATTTATGTTTTTACATAAAAATATAATATTGCACTCTCATGAAGACCAGTTATTTTGCATATATTTTTGTTAGGCTGTTTTCTTAAAAAATAAGACTGAGAAGTATCCCTATTCCTAATAGGGGAGTAACTCATAGTCCTCAGGGAGCCAGACAATATTTATAATTTTTAAACAAAGCGTCACTTCAACATGAATTGGATTAACCTCATCTCTGCTGCATTTGGACCTCAAAGATAATATTTAGGCTGTGCCAGCTTATTTAATATACTTACAAGTATATGCAGTTGAAAATGAATGCATATGTAGCCATTTTCTTATCTCACTAGTATGCATATGTATGTGTGTGTATGTATATACATATATATACATACACACACACATATATATTTTAATTTTTTTCAAGGCAGAGAATATGGAATTATATTTTACATAGGTCTTTAAGCAGAATGTTTAAGAAAGCCTGGAAATTACAAAAGAAACTTTGTAAACATAACACCATACAAACTGAATTTTCATAGCGAATGCACAAGTTATTTATGGGCAGGAATGCATATCTTTATCACACTGTAACAGAGTACTGAGCTTACTGTACACTGGTTTCAAAACCAATAAAACAGCACCCCAAGTAAGTAAAAATAGAATTATAATTTGAAGGTGGAGATAGAATAGTCTAAGACTTTTAGGACTCGGTCTCCAAAGCGTGTAAGATGGCGGGGATACATATTTAAGTTACTATATCTTTTCCTAAGGAAAAACAAAAAATAACAAAAAACTCTCCAAAACAAAAAACAACAGACAACAGAATTTAGATCATTCTTTCTAAGTAAGACAAGGCAGTTGTTCATTGTCAAAGTAGCTGTGGATGCTCTTTAATACTCTAGATGGTAAATGGTAGAAATCTTGGGTAAGATCAACTTAACAGAAATAGAATATATAATGTTCCCTTTAAGAATTCTATACTTTTGCCTCTTATTTAAGAAAATGACAAAGATTTCTTCTACTCTTTTACAATGTTTTTGAAAAACTCCATTTTTATAGAATAAGTTCCCTACATGAATTGTATCACTAATATCTATTCAAACTTTCCACACAAAGTAGGGTTCTCATCCCAAACTATTAAATAATTTATGTACTCTGCTCTTTAGGTATTAAAAACATAATTGTTGCACACAGCTGAACCTTAAGATGCCGGCCAGGAATATTTTGCAAAAACCAGTGTTATATATTTTGAATATTACTTTATGAAGGAACATGATGCACCTATGTTAAGATACCAGAATTTCTGTTTGTGGCTGTTGAAAGATCCTAGTTCTACATCAAGCTAAAAAGTAAAGTGGCAAAAACTACCCAACAGTGAGATTTAGGAGTACTTCAATTTGAGTATTCAGACACTATAAAATGCTTGGTGCAAAAGGCACCTACTAAATAATTTGCTTCTCAAAGAAAGCAATAATTGAGTCCTGAATTTATTTTTTGGGTTGTTATCCCAGAGTAGGTAACTGTTCTAATACTATACACAATGTGACAATCACATAAATATGTAGTTAATTTAAATGTTATTGGCACTTTCAGGAAAAAAAGAAAAAAAAAGGAATCTAGTGTTTTTGGGAAAGCCTTTGCTTTAAAAAAAAAAGTTTAAAAATATAATTGTGATTTATGATGCAGCATCTGAAACTCATTAGAGCATTTTGATACAACTCTCTGGATATAACTACACACTTAAGAACAAATATCTCCTTTCATGACTATGATGATTCAGAATTTGGTGAAGACATATGTAGATTTAATAATCATTTAGACTTTTTGTTCTAGTCACCCATTTGTTTGGATTCAGTCTCCTCAAGTCAGTAAAATGAATTAATCTAGTTTGTACTTAAAGTGCTTTAGAGAACTCAAAGAGTTTTCTCACATTCAGCCTGCTGCATAGCTACTAAGGAATGAATAGAACATGGGTTGTTTCAAGCGTTGCTGGTCCTTGCGACACCAGGCAATTACAGTTCCATCACTATTTGCTGTGTATAAATGATGGCCATCACAGGAAAACGTAAGGCTATAAAAAACACAACAAACAAGAAATCCAATGTTTTTGTTACATTTCTAAAACTCAATAACCAATTCATTTGTTACTTTATTTAAGGTCCTAAACATTTGATGGTAAATAAGTTAAGAAATTATTTTTTGAATATTTAAAAAAATATATTTTTTATTTATTATTTCCCAATTACGTGTGAAATTTTTAAAACAATCATTTTAAAGAATTTTGAGCTCCAAATTCTCTCCCTCACTCCTTCCCCACATCCCCCTTCCTGAGAAGGCAAGCAATTTAATAAATCTTATACATATGAAGTCATGTGAAACATATTTTCATCCTAAGATGGTTTTATTTATCATCTTATTGGGGTGTAGTATTTTGACAGACTTGTGAAATAGATTTTAATTGTGTGACTTGGAAAACAACTAAAGAACAAAGTGACCATTTTCCTTCTTCACTTGTTATTTTCCCCTTTTGTGTGTAGTTTATTACTTTATCTTAAAAAAAAAAACTTCTACAAAACTGGAAATTCAGATGTTGAAGTAATTTGAATTTTGAAGTTGTTGAAGTAATGTTTCCTCTTATAAAAATCATATATATATATATACATACATACTTATACATATATATACATACACACACACACACATCCCACACACATATTTATATATTTATAAATCAATAGTTGTTTTTTAATTCCTGAGACAAGGTACTATTAAAGTAAGTTACTGTTATAAAAACTTTTGATCCAGGTTTAATACTTTAAAGAATACATTACTATTGAAAAGGGCTTTTTAGATGAAAAGTAGGATCGTATTTCTAGTTAGATTTTTGCTGGTTGCTTAGTGGTCTTTTCAATCATGTTCCTATATAGATAGCAACACTATCAATAATCAAGCAAAAAAAAATAGTTTCCACAGATCAATAGTCATTTGTGACATAAGCTACCATGTACTGAGGTATGGAAAAATCATTCAGATGTTAAATATGTATTTATCTATACAGGTGTGTATTCTACATATGTATATGTGTATGTTTATTTCAATCATAAATTGTATGGTTTATTTTATATCTGAATACATCTTTATCCAAATACAGTATTTATGGTTCATAAAAACAAAACAGTGTTACTGATAATGAAGAAATAAAGGAAAATTTTACCTGACAATAGGTTTATTTGATTTAGGAAATGTAATTTCCCGAACAGGTTTTAAATCCCACGTGCTCCATAGCCTGAAGAAAAATTAATATGCAATTAGTATACATATTCAAATGAGTGTATTATAGCTAAAATAGGAATAAACAATCCACATCCAAAACATTTTAAATTTTAAAAATGATTTTAATTTTTAAAAAAATTTAAGATCTATACACATTAATATATCCAAGCAAAATATATAATATTTAGAACTACAACATCTTTGAGAACGATGGAAAAAAACAAAGGGCTCCAAATCCTCTTACCTTACAATTCCATTTTCTAGTCCTCCTGCAATTACATTGATAGATATGCCCTCAGGCTGGTTAGAGAAAGCAACAGAGCAAATGATTTCTCTGCAGTGGACATGTCCAACAAGATCACCATTAACTGTCCAAAGTCTGAGATCACTACCTCCCCCAACTGAAATAAAAAAAAAATTCACAAATAAACATAAAATGCACCAGACTTTACATGATATTATTACACAAACAGTAAACAAATTGGTTGTTGTTTTTAAATGTAGAGATAAAATAAAAAGTTAAAATTCAACATAGGTACTTTCAAACTCGAATTATCTTTACTAACATTTAAATAATGTCTAAAAATAGTTGCTGTAAACTTCTTGAAGGCAGGGGCTGTTTCACTTTTTCATCTGTAAACCTAGTATTTAACAGAGTGCTTCGAATAGACAAAGCACTTAAAAATGCTTTTAAAATTTATTTAATTCATTCATTCACTTCAGTCATTCATTTATGGAGGGATTAAAAAAATGTGAACAAAAGCAGGAGTTAGGTTACTATGGATGAAGGGCAGGCATTTTGATATTAATCTTTATTTCACCTCTCCTTCAAACAATTCTCATATGGCCCAATTTACACATCACCTTCCATTTTTTCACTAGGCAAGGGTCAAAATATTGTCAGCCTTCTCCGAGTTGACCCATAACACTTCAGGATCTTGGACAGAAACACAATTCTTGCTCAGGCCTGCCATGAAGAGTTGGTCATAACAGCTGAGCAGGAGCTAATGGCATAACTGCCACTATGCTTCCACATAAGAAAGGAAAGCAGAAGGGAATACACATTTATGTAATACCCATTCTGTGTCAGGCCCCCCTTTTTTTTCTTTTTTATGACTGAAGTAGAAATGATGGAAACCTTCCAAGGCTAGGTAAACAAGGATGAGAAGACATTTGACACAGCAGAAAAAGCCTGAGCCACGGAGTCAGAGGATCTGGGCTTGAATCCCACTGAGTGACCGAGGCAAGACACTGAACTTCTGAGGGCTCCAGTTTTCTCATCTGTAAAATGAGGGAGTTGGACTAAACAGGCTTTGCTCCTTGCTCTGGATCTATGATTCAATGACGAATACAAAGGTGTGATGTAGTACTGTGAGAATCAGAACTATCCAGATATGGAGCGGGCTGTCTCAGGGCACAGTGCATTTCCCTCACGGGAGAGCCTCACGTGAAAGCTGGAGGACAACTTGTGGATGTTGTAGAGAGGGTTCCTGGTTAAGGGTGTGGGTTGAATTACAATGGCTTCAAGGGTCCCTTGTAGCTGTTGAATCTGAAATCCAGCAGGGCTTAATAAACTACTGGGTATGGTCCCTGGCTACAGCATTATTTAGGACCTTCAAATGGAATACTTAAATTTGATCCAAGGTTTTCTGGGGTTTTGGGGGTGTGTGTGGGAATCTGTGTTTGAGAAGCAGGCTGGGATTTCATGGTCACTTTAATAAATATATAAATTTGAAGCATGCCATTATAAAATGCCTTAGCAATTATAATAATTTTTAAAAATAGTATCTAATCAATTGATTTTTCTGTAAGACTCATACTGCCCATATATGTTCTTGTTCAGAGACACCCAAATAGACTACCTAGTGACTTCAGCTGCAATACAACAAAACACGGAGTCCATTTGTATGGGGTATAAATGTCAGAGAGTGCACTGCAATATGATCTACAGCCGTTACCGGCTTCTGACTTTATAACAATGTGTCAGCTCTTAATGATCTGTGAAGGCTGGGCATCCATTACAATACTCAGTTCCGACTGCTGCTTCCAAGGCAATGATGAAGAACTGGAGAATCTCTTCTAATGGTTACATTATTTTAATATCATAGGTCAGGTCTAATTTGCTTTGAGCAGTGTTTAGCACATTACCATGTATAATCAATCAATCAATAAACATTTATTAAGCCCCTACCATGTGCCAGTCACTGTGCTAAGCGCTGGGGATACAAAAGGAGGCAAGACAGTCCCTGCCCTCAAGAAGTTTACGATCTAATAGGACAGACAATATGCAAACAAATGTAAACAAAGCAAGCTATACACAGGATAAAAGGAAATAATTAACAGAGGGAAGGCAATAGAACTGATAGGGGTTGGGGAATGCTTCCAGTAAAAACCAGGATTTTAGTTGGGAATTAAAGGAAGCAAGGGAGGTGAGTAGTCTCAGCAGAGAAAGGAGAGCATTCCAGGCATGGAGGGAGAAAATGCTAGAGAAAATGCCTGAAGCCAAGAGACGGAGTATCTTGTTGGTGAAACAGTCAGGAGACTAGTGTCACTGGATCAAAGAATACATTTTGGGGATAAGGTTTAAGAAGGCTGGAAAGGGGGCAGCTAGGTGGCGCAGTGGGTAGAGCTCTGGCCTTGGAGTCAGGAGGATCTAAGTTCAAATCCGGCCTCAGACACTTGACACTTACTAGCTGTGTGACCCTGGGCAAGTCACTTGACCCCGACTGCCTTACCAAAAAGCCAAAAAAAAAAAAAAGAGGATGGAAAGATAGGAGGGGGCTGGATTATTAAAGACTTTGAATGCCAAACAGATCATTTTATTCATGATCCTGAAGGCAACAGGAATTCACTTGAGTTTATTTGGGGGGGGGGTGTTACATGATCAGATCTGTACTTTAGGAAAATGATTTTAGTGGCTGAACAGAGGATGGACTGGAGTGGGTAGAGAGAGACTTGAGGCAAATGAACCACCGGGAAGTTATTTCAATAATATAGGGGTGAAGTGATGAGGGCCTGTACTAGAGTGGTGGCATTATCAAAGGAGAAAAGGAGGAACATTCCAGAGATGTGGCAAAGGTGAAATCAACAGACCCTGGCAACATATTGGATATGAGAATGAGAGATAATGAAGAGTCCAGACAACTCCTAAGGTTTCAGGACTTAGGGACTAGGAAGATGGTGTTAACCTCTATAGTAATAGGGAAGGTAAGAAATAGGGAGTAATTCAAGGGAAATATAATGAGCTGTGTTTTGGACATGTTGAATTTAAGATGTCTACTGGACATCCATTTCGAGATACCTGAAAGGCAGTTAGAGATGTGAGACTGGTGGTCAACAGAAAGGTAGATTTGAGGATCATCAGCATAGAGATAGTGATTAAATCCATGGGAGCTGATGAGATCACCAACAGGGAGAAGAGAAAAGGGCCCAGGAAAGAGTTCTGAGGGGCTCCTATGATTAGAGAGAAAGTCTGGGGAGGATCCAGCAAACCATACAGAGAAGGAAAGGTCAGACAGGTAGGAGGAGAGAGTGATGTACCAAAAACCTAGAGAGAAGAGAGTATCAAGGAGGAGGAAGTGATAAACAGTGTAAACCACTACAGAGAGGTCAAGGAAGAATGAGGACTGAGAAAGAGCCATTGGATGTAGCAACTAAAAGATCGTTAGTAACTTTGGAAAGAACAGTTTTGGTGGAATGTTAAGTTTGGAAGCTGGACCGTAAAAGGTTAAGAAGAGAGTGAAAAGAGAGAAAGTGAACACACTTCAATAAATACTAAGGAATACTTTTGGGACCCAGAGCCAATCTTCTTGGAGGGTTGAAAATTTGTATTTCCTTTCTTTCCTGCTTTCAGAAAGTTTGGACAGATGACAAAAACTATAATGGTGATGGAATGTTTTGGGTCCTGTTTCTGTGGTATTTTGATTATATCACCTCAGTATAACAAATGCCTTTTGCAATTTCTTTTATATATGCACTGAGGCCCTTAAATTTTTTTTATTAGTGACTCTTTTTTTAATGGGGAGAAAATTTCTGCATCAACTCTATTATACTATGGATTACCTAGGGGCACCTGAATACTTTAATGGTGTAACAGAAGTAATTTTCTTTTCTATTCCCAAATGTATAATGGATACAATATCATAGCTAATAAATCACTCCTGGCAGCAGCAAAGTAATTACCTTTACAAAATTCAGATCTCCCAGGATCATTTCAAACTTTCAAAGGAGGGAGTCACTAGAGTTCTATAAACTACTGAAACAACTTTCTACCAGCTCTATGTTACATAGCTAAGGTACAAATCAATTAAGAACAATTAGCAAATTGTTCATTTATAGTTCCATTTCCAAAGCCAAATGTTTTTGTAAGGGATAGTTGTCTTTTGGAGATGGTGATCAGTAAATAAAAGTGAACTGGAATTTTACAAGTAAGTATGAATTCCACAAATCTCTGATTCTGTACCCATGGGAATCACTTTTTGCAAGTACTCTCATGCTTTGGAACCTCTGATTAAGGGTCATGGTATTACTGAGGCTTATGACTTAGAGCTCAAAGTAACCTTACAGGGCATCTAGTCCAAGCTTCTCATTTTATAGTTAAGCTTTAAAAAAAAAAAATTTACTACAGACCATTTTTTCTCAATTGGTAAGGCACAGAGACTAACCAAGATTATATTAAAAAAAGTAAAAAATCAATAAATTGCAAAAATAAATGAAAAAATAATCAAGAAACTTAGATGAATATATAAAAACTAATTTACTCATAATATACCTGTTTACATATCATTTTGTATTTAACATGAAGGAACTAAGATTTTAGAACAAAACCAACTTTGTATTTATACATACGTTATATATTAAGTTTGCAATTTTTGCTTGTGATTGCATCATGGGCTCAATAGTCATACACACTGAATTTTTTACACACACAGTGCTACAATATGATTAGAAGGCTGCAGAGAAAAGTGTTTTATGATGATCAACAGCACAAGGATAACCAGGACTTTTAAAAAGTACTGTTTCTTTGTTCATAAGGCTTTGATTTTGGTGCAGTACTTACCTGAGTCACAAACAGTAGCAATATCACCTGTGGTTTCACTAGCAGAGACAGCTGTTACGGGGCTCTTATGTCCAGCCAGACTTTGTACATAGCACAACCTGAGAGATAAATGAAAACATTTTTTCATGATAATTAAATATAAGTATAAGTTACAACTTACCAGGTTCATCCTTAATTCATGGACATGCTAATCATAAAGCTAACACACTGAAAACTCTTTGAGTGCAGGGATTATATTGATTTTTTTAACCCTCAGTGAGTAGGATAATATTTTACCCATAGTAGACATTAGACACATATTTGTTGAACTGAATTTTAAGCATATGTATATTTTTTAAGGTTAATGTGTATTTCATGCCTACAGACATAGAAAATACAGGATTCATCTCAAGAAAAATATGAAAAAATGAAATACCTTTTAATCTTACACAAAAACAGAAGATATTTAAGAATGCTTGTTTTTAAACTGCAGAAACTGTGAGTACCTGTTTAAATCCCATATGATGCAGGTTCCATCTTTGCTTACACTTATCATTATACTGTATGGTTTACAAACGAATAAGCTGGTTATCTCTTCTGTATGGCCATAGAGATGTATCTGAGACTCCATTTCTATCTCTGACGGCTGAAATAAAATTAAATGAGAAGCTAATAATAACCATGACAAAAACTTGTCCTAGAGACTACTTATCTAAAAAAAATAAAAGTATGGCCCCAAACATTCTAATAATAATCACTAGCAACAGGCAGCATCATCAAATCAAATACTTGTTAGCAGAGATTTTTTTTTTAATAGAGCAAAACATAGTTGATTTGCATTGGTTACAAAGAGTAATGATTCTTTTTAATTTGTTATGCACTAAGAGATACACTATCTGGGATTGCTTTGGTGATCTGAGGTGAGGAGGTGTGGATGAGGAGAGATAAAAGGAAATAATACAGAGGTCTTTATTACTTCAACTGTGTCTTCTACAGGCATTTAGATCATGCCTTTTATAGACTAATCCCCTCCAAAAAATAAAAATTTAATATTCTCTTATGTTTTACTATTTCTACTTGCTTAGATTAATGCAGACTTGACCTTTCCAGGTCCAAAAGGAGAAAGCAGAAAAAGCTAAGACCTGACAATGAATTTGATCTGTGTCAAACAAGCAGCGTTATTTGTACTCTCAAGAATTTTATTATTTTATAGACTTTTGGTGGATTTTGTTTAGATATGATGGCACAAAAGAACAGATGAAAAGAAAATGTTTAATTTTAAAATAAGTTATAAAAAAGTAATGGAAAGGGCTATTTTTTTCATTCAAGTAAATATATCTATAGAGACTTCAGTGAATGGTATACATATGCAGACACAAACAGGAATAATATAATTTCAAGTGAGAGAACTTAAGAGATCAAAATGTGTTTCTTAAAAAATGGATTTTTTTAATAGAAAGAAAAAACTCTTCTACAGTAGACAACCTATATCTTTTTCTTATTTCCTCCCAGTATGCACACAACCCTAATCTAACAAGTCAGTAGAGAATCTACGGTGTCATGGGTAAGGAAGGGCCTGAATGAGCATCCACAAGACTTAGTCCTAGTTCAGATACTAAGCAAGCCCTGGGACCATGGTGTCAATGTACCTCGTGAAGCCTAATCATCCTCTTTTAAACTATGCAAGCTGGACAAAATCATTTATAAGATCTTTCTGAGGCCTGATGTTCTGTGATTCTAAAGAGACTTAAAACAATGGAAATAGGTTTTTATTTTTGACCAAATGAGAAAAAAAATTCATCTATATTATCTAAAGATCAAAAGTTGTATCCTTTATTCCTAAATCAGCACCTCCAAGTGATGAAATTTTGAAAATCTGGCAAAAACAAAAACAAACCAAAAAACCCAAACACCTTTGACTACCTAAATAATACAAATATGGCTTTGAAAAATTTCATGTTTGGGAACTGTCTCCATCAAAATTTAATGACCATGAAACGTACAATTTGGTGCATTTAACACTTAAGAGTATAGTCACATGTCTTTAAAATAAAATTCTTTTTAAAAGTCTGAGTAGATTGTGATAATGTCAGAGATCCCAAATACAATTCTTTAAATAGTAATTTACTAAGACAAGAGAAAGCGTCTATTTCACAATCATTTGTGTATGTGTATGTGGCGGGCAGTGGGAAAGAGTACAACCTTTCTTAGACTGATCTTAAATCTATTTTCTTTACTTAATTTTTTAAATTCATGGTTATAGGAGAAAATGTATCTTTTTGTCAGTAAGGATGAAGTAACAAAAATACCAAACCTATTAATAAACTAAAAGAAAAAGAATTACATAAACTGGCAGTTGCCTCAGGGGAAATGAAATCTGATGAACTAAACTCATAATAATTTTGATAAAGACAAAATAAGAGTCAAGAAAGCATACACAAAAATTTTGAAAAACAAATGTGTAAAGAAAGTTTTTTTTTTTAGCATAATGAGACTGGAAAAAATGGCTAAAACCATTTTTTTAGCTAGGCACTACAAGACTGGAGAAGAACAAATGTCCCGACTTTCAGAAGAGAGGAGTTCTGCACATCACAGACCAGTGAGCTGACTTTTGATTCCCGGAAAAATTCTAGAATGGATCATTAAAGAGATAGTTGGTGAACATCTGGACAGGAGTCATGGTCACCAAGAGTCAGTTATGCTAGACTACATTTCCTCTTTTGGCAGGCTTACTAAATTAGTAGAGGAGAGGAATGCTGCAGATTTGGTTTACCTGCTAGCAAAGCTTTTGATACAACATCTCATACTATTATTGGTGGAATAAAGGGAGAGATTAGACAAGAATAGTCAGATGAATTCAGAATTCACTGGATAGCCAGAGTCAAAGAATTAATGGTTCAACATCAACTTGGGAAGACAGCTCCAGTGGAGTAGACCAGGGATCTCTGCTTGGCCTTCTGTTGGTTAACATTTTAATCAACGGCTTGGATAAAAAGACAAAGATGGCAAACTCATCAAACTTCAGAAGACACAAAGATGGGAGGGATAGCTACCACAGTGGATGAAAGTCATAATATAAAAGAATCTTGACAGACTAGAACATTTAGCTGAATCTAATAAGATGAAATTCAGTAAAGATTAATGTAATGTTTTGCCCTTGAGTAAAAAAAAAACCCAACTTCACAAGTAAAAAATGTGAAGGCATGATTTAGTTAACAGTTGTTCTTAAAAAGATCTGGGAATTTTAATGAACTAAACTCAATCAGTCAGCAATGTGATGTGATGGCCAAAAAAATGAATGTGATCTTGGGCTCCATTAAGGCAAGTACAGTTTCTGGGAATAGGAGGGTGATGGTGCTACTGTACTTAGCCCCTGTCATATATCATATGGGGTACTGTGTCCAGTTCTTGGTACTTTGTTTTAAGAAGGACATTGATAAGTTGGAGAATGTCCAGAGGAGAGCAAACAGAATGGTTGAAGGGCCCTGAGTTCACGTCACATGAGGACTCTCTGAAGGAACTGAGGATGTTCAGCCTGAAGAAGAGAAGAATCAAAGGGCACATGACAGCTGCCTATCTTCAGGTTTTTGAAGGATCGTCATGTGTAAGAGGGATTAGTTCTGTTTGGCTCTAGAGGTTAGAACCAGGAACAACCTTTGCAAGCTGCAGAGGGCCAGTTTCAAGGTTGAGGTCAGAACTTTTTAACAGTTAGAGCTATTCAAAAATGGAAGGGGCTGCTTTGAGGAGAATAGGTTCTCTGACTTTTGGAAGCCTTCAAACAGTGTTCCTGACTTTTGGGGCTTTTTAGGCTGGGGATTCCTTTCATTTACAGTTTGTACTAGATGACCACCTGAGTTCTCTTCCCACACTCAAATTCTGGGATTCTGAGAAAAATAGCTACATTAATTCAGGCTGTTATTTGTTTATCATAAAATAAGACAGGGAATAAAAAGAAAACAGTTAACTCTTGTAGGACAATAAGGGATATGGATGGGACCTGTGATTTTATGGTATAGGGGACTCATGGGTGAGGAGTTAGTGAGCAAGTAAAATCCTTATATTGAAATCTCATAGAATATCCTATTGAAAAACCATATGCAATTCTTAAAAATAGCAATGATGATTATGGTGACACATTAGAAAAAAGCTAAGTGATAATTCTGAACATTAATATTAAGACTCCTTAATCTATACTCACCAAAAGAGAAATATGAGTGCTATTCATCGCTAACTTAAGCAAACCAAAAGCTCTTTTTCCATGTAAAAATGCTTTTCTTAACATAGACACAGACATAGTTTACTTTCTAACAAGCTAAAGGTGAAAAAGTAGAATCTTTAGCATTTGCTGAGCTGGAACAAAATACCTTAGACATAAATCCCTCAGGATGGTGACTCAGAGTAAGACATAATATAAGCTTTGCATTAAACTTCTAGAACTATTGTTTACATAAAAGATACATGATTTCCCTTTCCTTTTAATACACTGGTCATAGTGAAAAAATAATGGATTGGTAAAGTTAGTATTTTACTTTATGATACTTTTACCAACTTTGTGCTTAGATCATATAAGCTCTCACATAAGTAGAATAGGACAGTGTTACAGGAATTTCCATTCAATGATATTTGAGTGAATGAATCAATGAACAATGAATGAAAAAGTATTTAAAGTCTTACTATATGCAAAGCACTGTGGTAAGTGCTGGGGATATAAATGAAAAATAAGATAGTCCCCTGGTCTGAAGGAGCACTTTTATTAGGGGAGAAAACACACAGAAAGGTTTTGGCTGCAAGTCAGATGGAAAGATCTCATGGTCCTTAGTGTGTGACAAAGCAGATCTTTGATGACATTTCCACTGACAAAATCTTAACCATTTGACACTTCCAAGGGCTCGGGTGGTGAAAATTTTCTTTTCTGGGTCTTCAGTGTCTGTGGCTGCACTGCCCCAAGAAAGTAGTTATCTGGTCACATCTCAGTGGTTTCTCCCTGGGATGGTGGCTCTGGTTGGAAGCAGGTCTGCTGGTCTGTGGGGTGCTTGGGTTTACCTACAGTTAGCTCATTTTGGTGATGGTTAACAGAGGTAGACCTCTTCTCCACAGTGATTATTTTCAGAATTGGCTGGAGTTGGAAGCAGGGCTCGTGGTCTGGAGGAAGGGGAGGCTGCTATTTCCAAGGCTTTTTCAGGCTCCTGGGTTACTTTCATCAGTGTCAGAGGAGGTGATGGTGGTGGTCTGACTTGACTGGACCATGCTACCTCTTGTCTGTCTCTCTCCTCAAACAAACTTCTCTTCATTGTGAATGTCTTCCTTTTGTACTCTTCCTAATTTACAAATAATCGCAGAGACCCAGATGTTATTGTATTCCTGGCCATCCTCTCTAGAAACTAGTAGCCCCTTCCCTAATTCCTTCAGTCTTACTAGTCCTAAAGCTCCTTGCCCCCCATTTCTACTTTGCCTCTCCCTTTGTCACTGTCACTCAGCGCCTTCTCCTCTGAAGTGCACACGAGCACAATTTTTTATCTAATGCAGATCACATGGCTGGCTATCGTGGGAGGCTTCCTCCCAGAACCTCCATTGAAGGAGAGTGCCACTTCTCCATTTCCTACCAGAATTCACTCCTCTGGACTTCACTTCAGCTCTGGCACTCACAATCTCATAGCTCCAAAGTACCGTACCTCTGCCCTTGGGGCCCTTTCCTCTGACTGGAGGGTAGAGTGCTCTTCCCAGAACTTCCATTTAAGGTGGGTGTCCAAGCCAGTCATTTCTTCTTTTCCCAGCAGGCTGTTTTCCTCTGGACTTCTCTATCATGTCTCTCTCCCATAACCCCTTTTCAGTTTCCTTTTATGTGTAGTTTCCCCCATTAGAATATAAGTGCTTTGAGAGCAGGGGCTGTCTTTCTGTTAGAATTTATATACTCAGCATTGAGCACAGCATCTGGCAAGTAGTAAAGGCTTAATAAATGCCAGTTGACTGGCTGACCCCGGCCATTTCCCTCCTTTCTCAAGTTCAGTACCCAGCTCACTGTCTTTTCCCCCTTCCCCAACTCATGCATTTATACTAACTGACCTTCAACATTCATCCTGACATTCCCTCAAATATCATAACCTTCTAGTTCCTTACTCTCTTCAAATCCCTACTCCATCTTGGCCATGCACAGGGATGGTCATGTGCTAAATCACACCATTATCCACAAGTGTTCCACTTCCAGGATCAAAAACTGATATTCTTCTTAACTGACCACAGCCTCCTAGGTCTTATCCTTCCTAAACTTACTCTTTGTTCTCATTGCAGTCTCCAAACCTCCTACTTCTCAGTACCTTCTCAGATCTTTACTCCTGCTCTGATTTTACTTTCCTCCCTTATTTCAACCTATAATTCCCCAATCCAACTCACAATGAATTCTACTCTTGAATCTCTTGTTCCTGTATCCTATTACTCCTTATCCCTTTCCAAACATCACTCCTGGATTACTTCCACCACCTGTCTCCTTTACTCCCTTTGAGATGTTGTCAAATAGAGCTAGAGGAAGTCACTTAAGGTACTACAAATTTATTTTATTTAATCTGAATAGGTTCTCACTTTAGCAAGGCCATCTCTTTTACTCTTCCCTAATGGATTCTCATCCCCAACTCCCCAGAGGCTGTTTTAAACCTTTTTTCTCCCTCATAACTTCCTTGACCCCTTTAAGTGAAGGATCTTGTCTTTTACTTTACTAAGAAAATTGAGGCTATTTGTCATGAGCACTCTCTTTTGCTTTCTCTTCATTTCAAAACTCTTAAATATACCCCCTCTCCATTTTCATATGAGCTCAATAACCTCATCTATGCAGATGATTCCCAGATCTATATATATGATCTCTCCCCTGACCATCCCTCATTACCAACTGTCTATTGAGCATTTGAACTGGATAGGCCATAGATACAAACTCAACAGGTCCAAATCAGAACTCATTATCTTTCTCTCCAAACCCACTCCTCTACTAAAATTTCCTGTTTCTATTAAGAGCCCCACCATTTTACCAGTTTCTCAGATTGTGATCTTGATTCCTTACTTCTCTCACCCACATATACAATTAGTGGACCAATCTTGCCTAGAATTATACCTTACAATATTTTGTGCATCTCTCCCCTTCTCAATACTAACATAGCCATCACCTTAGTTCAGGTCCTCATTACCTCTCACTTGGACTATTATAATAACCTACTGACTCATCTCCCAATCTCTCTCACTTCAATCTATCTTCCACAAAATTGAGAAAGTGATTTTTCTTAGGATCGGGTCTGACTATGTGACTCCTCTAGTCACTGAACTCTGGTAGTTTGTTACTGCCTGTAGGAAAAAATATTGATTCCTCTATTTGGCTTCTGAAGGCCTTAAAAACTTGGCTCCTACCTATCTTTCCAGCTTCATTTACCTATTTCATTCTTTTCTGAATCTCAAGGTATTTGCCCCGCTCCAGTGCTAGGGTTCTCTCATTCACCACATTCTTTCACTAATGGTGATTCAGCAATTGTGCCTGTAAGTTTTTTCCAGTATTTCCTCTGGGCATGGTGACTGGAATTCATCAAAAGCAGCTGGGTTCTCTTTTTGTACTATTTTCCTACTTAAGAATCAACTCCATAGTAGTAATTTTTGCTATTTTCCTTGTAGGCCCAAGATGACTCTCTTCAGCAGAGAAAACAAAAGCAAAACAAAGGGTGAATCTTGCCTTGTTCCTGTTGTCTGTTATCATCACCCCTTTCATACTTAGCAGTAATCCACTCTTTCCTTCTTTCTCTAATATAGCTACTGTTTCCCCTCCCACTATTTATTTTTCTTGGTTTTCCTTGACAACCATGGCCCAATCTGAATTTTAGTACTCCTGCCATGATTCTCATAGGATCATGCCATGCTTCTTTGACTTCCGTCACTTGTACTTCCACCTTTTTTCTGTTAATTTATTTTTTTTTTCCTACACACGAGTTTTAAAAATTTAACGTAGTCAGTGAATTCACTGTGTATCCACATTGGTCTCTTTAGGAAACTTGTCTTTTTCCTTTTCATCAGAATTGTTTCTTTTTGTGTTTTCTGAATTTCATTCTTGAGAACTTCCCATCCCTCCTGGGCTGACTTCCCTTATAGAATCATTTCTATTCCCTAAACATAAAATACATGTTGGAAAAGCCTGGCTTTCC
This sequence comes from Vombatus ursinus, assembly GCF_900497805.2. Lineage (NCBI taxonomy): Eukaryota > Metazoa > Chordata > Mammalia > Diprotodontia > Vombatidae > Vombatus > Vombatus ursinus. The sequence goes on from NW_020954576.1 coordinate 10,514,713, forward strand.
TCAAATTAATCAAACATACCCACACACCCCATTATTTGTATCCCAGAAACCAGTTCCTCCATGTTGGTAAATATCAAGTCTAGTCTAGAAGTTCCCATTGTTGCTTTCTCCACCTTTTGAAGAATGAAATTTTCATAAAGTCAAGAAATTGCTAGTTACTGCCAATTATTCAGCAGAAAGAGATGTCTGGATTCCAGTAGATTGTCTGGATACTTAAAAGTCCCCTTTCGCTATTGAATCATATTACTGTGCCAGGCTTGGTGATCTGTTTTTCAAAGTCCTCATCTATTTTGCTCTTTCAAGAGAACAGTAGCATATACCAATGACAGTTTGCTTCTGCCTCTGCTAATCTTCATCCAAATTCCATCATATTTCTTATTCCTTCTTTGGTTCCTGAATTTCCCCACATAAAATATATATCTTCGTAATAGTGCAAAGCAATATGATCGTCCCATCCTTCTTTAATTATTCTGTTCCTTTTGAGTAGTATATACTCGTCAAGAGTCATATTCCAGGCATAAGTTTCAGTGATACCGATGAGGTAAAACTTGTCTCTATGTGTTAAGCTCTCTAATTTTACATTGTTGTTACTCATACTTTATGCTATTTATACACAGTCATCCAAAGCCCAAGTTTTGTTGCTGTCTTGGATTTTGTTTCCTGTGAACTTCTGGGCATCTGCTATTCTTCTTTTTACCCCCTTCCTACAAAGGATCCAAGTATGGTGGAGGCCAGGTTGGTACCAAGATGTCATCAGCATGTCAAAATCCTGGGGTCTGAGCTTAGCTGAGAGGTGGACAAATCTGTATGAGAACAGGGAACTATAATGCAGGTACTACTTGGGAGATAAATATTTATACTACTCAATCTGATTCTCAAAGTGACTGTCTTTTTAATGTAGTCCTTATCCCCGTTGATGTGCCATCATTGTGATGGGTGGCATTTCCCAATAAAAATAACAACAGGTGATATTTATGATTTGTTTTTTATGGAGAGGAAGCAGAGGTTTGAACTTGTGATTTTATAATGATGGGGAACCAGAAGCATAGAAATTTGCTTCACTGATAACAGATAACTTGTAACTGACAGTCTTGCTAGAAGGAGGTTAAACAGCTTGCCCAAAGTCACATAGCTGGCATATGTCAGAGGAATCCTTGTCTCCCTAACTCCAGAGTCAATCTTTTGGCACTCTGCCTCATACAAGGCTTTAATGTTTGCCAACTGCTTACCATACAGTACATTTCCCTCCTTATGACAGCCTACGAGGTAACATACTACATATCTCCATTTTATGGATGATGAAACTGAGACCAAGATTAAAGAATTTACCAGGGGCCACAAAGTTAATGTTAAAGGGGACTCAAACCATGCCCAGGCTCCTTCTGATTCAGATGCCTTATGAACTGCCATGCAAACTGGCTCTGATGCCTCTTCTCCCAAACACCATATGGGAAAGTTATGTCAATGAAAGATGTCACATAAGTATTGTGAGGTACTGGGTTTTTTCCCTATCACTGTGCTCACCCCGATCTGCTGGGAGTAGCAACTCGAGAGAAAAACGGCAGAGCTCCTTATCCAAAGAAACATGTCCTTCCCCTCAATCCTCGAGATGTAGTATCTTGATCCCAATAAAAAAAATTCCTCTTTCACAATGCGTTGTTATTGTAGCCTCAATGTTTTGGGAAGCACTTTAGAGATAATCATCTTGTCCAGCCTTTCACTGGATACAGGAATCCCCTTCTGCAATGACTATGAATAGCTGTCAGGGTTTAGTTATGGAATAAATAGTAGTTATGTACATGGTTATTTTTTGTTACTCATGGTCAAACATCTTTGTCTCAGAGAATGGGATGAATTGGGTATTATGGGACAGGACAGGACTTGGCAACAGATTATATATGGGGAATGAGAGAGAGGAGTCAAGGATGACCCTTAAGGTGTGAGCTTAGATGACTAGGAAGATGAGGGGAGTTAGGGTGTGAGCCTAGATGACCGGGAAGATGCGGGGAGTCAAGGATGACCCTTAGGGTGTGAGCCTAGATGACCGGGAAGATGCGGGGAGTCAAGGATGACCCTTAGGGTGTGAGCCTAGATGACCGGGAAGATGCGGGGAGTCAAGGATGACCCTTAGGGTGTGAGCCTAGATGACCGGGAAGATGCGGGGAGTCAAGGATGACCCTTAGGGTGTGAGCCTAGATGACCGGGAAGATGGTGATGCCCTTGACAGTAGCAGGAAGTGAGGAAGATGTGTCTGAGGGGAAGTAACCTCAAAGACATCCTCGATTCTTTCCTGTCCTCTACCCTCACATTACCAATGATCTCCTTGCCTTAGATCTCTCCCCTCTCCAATCTAATCCTCCACAGAGATGTCAAAACACTCTTCCCAAGGCAAGGGTCTGACCATGACACTTCTATCCTGAAAAAGCCCTCGCTCCTTCTCTACTGCTTCCATTATAAAATACACCTTTGTTAAGTCAGCGTTTAAAGTCATCTATACTCCAGCTCCTCTCTCCCTTGCTTCCATTCTTATTTCACATTACTCCCCTTCATTCACTCTACACTCGAGTCAGAATGGTGTTTTGGCTCCTCCTCTTAACTAATACTGTCTCCTGCTTCACCCATACAGTCTCATCTTCACCTTTCTTAACCCTTCGCTCATACACTACTTCCTCTGAGATGATCTTCCTGATATCCTCAGGTGCTGGGGCTACTCTCTCTTCTTCCTCAAACTGCCTAGTAGTATCCTATGTCCATCTCCATCCCCATCACCATCACCCAGCAAAGCAGATATTCTGTGAAAGTAGGAACTGTTTCACTTTTGTGAAAGATACACATGCATATACACACACATATATACTGCTAGCACATAGCATGGGGCAAGGACTTAACACCTACTGAATTATACTGAAGACTCCAACATGATCTAAGGGCAGTGGAATATGTGTGTGTTTGTGTGTATGAGGGAAAGGGATCTTCACCTTAGCCACTACTCTACCCTCCAAACCAGATCATCAGAGATCATGTGCTGAAGAATCTAAGCCACTGGATTTTGCCCTCCCTGGCCCCACCTTCCTCCTGGCTGCTTTCTTCCCCATTATTGAGTACACACTTCCCCTACTTTCTATCTCTTACTCTGAAAACTATAATTAAATCAACACTACCGCTGTCTCTGCAAAGAGTAAATCAACTGGTCCTGGCCACCCCACCTCTTCATGTGTTGTCTTCCCCAACAGGATGTAAGCTCCTCTAGGCCAGGTACTATCTTACTACTGTATTTGTACCCCGACACTGAGCACAGTGCTTAGCATAGAGTAAATGTTTTTAAAATGGTTTTCATTCATTTATCCAACCATTCCTTCATTCAATGAAGAAGACATAAAATAAGACCTCATTCAAAAGATGTTTCTTTACTAAAAGGAACATCTTATACTTCTTTACTGATTTGGTAATAATTTCACAACCTAAATCCAAAGAGTTGCTTTTCTCACATTTTAAAGGAACTAGTTCAAAAACTTTTCATGATTGAACACTTACATTCCCCTTTTAAGAGTTATATATCAAATAAGCTACAATGAACAAAATACTTCTCTCATTGCTGATAAAACAAAGACCAGTTAATTTGGCTTAATAAACATACATACCGTACTGCTTGTGAATCTATTCATGTAGACTGTGATGACACCACATTTGCTCCCAGTAAACAGTTGGCAACTGTCTGGTACCCAAGCACAACTGGTTACCTTAAAAAGTAATAAAATAAAAATATTATCATTTTAAAAACATAATTTCCTATAATTCAGTTATTTTTTCTCACAACTGTGTTTTTTACCCATGTATGCTTTAAATACTTGAAATTAGTAAAGTGATGTTAATTTTGATACATACATATACTTATATGATAACAAAAGGCAAACCATTTTAGTTGTAAAACAAGCTTGGTGCCAGAGGACTGTAGAGTTCACTTCTGATGAGACCTTTTCTAGTCCATCTCTCCATTTTTTCCTTCCTCTTCCTAATGCATCTCCTTGGAGATTACTTCCCATTTACCCTGTATATATCTTGTATGAAAGTAGCTGTTGAGATGTTACCTCCCTCATTAGAACATGAGCTCCTTGAGGGTGGAGATTGTATTCTTGCCTTTCTTTGTACCTCCAGTATTAACACAGTGTCTGGCACCTAGTAAGTACATAAAAAGTGCTTATTGCCTGACATTACCCTACATTTTTGTATACATGCACTAATTTTTTTAAACAAAATAGGATGACCTTGTGGGCATGTGGTTAGTTGACCCCGGGAATCTAAATGAATTTTATCTTGGATTAAATGTATCTAAATACTTAACAATACTTCCACAAAATTGTAATGGTGGAAAAATGTGTTAAAAATGTATTCTTTTTGACAAACAGTACCTCAATTTACTACAAATAATAATTCCAAAGAATTAATAAGTGGTACCATAGGAGAAAGAAAGTTATTAAGAATTGTTTTAGGGGAGAAGTGCCAAAATTCCTTCTGTCTTAAACATGGAAATGAAAAAAAAAGTTGTTTTGAAGTCCCTAAGTCCATGAAGAGCCAATAGTGACACCAGCAGTAGTAGGCACATAACTATCTTACAGGGCCATAAATATATGAAATAAGCTGACATGTTATCATAAGGAAATTTATCACTAGAGGAAAACAAAATCATGTAAATTCCAGAGGAAAAAAAGGTATTTATTATTAATTGTACTCTCGTTTGAAGGGGAGAACACAGGGAATTAAATATGTCTTTCTACATAACCAAAATGACAGACATAAAGACAGTAAACTCAGAGGGAATTTCAGATGACTTATTTAAGATTTTTTAAAAAAGATTTTTTTAAAGACTTCATTTGCTTTCAAAGTACTAAAATGAATAGGAACACATGTAATACTCATGAAGAGATAGAAAGTACTGTATTTTGCATATCTTAGAACTTGGAAAAATGGGATTAGAAGTGACCATAGAAAGTATCATTGAAGGGGAAGCTAGGTGGCTCAGTGAACAGCACTGGCCCTGGAGTCAGGAGGACCCGAGTTCAAGTCTGGCCTTAGACACCTGACACTTACTAGTTGTGTGACCCTGGGCAAGTAACTTAACCCCGATTGTCTCGCCCCACCTCCCAAAAAAAAGTATCACTGAAAAAATTCAGATTTGTGGTTTACTTAGAAGTGGACATTAATGCATAAATTGATGTAGGTCATCTGAGAAAAACAAAGAATTAAATATTGAATTATAGTTATTGACAAATAACATTTGTCACCATGACAACCATTCATTGAGAAGAGACTAATTATTTGGTTAAGAACCTGTGGTACTACTGACATGGAATAAAAGTATAACAATTATGATGATAATTCATGAAAAGTTGGTAGAAAACAGATTTAAAGGATATAATGGGAATGGAAACAGAGGAAATGATATCACCAATGTAAGGAAAGTGCACCATCAGTTTTTGGAACTCAAGTGAAATAAAGTTAATAATTACTGCTCCCAATGAGTTATTTTAAAAGCATTACATGAAAAAAATTAAAATATATTTCATTAAACAGTTTTTACTTGGTGCTGTTGAGAGCTCTGTATGAAGTTCACTGGAGGCTCACTTTGTTTGCTCTTCAGTCTTAAAATGTTATCTGCATAACCCCAGCTCAAAATGGCAGACCACTGAATGTCAGTACTGTTCATGCTTCTCACACCTTAAGCAGAGACAACACACATAAACTGTCACTGTTTATTTGATTTAGAAGCCGTAAGAATTGGCACATACAAAGACTGAAGATTAAATACCTTAGCACAATAATGACATGCTTAAGATAACGAATTGAAGCAGATGAAAGTATTTATGTTGGGTCACTGTACTTATTAAATACTACTCCTGTAGTATTTAGACAGGACTTGGTTCAGAACTACAACGTTTTGTTTTCTTATAAGCAACAGTGATAAGATTTTTAACACAAATTTTTACACAAGCAACAGTAATATGATTTTCACTCTATCAGTCTTTGGACATTCAGCTGCATTTGTCTTTAATATGAACCAAATAATGTATTTAAATAACCTTCTAAGCATGCCTTACTGATTAACAAGTATGGCTAAAGACAAATATAGCAAAGACAAAATTAATGCAGTAAGAATGAAGCAATTTCTACCTTGGGAAGGTATAACTTAATACTCTCAACTACAAAGATCTATTTATCTTTTACCACAGAAATCTACAATAAAGATACTTAATTCATAAGTGCTAACTTAAAAAAAAAAACTTGAGCATGTGTCTTTAGGGATGAAGATTTAGTAATCTTTTTCCTTTTCCTTTCTGGTGCAAATTTCATCATAGTTTATAACTTACGATAAATGTAGTTAATGCAACACATTATACACAGAGCTAATCCTAAAACCTCTTTGAATGGTGAATCTGGAAAGAATTTAATAGCACATTAAATAAATATACATAATATATTGTTGAGCGTAATTCCAAATACTGATTGTTAATGAAATTACAAAGCATGAGACCTGACAAATATATACAATAAATATTCTCATCTTTCAACTGCAGTAAATAAAAAGTATATTATTTTCTAAAGCAGGTCAACTTCCTTTTCATAAAAATTATATTACTGTATGATTAACCCCCTGTAATTAATGGCCAAATACTTTAGCACTGATTCAATTTAGGAGCAGGACTTACACTATTTATTTAAGAATTTACACTGTATGACTAAATGAAACAGCAACATAAACAGGAAAAGTTACTGCTCATGAAAGAAATTAAACAAAGACTGAAATTACCACTTATACTGTCTTTCCTTAAATTACTGAAGATATTCCTACTGGATTCATCATTACATGAGACTGCTGATGAAATCATAGAAGCCTAAGGCTAGCAGTGACATCTTAAGATCACTAGTCCATGTTTTTACCTTCAGGCAGAATTGTATATACAACTCATTATGTACAGATGGGTGCCTATATTATTCCTACAGATTACTAGAGAAGGACAGGTCTCACCACCCCTTGATAACTCATTTTAGTTTTTCAAAGTCTCCCAGTGGGTAAGGAATAGTTTTGCACAAGAGAAAATGTGTAAGGGCAGGTAGGTGACACAGTAGATAGAGCTCCAGCCTTGGAGTCAGGAAGACCTGAGTTCAAATGTGACCTCAGACATTTTACACTGACTAGCTGTGTGAGCCTGGGCAAGTGACTTAATTCTGATTGCCTCACCAAAAAGCAAAAATCAAACAAACAAAAAAAAAAGAGAGAGAAAGAGAGAGAGAGAGAAAATGTGTAGGGGAAAATATTTCATTTAATAAATACATTTAGTTTACCAACATCAAGTTAGTATCTAGAAAGCGTGAAGAATGCTTCTACCACTTTCGGTGAATTACAAGCACAGGGATTCACAAACCATGTTTTTTTAGAAGGGCAAAACTGTTTTTAGGGTGAGGGATCTGAATATAAAGTGAAAAAAACTTTTTTTTTTTAATTACCCAGCACCTATTTTTTCATCAATGACTCTCTCCTCTTTGACATTATCTCAAGGTATTAAATCTGCTGCGTGTGCTATTACAGGGGTAAGGAAGGTCAAGATTAAAAAATAAAAACTGTTTCCATTAAAATAATAACATCTTCATTCTGGTAACTATAATTATTCCTTTCTTTCTTCTGTAAATTTCTCATTTTAAAAATGATAGTTGACACTTTCTTCTATTCAACATTAAATAATTGTAAAGTTGAACAGTTTACCAAAGACTTAGATAAATAGACTAAAAATATATTTATGCTATAAGAGTTTTGATCACTTGAAGAATTATGTGAAGAACAACTTTCCAGGTTTTGTTTTTACCTTGCTCTTTGCTGTATATCATCAGAAGGCAGAATTTTTGGGACAAACCACAGATAGCTTTGGTGGGCAGAGCCTGAAGGGAACCAAATCTCTCTCCATGTGGCTGGCTGAAGCAGACAACAGGTACAGGAGCACTTGGGGAACCTACATATTCACCCCATTTTAAGCCTTTTATCCATGATAAAGGACTCTAGAAACCAGGAAAAGGAGAAATGTAAGAATGTAAAAAAACACTACATCATTTACCCTCAGATTGAAAACTGAACTGTGATACAACACAATTAGATTGTAAGATCCTTGACAGAAGGGACTCTTACATTTCTTTGCATTGTATCTAGTATGTAATACATAGTAAAACAATTATAATTGTTGATTTGCATTTTCTATTGGTTTGGGGCTAGCTAATGTGAAGAACTTTAGGCCTTATTGATCATCATGGGTAATATAAAGACAAAATAAACCTGTAATAACTCTATTGGGGGATAGGCAAATGAAATGATTATGTGGTAAAATCACATACAATGAACTAATGTGCCAATCTACAGTACAGAAAAATGGATCTAATAAATTGATAGTTGTGCAATACTGACATTACGTACAGTGGAAGTCAGAAAAAGTGTTCAATGTGGGCTGAAGTTGTCAGTAAAGGCTTCATGGAGAACATGAAATTTAAACAGGACATTGAAGGATAGGTATGATTAAGATCTGGATAGGTTAAGCGGACAGCGGAGGACTTTCTAGGCAAAAGGAATAGCATTAACTAAGGTAGAGAAACACACCTGAACAGAGACAACTGAACAGAGAGAAGAAAAAGTTCCTTAATCCCCCAGAGAATGTAGATGTTGCTAGGAATCAAGATTGGTGGCTCTTCCCAGTGTCTACCCTTTTGTTTTCTTTATCTCCCACAATTCTTTGCAAAGCCTAATATTTTGTCTGATGCAAATCTGTAGTCTAAAATAGCACAACTATTTAAATGTTAGTTGTTCAATACTAACTCATCACATGCAAAATGGAATAGGCATTTACACATTTAAAAAAACCCATACTGGATAGATAACTTCTTTGACAGGTTCTCGGGTTTCCCTGAAAGCAAGCTGTACAAACAACCCTACAGCAGCAGGAAGTTCTCCTTCGATGCTAAGTTTGGATCCGGGCCTGCTTGCATGTGCTGTGTGGAACAGTTGTCGAGGGGTCTGACCATAGGTTTTAATCATGGTTTCTAGTGCTCTTCTCTGAACTGGATCCTCAACTGCTGACACATCCATTCCAAAATATGTCTGAGGGGTAAAAGAAAAGACAAGCAGTACATAAAACAAAACCAAACAGAAAAACATTCACATTAAATTTCCAATGTCGTTTCATTCTTTTAAGTGATGGTTTAATTTTGAACTACTCATGGTCCAAAATTAAAGTGTTTTTAATCCTTTCATCAATCACCACTTACCTCAAAAAAATCAGAAATGATAACCCTGGCTGAGAAATGTTATGTGTGATGTTGGTATTGTAATATTTTTAAAAATGTAATTAGAGATTTGAGTAAAAGGATGCCTTTCCATGTAAAGCTCAGAAAACATCTCATTTTGTTTAATTGTATTGTTCAGACAGATAAGGGGTATAGTGAAGTCAAATGAAGTACAGGTAGACAACCAATGGAGATGTGAACTGGCATTCACTGGAAGATTTTTAATGAAAAAAGTCAGTTCTTTAATATAAAGTGCTATTAAATTTTATTTATTGGTATTATAACCTATTATATTCAATTTATATGTATGTGTTTTAAAGATAAATCAGGACAGGATAAATACTGAGTACAGGTCAAATTCACTTTGAGTATATTCCTCTAGCAGTACAGTCTAACTCCCTTAGCATTTAATAAATATATAATTCATTTACATAAGTAAAGTCTCATATACAATTTTCTTTGGTTTCTAAACAAAATTTTAAAGTAGTTTCAAAAATTAAACGACCTTCAAACATCCACTTTGGAATTAATAGTCATAAAACTTTATATATAAATCCTACCTTTTTTGTGTTTATTTGGCTTACCATGTTCTGAAATTCAAGTAAGGTCTGAGCAAAATTCAGTTTGTTGTGATGTTCCACATTAAGCATTTGATAAATGAGAGTAGTATGATAGATACCACTGAACAGGTAAATTCTATTAGGAAAGCATTTCATATTGGCTCTTTCAGATAACTGATTTTTGGTGAATACCTGAAGCAACTGTATATTTTGTATTGGTTGGATGTTAGTCTACAGTCAGGGAAAATGCCCTTTGAAATTGGAATCAGTTGTATGTTATATTTCAAAATAACATGAATGTTTCATGTGAAGTGCTACATGAATAACTTCAAAGTTCATAGAGAAGAACTGAATGCAGAGATTATGCTTTAAGAAAGTTTCTGACTTCTGTTTCTGGAAGGTAATGTGAGAATTCTTATATGTGTCATCAAAAAAATTCCATCTTAGAGCCAATTTTCCCTGTGGGATTCAATCACTAAAATAATAATGCATTAAAAAAAAACAATCCAAACCTTATTCTCTATGTAAATGTTGGCTTTTTAATACTAAAGAAGTTCAATATTATAAATGTCTTAATTTTTACTCACATTTTAGCCAAGTTTGCTATAAAAATCACGTTAAACTTGTTTCTATTACTTTGGGGAAGGTATGTGTACAGAATGATCTATCTATAATATAAATATTATCTATTATCTATACAATAAAGAAAATGAGTGATACTTATTTTACTAGTCTTTGCTTCTGACGTTAAAACCTGAAGAAATCCTTGGTCAAAATCTAAGTGAACCACAATATCTTTCTTAATTTCTCTCTTTTGGGGATAACTTAAATATTTCAAAGGAACATACTTGACAACTAAAATTAAAAAAAGAGTTAGCTTCTGTGCAACAGAAACAGAAGACACTTACAGCCGGATGGAATACATTGATGGCTTGAACAGAAGACTTGCCCTTTTGCTTATACCCAAATACTAAATCAATCCACTGACAAATGTTCTGAGACACATGGTCAGACTCCAGAGCCTGTCGATGTATGAGGATAAAAAGACGAGGATCATTACGAGCCCATGGGGGAAGGTTGACATGATTAACTCGTTCACCATTCTGGCGGACACCAAAATCAAAACCTAAAAAAAGAAAAGTAAGTTATTTTACACTAATGACATTCATTTATAGGAAGACATATACTATCCAATCCATATCCTCGATGTCAAGAATCTGAAAATCTACTGTATTTCTTCTATTACCTGAAAAAGGCTAAAACAAAGAAGTTATTGGTGAGTAAGAAATATTAAGCACCACCACTGGTCACCGAACTACCTTACACAATGCTATGTGAACAAATGGCATCATAATGTGTTTGGATATCTTGTAGCCTTATCCTTCTACTACTCTGCAATCAAAGAGAACAAAAGTAAAGAGCTGTTACAACAAGGTCACCAGTCAGATTTCCAAATGCAGGAAATAATGAGATAGATGTTCAGTTGTGAAATATACATTGAATCCTGTTTGAGCTCTGATGTATTTCTGAGTTTATTAATGCTATTATCATTTAAAACTTTCTAAAGTTACTCTTTTGATACTGGATAGATTGTTAAGAATCATGGTTTCAGAGAAACATTAAAAGTCTTTCTGAATTTTCTGGTAAAATTTCTGAATTTTCAGGTAAAAGAATATTGCTCAAGTTGCCAACTATCTTCCAGCTTTGCCCCTTTTTCCAGCCCTCTTCAGTGCTCCTGCTACCTTCTCAGGGACCAGGCCAGGCCACCAGCTTCAGGATTCCATTCTTGCCCTTAGCAGCTTCTTTAGCTTGCCTGACTCATATTATCACCTCCTATCTCCATCCTAGTCTCCTTGGGGCACATGTGTGCTTCCTGTTCCTGAGTGCTGTGAGGTGGTCTCTCAGGATGCGATATCACCACTTGCCATAAAGATGGACCTTAAAGGAGAACCTTCAACACTCTAATCACATGCCTTCCTCAATGGATCTCTCTTCAGTCAATCATGCTCTGCCTGAGGTCATTCCTCAATGGAATGATTTATTCCCTTATCCTCGCCTCATTCCAGTGTTTCTGAATCCTGGACTGGCTGTGTATAAACCTTGTTCCTTACCCTAATTGCTCAGTCTCTTACTCTCATCCCCCTCAAGCCTACCCTATGATGTCTAACTCATTCCACTGTGCTCTCTGAAATGCCTTCTCAAGAATTAATAAACTTCCTTTCATCTTAAACTTTTTCCTTCCTCACTTCTTCCACCTTCTGGCCTTTCCTAAGAATTGGCCCTTGGCCACCCTTTCCTGTACTACTTGCACTTTTCATTTATACCTCCTTCCACTCCTCAAATCAATAGTCACGGTAGAGGAGTCAATATTCCTTGTTCCTCCTACAGCCACTTCCATACCCTCCCATTATTACCATTGCTTAGTAACCTCTCTTCCTCTGAGGATCATTTAATAAAAATTCATCACCAATCCAGATCCTGGTAACTATCAGCTATGAAGTCCCAAACATTCTCTCTCCTTTCTCAATGAGTTAATTGCCTAGCTCACAAATTTCCTTTCCATCACAACTCTGTTCCTCATACTAGAGGACTCTAATATATCTATCAATATTCCCTTAGATACCCTAGCTTCTCAGTTCTTCATTTTAGATGATCCACGCTTCCACTTGACCTCCACTATCCATGGAGATGGTTATATCCTTGATCTTGTCATTACCCATAAGTGCTCCACTGCCATGTTCATGAATTTAAAACTCCTTTATCTGATCATAAAATTTTATCATTCCATACCCCTAGATCTATTATTTATCTTTGTCATGACTCCCATCCCTTCCATTACTTAGGTCTTTTGCAGGCCAATAACTCTTATTATAATGGTTACACTCTATTCTCCTCTCTATCCCAACCCCTTGGTGAACCAGTGTAACTCTATACTATCCTCTACTTTTAAATCCTTTTCCCATTTGTCATCTAGCCAATCACAATTTGCCAACACCTAACCTGGGAATACTCTCATAAAAATATCAATTTAAAATTATTTGATACCTTACCTTCTCGGTTAACCAAGAACTCAGGTAGATAGAAAAACTCTGGGATTAGTTCTTTTACATCAGTCATGGATTCAAAAGATGAGAGACGCCAAGTTGTATTTGTAGAATGAAAGGTCCTGTCTGGTATATCAAAACTTTGGTCTACAAAGTAAATTAAAGTAATTTAGTTACAATTACAAAGTATTGTTTCCACTGGTAGGCCATTTTTAATGAATATTGTTTTATTACTTCAAATGATTAAAGAAAAATACATTCCTCTAGCTCAGTCAGCAGTTTAAAAAAAAAGGGTGATTAATTTCTCAGCATCAAATATATCATATCTTTGGAAATGTTTTAAGATAAATGGCACTTTGGGAGCCCTATGTTAATTAGTTTTTAACCTCTATCATGCTGTTTTTATAATGAAAAATAAAATGAAAATCAAAAACTGTAATTAGGTGAAATCCTGATTTTTTTATTTCCATTTTGAAACAATGGACACTATCCACTGTTGGATGTATTCGTTTTGAAAATTCAAACTTTTAGGCTTTACAGAATAAAATTGCTCACAATTTAAAACCCCAAATTCTATATAGTCACATATTTGTTTCATCCTGGTTGTTGATGATAGCCAAGAATTTTAGTTTCTTCTAAGACAACTTTTACTCAGGAAAAAAAAAATCTATCAAAATTTTAGTTACTATAATAATCATGGGCAGCATCTCAAAGAAGCAATGATGTTAGCTCTGACAAAAAAATTCCACAATCTATTAGATTCCTAAATATACTAATTTGGCTTGCTAAGTTTCAATTTATTAATTTTTTATAATGAAACTGACTTCTTGAACACAGTTTATTTAAAGTGCATCCTATTAAATGCTAGCAGCCTGGTGGCCCAGTAGATAGAACGCTGGGCCTGAAGTCAAGATAAGACCCATCTTCCTGAGTTCAAATCTGGCCTCTGACACTTATTAGCTGTGAGACCTTGGGCAAGTCACTTAACCCTGCTTGCCTTAGTTTGCTCTTGTGTAAAATGAGTTGGAGAAGGAAATGGCACACCACTGCAGTATCCCTGCCAAGAAAACCCCATATGAGGTCATGAAGAGTCAGACACTGCTGAAAATGAATGAATAACTATTAAATGAAATAAACTAAATAGAAGGGAGTTTAATTTTCTATTACCTAGCAGAATTTTAAAAATCTATTTTGGCTACCTTTTAACAATCTCCCTTGTTGACTTATTTAATAAGGATCTGTAACTCAGATGAAGCTGATAAGAAAAAAGGTTTAATACTTCCATCTTTTCCCTCAGCTATTAGGTAAAAGCCTTTTAAACAAATACATTTGAATGTGGGACATAAAAGCTATCATAATATATTGCAAGGGCTATTTGTTCCATGGAAGAGGTATTCAACTTATAAATAGTTCTAAATACTAAAACTAGAATCAGTGACAGGAAGTTAAAGGGAGATTTTTTTTTTTTAACAAGGACAAATTTTCTAATAAGATCTGTCCAAATTACTGAATGGGCTGCCTGTCTGTAGGGTAATAATAATGTCTTATAGGACGGTGTGATTTAGAATTGGAAGGGACCTCAGAAATCATCTAACCTAACCATATCTTTTTCTACAGATAAAGTTACTAAGGCTTGGAGGGTTAAAGTGACCTGCTCAAAGTTATACCATACTACTAAGTAGTACAGCCTCAAAATGATGAGTCCTTTGACTTCATATCCATTCTTTCCACTATATTATATGTATATGAGAAGTCAGAAAACCACAACCTGTCAGTGATGTTGTCAATTATATTATTGCCCTGGGTGAGACGTTGCATGACCTCTGAGGTCTCTTTCTTGCATGACCTCTGAGGTCTCTTTCAACTGCAAGATTCTATGATTTTTCTGTCATTTTGGTGGATAAAAATTAATGATATAATTTTTTGTCAAACCAACCGGTTTACACAAATGCCTAGAAACTATTTTAAATTTGTGTTTCATTTTAACCTTGTTCTTGGGGGTTGTTGATGTGCAAAACCACTTTTGGTTTTACAATACTGGCCTTCCTCACCCTCAAACTCATTTTGGATGGGTTTCAAGATGAACGCATGTTCTGAATTCTGCTTTATACTTAACAGTGTTATAAATGTTGTTCCAGAAGAACTGTCGCAGAATTATAATTCTAAGAAAGTATATTTAATTTTATTAAACAACCCCTCCCCCCCCGGAGTCTACACCACTTCTAAGCCAGCTTCTAGATGCAGGCCTAAAGAGCCAACAGAAACATCCTACTCCAAAATTCCTTATTATGGTGTAAAGGTAAGCTTGAATTCTCAAAGGCCATGCTAATACAGTGAAAGTTCTGGTACTTTTTAGAAACTTTTGCAACATGGTGGAACCTGCCAAAACTTGCACTCTTTCAGTAAAGCAAGAGTGGTTGAGAGGTGATCCCAGATTTACAAAGGATTTGTTATCAGAGGGCAGGTTCTAGAAAGTTCTACCATGTTATAAAGGTTAGTTGGTTGACTACTGGGTGATGAGTTCTTTAGTTATGGCAACTTATAAAATAAAAGAAAATATTAAGACTGGCTTCTGTTCTGTATAGATTCTACTTCCTTGGAGTATTAGCAGAGAGGTGGAAAAGGGGGCAGAGTGTACTCAGAATCAGTTTTTAGACTATGTATAAACATTAATTTAACTGTTGGTACTCTAAATTTAAGATTTTTGTTTAATATCCAACAACTTAATATATAACTGGAGAAAATGAACCAGATTAATATGGATATTTTCACTACAAATGAAAACATGATATAAGGAATTTTCAGCTAAATGAAATAATTACATTTTTCTTGGAGAAAGAAATAAAAGAGATGGTTTTACCAAGAGTACAAGTTCAAAAAAGAAGTATCATTTAGATTTCTTTAGCAATATTCCTGATAAAATATAAGGAAAAAGACCAGTCTGAAGATAACTTGCTTATGCACCAACATTTGTTACAGCGAATGAAGAGGTAGAGAAATTCTACAAAGAACTGAAAAATTCCAACCAAGTCAACATATACATGGACAGTTAGTGACTTCAGAGTGAAGTAAGGTAAAGGGGAAAATAATAAAAGATGGGTTGGAAAATTTGATTAAGAAATGAAAAAAGCCAAAGGCTTGGTTCAAAGAAGATTCATAACTGTGTTCACTTAATACTTTCTTCAAGAAGAGTGTGAGACATGGTAGGCACTGAACAAAATTACAAAAATTATATTTCCTTTGAATAGGCAGAAGTGACAATGCTGTGAAAGTCACTTTGGAACCAGTTGTTTCAGAACATTCAGATGATCAGCTCATTAGAGCAAATATTAATATCAATGCAAGATGAGATAAAAGGATAAAAATGATAAAGGATAAAGATGGCACTGTATAATATCATAATAGCTTCAATCCAAATCATTCAGGCAAGCTATTAACTAAACAAGGAAAAAAAAAAGGGAAATGGATTAAGGAAAAACCATTGACTTTATGATCATTTCCTTCAGAAGTTTAACTGATAGAAAGTAAAAAAAAAGAAATAGCCTTATCCAAAAAAAAATGTTCTTCTAATTTGGAATTATATTCAAAAAGTCACTAAGCTGTGCATACTCTCTGACTCAGTGACTTCACTATTACAATTTCAAAGAAACTGAAGACAGAGGAAAAAGACCCATAAGCACAAAAGTATTGACAGCAGAACTTTTGAATTATAGGAAAACTCTAGAAACAAAATGGGGTGCCCATCTATTGAAGAACAGGTAAACGAGAGATAGAGGTGTATTACTATACCATAAAAATGCTGACTATGAAGGATTCAAAGAAACTTGAGAACTGCATGAAATGAAATGATACAGAGTAAAATAACAAAAACCAGGAGAACAATGTACAGGTGACCATAATAACATAAAGGAAAACAACTCTGAAAAAAATTCAGAACTGAAGAATACAGTGACCAATCAAGACTTTCGAAGACTGATACTTAAGTAAGCCTATTACATCTTGGAAGACAGATGATGCAGTAGAGGTTCAGAATGAGACATATTTTCAGACATGGCCAAAGTATTGATTTATCTTGCTGAAATAATTATTAGTCATAAGGCAGGAGACTTTTATTGAAGAGAAAGAGTTAGTGAGTAGTCACAGAGATGCAAAAAAAAAAAAAAAGATCATAAATAAGATGTAAACAAAAAACACCCTAAAACAAACAAAGAAATTCAATAAGGGACAGAAACAAACAGGACGATTTTGTTACTACTTTGTTAAATATACATGTTAAAAATATCTGCACAACAGTTCACTGTCACATTCAATTCCCTTTTCTTCTTCTTTATAAACTGAAATGTTTATGTTTGTTGATGACTGTCAAGTTAAAACTTTAAAAAAATACATGTTCTCTTTGACAAGCAGAAAGATACTGAGGCAACATCAGTTTAGAATATAAACTAATTTGCAAAACATTATGAATAAAGAGGGTAGAAGATTAAGAATATCATTGTCTTGTAAAACACTGGGCTGGGGCAGCTAGGTGGCGCAGTGGATAGAGATCCTGGTGCCTTGGGTCAGGAGGGCCTGAGCTCAAATCTGGCCCTCAGACACTTGACACTTACTAGCTGTGTGACCCTAGGCACGTCACTTAACCCCAACTGCCTCACCAACAAAAAAACAATAATAATAATAATAAAAATAAAACACTGGGCTATGGAAAAGGTAAAAGTTTACTAAAAGCTTTCAGATCATGCCAAGTACATTTATAGAAACTGGTAGAAAAAAAAGGATGAAAAATTTATGCCAGTGTTTCTGTAGTAACCTGTTATCATTAGTGCCAATGTGCGATCTACATCTGAACTTAACTCCATATCCAATGTAAAATATGAGGCAGTAAAAATGCCATTTAAAAAATGAAGCTAGGAGATCAGCTAGAACAGACTAAGCATACATGGAAGAAGCTCATGTTTGAGAAGATGTAGTTTTGAAGTCACATTTTTCAAGACATTTGAATGAGGAGAAAATATCCCCTAAAAGGGGGGGAAATCACGCACTGTATTAAAACCAATACAAAGAGATCTAAAAGACAACAGTAACTACTGACTTTCTTTTCCTATCTCTATCAAATCTTTATATAAGTGATTCACATATATATTAAGGGTATTTGATGAAAAAATGAAAAAAGAATAAGCTTTCCCAAGTGATTTTCCATAGCAGACCATTTATTCTTTGTTATACAACTAATTCAAAGTTGTAGAGAACACAAAATTCCACTTATTGCATCTTAATTATAAGAAAGCATTTGAGTAGGTATGGCAAAATATAGCCTTATATTTATATAAATTTATAGCCTACTTAATTCATAGCCTACAAAATTTATAGCCAATTTCCTCCTTCAGCAAAGTGTCTCACATGCATGAGTTGAGATTACACCTTGTAGGTTTTAAGATCATTCCTTGACAAATAAAACTACAGATAACTTTTTTCAATGATTTTTAATATCAATCAAGGCATAAAAAATAAGGAGATATGTTCAAAGGTATACACTGCTGCCAAAGGAACAGTAGATTTGGAGGCAGATGACCTGGGTTTGAATCCCAGGGGGTCACTCACACCTGTTTGACACTGGGAAACTCATTCAACTTCTCTGGCCATGAGTTTTCTTCTCTATAAAATGAAAGAATTGGATTAAATAACCTCTAAGGTTCCCTCGAGTTCTCAATCTATAATCATATGCCCAGTCAGTCAACAATAACATAGCAATCCTGAAAATCAAAGAAGAGATTAACAAAATTGAAAGCAAGGAAAAAACCCCCATTGAATTAATAAATAAAACTATAAGTTTTTTTTTGGGGGGGGGGAGAAAACAACCATTAGCTAATTTGATTTTTAAAAAAAATCTTTCTTGCTGCTTACATTTTTCTTTGACTGGAAATTACCAGTGCCAAATTACCAATGCCAAAAATGAAAAAGGTAAATTCACAAGCAATGAAGAAATAAGAGAAATAATGAGGAGCTATTTTGTCCAATTATATGCCAACAAAACTGACAAACTAAATGAAATTGATTAATATATACACAAATATAAAATGCCCAGATTAAAAGAACTAGAAGTAGAGGATTAAAGACCAAAATTCCTAATCAATGTTGATGTTAAAATTCCTAAACAAAATAATTACCAATGAGACTATTACATATTACAAAGATTATATACTATGACCAAGCTTTATTTATACTAGGAATACTGGGCTAGTTCAGCATCAGGGAAATCATAAACATAATTAGTCATATTAATAGCTACAATAACAAAATTATTTTATTATATCAATAGATATGGAAAAAACTTTTGACAACATACAATACCAATTCCTGTTAATATAGGAATCAATGGAGCCTTCCTTAATGTGATAAATAGTATTCCTTTAAAACCAAGAGCTAGCATTACCTGTAATGAGGATAAACTAGACGTCTTTCCATTAATATCAGGGGTAAAGTAAGGGTGTCCATTATCACCTTTACTATTCACTATAGTGTTGGAAATGCTAGCTATAGTAGTAAGACAAGAATAAGAAATTGAGGGAATAATCATAAGCAAAGAGGAACAAAATCTTTTTTTTGCATATGATGTGATGGTTTAGTTAAGAAAACTCTAGAAAGTTAACTAAAAAACTAACCAAAACAATAAAAAACATCAGCAAACTTGCAGGCTATAAAATAAAATGACATAAATTTTCAGTATTTTGGTATATTACCAACAAAACTTACAGACTGGAAAGCAGTCTGGTTGAAACTAGATATATATCGACATCTTACACCACTGATTATACCATCCAGGAAATTGTAAATTCAGAAAAGTAAATGGGATGGCATAGTGAGAGCTTTTGAATAAAGTGTACCTATTATCTGTTAATCATGGGTTTAGCTTACTCAAAAAGAGCCAAGAGAGGTAAAAGGTGCTAGGCACCATTGTATTTTAAAAAGGTACACTTGCATGAGGGAATAAAGGAAACCAAAGAGAAGCACTGTAATAATTTTAAGAAGAGTGTTAGGAATATTCAAGTTCAGAATGAATTGAAACTAAGTGAGGAGAGCTAAGGATAACAAAAAAGCTTATTTTTTGTCCTTCATTCTTCTTTTTGTTATTTTGAAGAAGAGGTTCAAAAAAGTAGTAAACCACTCACTGGGATAAAGGCAATGACGGCAATGGATGACAGAGAGCAGGCAGAATTGCTCAATTTTGAATTTTCTTCTGTTTTCTCTAGCATACAGAATAAGCTTTCCACTGGAAACAGCACAACAAAAATGACTAACAAGCAGTTCATATCTGAGATAGGGAGATAGTAAGACATATCAAGTTGTTGCCCTCAATAAGGTTGTTACCTGTCCAGATGAACTACATACATCTATGCATGTTGAAATCTGGCAGATGTGACTGTTGATATATTGTCAGTAGTATCTGAAAGACTGTGAAGAATGGGAAAGGTACCACAGGACTGAAGAGAAACAAACATCCCAATGTTCAAAAAAGTTAAAGATAGAATCTGAAAACTAAACTAAATTAACTAAACTAAACTAAATTGGTAGATCAGGGGAATGTTATATGTATAGTTTACCTTTATTTTAGCAAGCATCTGATAATGATGCTCATGCTAGTCTTATGGAAAATATGAAGATGTGGATAAAATAGTACAGTTAGATGGATTTTAAACTGAGTTAATGATCAGGCCCAAAGAATGGTCATTCCTTGATGGTGTCATATTGGCAGGTCTTCAGTACAGTGCTCTTGGACTCTGGGGTTGGTCTTGTGCTGTATGACATTTTTATCAGTGGCTTTGTTAAATGTATAGATATAGATATTTGCTTTTCAAATTTGCAGATGACACAGAATTGGATGGGATAGCTAGTATCCTAGATGACAGCCAGGATTAAAAAATATTTTTGACACGCTATAATACTGGAGAAAATCTATTAAGATAATCAGACATATATAAAAGAGCAATGGGTTGTCTTGGGAGGTGGCATCTTAAAGTAGATGAAGGGCTATCATGTAGAATAGTGATTAGATTTGTTCTATATGCTACCTTGAGGGCAGAACCAGGAGCAAAGGGCTGAAAATATAAAAAGATAAATTTAGGCTTCATGTCAGGAAAAAGCCTAATGATTAAATCTGTCCAAAAGTATGAGGGCCACCCTGGTGGATTCCCCTTCACTAGAGATCTTCAAAGAAAGGTGGAATGACCACTTGTTAAGCACATTACATTGTAAACAGTTCCTGGGTATGGGTTCAAATAGATGATTGGCTGAAGTGCCTTCCAAATTTAAATTGGGTGACCTGGGTATGTTATAGAAACGATTCTTAGAAATAGGGAGGACTAGACTAAGAGTTTTTAACCCTTTTTTGTGTCATGGACCCCTCTTTGGCACTCTGTTGAAGCCTATAGATTCTTTTGCAGAATAATGTTTTTAAATATAAAATGAAATACATAAAAGAATTAAGAAGAAAACTAATTACATTGAAACACAATTATCAAAATATTTTAAAAAACCCAACAAATTCCTAGATCCCAGGTTTAGAATTCCTAAACTAGGTAAGTCAACAAGGAAGCAAATCAGTAAACTTAAGTTTACACAAAAATAAGTGCTAAGCACTGGGGATACAAAGAAAGGTAAAATAAGACAAAATGAAACAAACAAACAAACAAAAAATACCCCAAACCAAAAAGAAACAAAGAATTTCTTTTCTCGAGAAACTTAGTCTAATGGGGGAGACAACATGTAGACAACTAAATAATTTATATACAGGGTAAACTGGAGCTAATCATTAGAGGGAAAGCTCTAACTTAAGATGGATCCAGAAAGGTTTCTTTTAGAAGGAAATATTTTAGCTATGTCTTGAGGAAAACTAGGTAAGGTAGGAGATGAAGATGAGGTGGGAGGGAATTTCAGACTTGGGAGACAGCCAGTGAAAGTGGAAGGAGTCATGAGATGGGAGTGTTGTGTATAAGCAATAACAAGGAGACCAGTGTCACTGGATTGCAGAGTACATGGCAGGGAGTGAGCTATAGGAAGACTGGAAAGGTAGAAAGGGGCCAGGTTATGTCAAGTCAAACAGGATTTTTATATTTGATCTTGGAGGTAATAGGGAGCCACTGGAATTTATTGAATGGGGATAACATGGTGAGACCAGCATTTTAGGTATAGCAATTTGACCACTGAGTGGTAGTTGGACTGAATTGAGGAGAGACTTGAGACATGGAAACTAACCAGTGAAGGGGTTAAGGTAGGAGGCAATGAGGGTACATAACAGGATGGTGGCAGTGTCAAAAGAGAGAAGTAGGCATATATGAGAGATGCTACAAAGGTAGAATTGGCAGGACTTGGCAACTGATTGGATAGGAATAATGAGTAAAGAATTGAAGAAGACACCTAGGTTAGAAACCTGTATAATTGGAAGGATGGTGGTACCCTAAGCAGTTAATAGGAATCCTAGGGGCAAACAAAATGAGTTGTTTTTGACATGCTGAGTTTAAGATGCCTACAGCACAACCAGTGTGAGATGCCCAAGACATAGCTGGAGATATAAAGGTAGGTCAGTGGAGAATTTGGGGTTTGAGAAACAGATCTGAGAATCATTAGCATAGAGGTGATAATTCAATACATAGGAACTGATGAAATTACTAAGTAAAATAGTAGAGAGGAAGAGGAGAAAAGGGGCTAGGAAAAAGCTTTGGAGTTAATCACGGTTAGTAGGTATGACCTGGATAAAGATGATAAAGTAGTCAGACAGGTAAGATAAAAACCAGGAGAGAACATTGTCATGAAAATCTAGAGAGAAGAGCTTATCAAGGAGAAAGAGGGTGATTGACAGTGTTTATGGATGCACAGAGGTAAAGAAGGACGATGATTAAGAAAAGGTCATTAGACTTAGAAGTTAAGTGATCACTGGTAACTTTGGAGAGAGCAATTTCAGTTGAATGGTGAGAAGGAGGCTGGACTGCAGAGAAGAAGAGAGTGAGAGGAAAGTAAATATAGGCCCTTATTGAATATGTCCATTTCAAGGAGTTTAATCACAAGAGGAAGGAAAGATTTAGTATGAGAGCTAGATCAATGGATTAAGCAAAAGGTTTTAAGGATGGGGGGAGACATAGGCACGTTTGTCAGCAGTAGGGAGGCAACAAGTAGACAGGGAGAGACTGAAAATTAGTGACAGTAAGGATGACAGATATGGCAATAGGCTGGAGAAGTCAGGATAGAATGGGATCACTTATTAATGTAGAGGCGGTTTGTCTTGGCAAAAAGGGCCACTTCTTCATGTGAAATAGGGACAGTGGAAGAAAACATGTGAGTGATATAAGATGAAGAGGGAAAATGAGAGTTCTCAGCAAATAGCATTATTTTTTTTTTTAGTGAATTATAAGACAAGGTTCTCGGATGAGCGCTGGGGGAGAGGTTTGAGGAAGGATAACAAGGTTTGAAAAACCCATTGTACTGAGTGGATAGTGAGTGAATTAGGGAAGTGTCAAAGGATTGCTTTGTTGCAGCAAGGGTCCAATTGAGATTACATAACATAAAACTGTAGTGAAGCTGGTCAGCCCAGTTTTGTGATTTTCTCCAGTTTCATTCAGCAGCAAATGAGTAGGAACAAAGGCAGGAGGACTCCAAGTCTGACACTTGGCAAGGCAAGATCAGCAAACTTCTAAGAGGGCAAAGGACCCAAGAGAAGAGGCCAGTGTAGAGGTTCTCCACGGGTTAAAGAAGGAAATGGGAGGAGAATGTAGCCAATATTGGGGTGATGGCCTGAGAAGGATGGAGGGATTGAAGGACATAGTGAGAAGAAGAAAAAGCTTAGGGGTTGCAAAACATAGGGAGAGGCGGAATGACAATATCCAATTATGATCAGATATGGGAATTTCAAAGTTCATAAGCATGAAGTACAACACTTGTAAGTAATGGCAATATCAAGGGTATGACCATCTTTGTCCATAGCTGAGGCAAAGTGGTAGAGTATGTCATGGGAAATGAGTAACTGAAGAACTGGGAAGTTAAACTGTTTGAGGAGAAATCAATATGTATGCTGAGAGTATCAATATGTATGTCCAAGTATGAGGGCAGGAGTTGGGGAGAAAGAAAGATTATGAGCCAGGCACTAACCTTACTGGGGAAACAAGGAGAGTGACCTGGAAGTTGAACAACCAGTACATAGCTATATTTACAGATGGCTGCTGAGGTCCCTTCCAAAGCTGAAATTCTCTGCTTTTGAGATGGACGATTCAAGCTCTACATTGTGACTTATGGAATGTTAAAAGATCTAGAGAAGGCATCCAGTGCACTGCGGTGATACTCTCTGGATTCATGATAACATGTAGACAAAAATCACACAATATGTGAAAGAGGCTATATGTGACAATCTACAGAAATGGAGGGAACTCTTATAGTAATAAGACAGATTTTCTGGAAGAATAAAGAAATTAGATTTCTTCACTCTAGAAACATGAAGGCTAACAGAGAGTATTATCAAATATTATAAAATCACAAAATAACATTTAACACTACTAAAGGCACACCATAATTCTGAAGGAGGTCAGTAAACATATTAATATCTTTTGTGTTAATGGTATTGCTACAACCTAAACACTTTTTAAAAACAGTAACCAAAAAAATTACCTTGATAGGCTAAAAACATTTTTGTAAAAGGAGGCATTCTAACCAAGAAGTGAAGCACCGTTCCACTGTTTGAATAATGTGACCCATAGTGGTAAGGTTGGACAGGAGGCATGGGGTCATCTTCTCGAGCCCCTTTGCGATATTCCTCTTCCAGATACTAAGATCAAAAGAAAAGAAGTCAGAAGGTGTGGCATGAATGCTGCCTCTGGGCAAAAAAGTAGGAAGGGTGTGTGTGTGTGTGTGTGTGTGTGTGTGTGTGTGTGTGTGTATATGCACATGCACTGTGACCCTTTAGAGCTCTTCTTAGCTCACCCTCCCCAGATGCCCACTGATTACCCCAGGAGGTCTTGGGTTCCCATTTCCAAGTAACTTCCATGTTCTGCCTTTCTCTGGCTCTTCTTCTCTCAAAACTTAACTGTTCTGCATTCTTTCTGCTCTTCCCTGCTTTCCTTTATAGAGGGAAGAAACTGAACTTCCACCTCACTCCACTCTCCATATGTAGCTCTGCCTCATTTTAACTCCATAGAGTAAGATGTCCCTGTGTTGGGACCCCCAAGTATCCCATCTCTACACTTTACAGTTTCCTTTTGTGCTGTCTTTCCCCACTAGATTTTAAGTGCTTTGAGAACAGGAACTGTATTTTCTTTCTTTCTTTTTAAACTTAATTTTATTCCCAGGGCTTAACACAGTGCCTGAGACATGGTAGGTGCTTAATAAATGGTTACTGAATTGAAGTAGTACTAGAAAGCAATCTAATTAATTTATCCCTTCTAGGGGACTAATTATTTGTAACGTAATGTGTTAACCCTCACAGAGACATCACATCATTAGTGTAATGTATCATGTGATTAAAGGGATATTTTCAGAAATACATACACATATACACACACACACACATTTAAGTAAATGCACATAATATATACACACATAAATACTTTCCCTAGTTTTCTTATGTATCTGCAACATATTACAGTCACATTGTGATTTGAAGAATGGATAGTAATTTGTTCTTACTGTTTTCTCCTCCTGTAGGTATGGCATTTTTCTTAGTATTTAATTCCTTTCACTTGTCTCACA
The DNA here is from genome assembly GCF_900497805.2 of Vombatus ursinus. Taxonomy (NCBI): domain Eukaryota; kingdom Metazoa; phylum Chordata; class Mammalia; order Diprotodontia; family Vombatidae; genus Vombatus; species Vombatus ursinus. Next base: position 10,540,364 of record NW_020954576.1, read on the forward strand.
TCCTGTGGATAGTTCTAGCCTATCTCTAATAATAAAACCAAGCAGATTGACTGTAAACTGAAAAGAGGCTGCCTCTCCCATGGCTCTGCTTGACCCTGGAAGATGCAAACAGTGGCCACATGAGAACAGAGTATTACTGCCTTAGCCATTCATATACAGATGCAACAATGAGATGCAATAGTTGGCCTAAGATTTTTTTTTAGAATTCCTAGTAAAATCATTCCTCTGAGACCATAATACCCTAATTTTAAAATTTCATTATGGCAAATCTCCATACAATGTGTCATAATAGGCTATGACTAAACATACAAAGTGTGTGTCCAGAAATATGGAGGATGATGTTTCAGGTTACCATAATGCATGCATACTCACGCACACACATACACACACACATATATATAATCATATATAAAAATATCTATCTATATTAAACACATAAATACATATATAGTACACATATACAATATGTGTGTATATATATTATTACATTAAATAATTTTGAGGACCATAAATAACAAGGCAGTTCATTATCTGTTTCTCCCTAATTTCCTTGGTGAATTTCAGAGATTAGAGTGACTCATACATAGGTTAGGTCTAACAATTATGCCACAACATTCAGCTGATGTTACAATAAATTTATCTCCTTCACTGTGTATTTTTTGATAAGTGAAATATTTCAATTCAACATAGAACATTTACAGAAGCCTGATGAAATTAGAAGATAAACACCTGCACATAAAATTAATTTAAATGCTTAAGTCTGTAACACATTATATTTCTCAAATTAGAGAAGAAAGACATTTATAAATTGTAATGTAATTTCACACCAAAGGCTCACCTTGTAGGTGTCCACGTAACGATCTTCTTTTTCTTTATACTGTACAGCTATAGGTTTGGACAAATTTCTATAATGAGAAGAATGGAGAAAATAATTTGAATACTTTTAAATTATCCATTAACTTCCCACAGTACCCTGGCCATAGTTAATTCTCAAGAAATACTCTGGAAGAAAGAAAAGTTTGTCTTGTCTATTATTTAGACATAGTATCAAAGGCTCTTAGCGGTAGAACTAATTTATGCAATATATCAATTTATTTTCTCCAAATAAAATTATTTTAGAAAATATGGAGCACTGACAACTCTAGTCAGTAATCCCTAATGCTTTCTTTTGATAAAGCTGCTTTCTGACTTTTGTAGAATGCCCCCTGGCAGTGAAGACTTTCATGATTACTTCAGTCTACACTTTCAAATTTATTTTGCTTCTACTGTTTATTCCAATCAATTAGCACTTAATTATATGTGGATTTATTTTCTGGTTATATTCAGTATAATTTAGTACTTTTAAAAAATCAGTATATGGGGGCCATCTCTAGTTGTCCTGATCTGTATCTTGACACTGGGCCCAGATGGCTCTGGAGGAGAAAGTAAAGCTGGTGACTTTGCACAGCCCTCCTTCACATAAATCCAATTCACTTGCAACTCATGGCATCACCTTTCTGATACCATGGTCCTCGAGAACAAAGGACAAACCTATGAGTAAGACAAGCTGCCCCATTGGGGACTCAACTTGCCACTTCCAGTTGGGCACCACAGCTCCTTCTTTCTCCCTCTCTTCTCTTTTCCTCCTTCCTCTCCCTCTGACCACCTAGGGTATAATACCCTTACTTGATGGTACTCTGCCCAAAAGAATGTAAATGTTGATCTCTGAAACCTCACAAGGTATCTGGGGGCTTATGAGCTAGATTTCTTTCATAAGAACCTTGCCTTAAACGCCTCTGGCTCTCACCGACAGGCCAACAACAGGTCCCAGTCCCAGCCCCAGCCCCACCTGGTCACTGTTTGGGCCCTGAAGGCTCAGAGTAAATGTAAATAGCAACTGTTTCTTTTTTGGCCAGAAACCTTGAGGGTCTTTCCCTCCCAGACTGGGGTTTTTTGTTTTTTTTTTTTGACTAGGTAAAAGAGGCCATTCTTTGCCTCAGTCAAACTGAAAGACCTCAGCTTAAAAAGGCCAAGATCTCCCACTGCATCCAGGGCCATCTCCAGTTGTCCTGATCTATATCTTGCCACTGGGCCCAGCTGGCTCCGGAGGAGAAAGTGAGGCTGGTGACTTTGCATAGCGCCCCCCTCACTTAAATCCAATTCACTTGAAAGTCAGGGCATCACCTTCCTGATGCCATGGTCCTCTTTGAGAATGAAGTTACAAACAACAACAACAGCAGCAGCCTAACTAGACTGATTATCAGTTCCATGTAGTTTGGGGCCATGTCTTGACCTGTTCTGTATTCTAGATACATATCTAGATACTAGATAGATATTCTAGGAAATAATTGTTTGTTTGTATCTATATTGTGATAATGCTTCGATAACATTTTAATACGTGCATGAAGAAGAGAAGGAAACTAAAGTCTATGATTGAGAAATGTGGGTATTACTTGGGAGGAAGAAGTGGAAGAAAAGAAAACGAATGAAGGGAATGATTTTTAAAATTTTTACCATAAACCTATTTCTAATCTTTCTTAATAATCTACTTTAATAAAATACTCTAATAGAGTACTTTACCTCATCAAAGAACATAAACTCTTTCACTTTTACAAATAGTTTAAACACCTGGACAAAATACATATATGGTTCAAATCTATATGATTAAAACTATAAAAAATTAAAATAATCACATATTTAGAGCTTAAAGGGACCTCAGAGAACACTGTTAGTCCAAACCCCTCATCTTAGAGACAAGGACACTGTGGCACAAAGATTTTATGTGACTTTTTTAAGTGACAAAGAGTTTTAAGTGACCTAGAGGCAGTTCAGGGTAGTGGATGGTGCTGGACTTGGTAATACAGTTCTACTTCTGATACTTAGCAGTTGTGTAACCCTGTGCAAGTTGTTTTACTTGAACCTCACTTATACAACGAAAGGTTTGGCTTCTATGACCTAGGAGACAATGTCACATAGGTAGCAAGATACGGGGCTGGGGTTCCAACTTAGGTCCTTTGATTTCAAATTCAGTGTTCTCCCTCTGTTAGAGCTGAGCAGATGGAGTGAACAGGGACGGGGCAAGTAATGGCACAGGGCCAAAGATAAAAGTCTAAGTGTGCTTGATGGCTTAAAGAAAACTGTGGTGACTACTTTTCCATTCTCTTGGCTACCCAAAGGGTAGCTATGGATATATTCTGAGGAATGACTACTAGCTATCTGAGTTAGACTAGAACAGGGAGAATAAAAACAAGCAGATACTTGTCAAATAAGGGACAGAAGAACCAAGGCACTCTACTGAGGAGATAAAACTCATATGCAAGTAAATATAAAATTTATTTTATATTTATAAAATAAATACGAAGTAAAAGTAATGTATAAATAAAATATTTCATTTTTACATAAGCATAAAATATACACAAAATATAATATATACACTTTTATATGTGTATATATATTCACATATACTTGTACATAAAAATATATATATACAAAGAGTAATTTCAATAGAAAGTGGGCCAATAATAGAATGATGGCAGCATGGATGGGGCAGAGAGAATCTGTAAAGGTTTTGTATAGGAAGTGATAAAATAACCTGTACTATAGAAGGTAAAATACCTACAGTCAATTTTTTTAAAAATGGTACTAAAACTCTCTTTACTCCCTTTTACCTAAATACAGCTACTCACCTGTATACAGAAGGTTCATTTAGGTCAAGTGTTTCACTAATATAGTCAGAAAGTATGAATGGAAAAACTGGATACTGCATAAGGTCATTGAAGGATCGACCAGCATGTTTGTTTAGGTGGGTCAAATATTCAAAGTTAGTAATTTGTCCTGTGTACCATAGGTTTGTCAAAGCCGAGATATTCCCATATTCCAAAAGATTAGGGAGGTTGTTTGTAAGTATATTGTGGTATACATCATCGCGAATCTATAACAGACAAAAAGGTGGGAAGAAATTTTAGTTTTTAGCTTGGTTTGGTTAGGTAGTGTGTATGTCTAGATTAAAAATTTTACACATTTCCAATGAAAAATGCTTTTAATTATTTTAAGTTCTAAAGTTATGTGACAAGTGGTGAAAACAGCACTGACTAGATTGTGCACAGAAGATGAATTCAAGTTAGCTTTTAAAAAAATTTGGGGCACATCACTTAACTTTTCTATGCTTAGGTTTCTTCATCTATAAGATGGGGACTTAGTAAGGAGTTAAGCAAAGTGTTTTCAGAAAAGTATAAAGCATGCTATAAATGTCAATTATTATTTTTTAACATCAATGACAATTTCATCTTGCTATCTTCCTATATCATGTACTCAATTTTTAAATGTTTTGGAGTAATAGTGGCAAAGCCCTCAATTCTCATGTTATAGTGTTAAGACTGAAAGGATATGATTATTTTTACTTAAAATGAATTTTGAGATTACAAGATATTGAATGAGTTTATAAATTTATATATATATCTTTTTAGCATAAATTAAATAATAACAGAGAAGACCAGATAACTTACTCAGTTTCTTCATTTTGTCTCTATCCACTTGGGCCACTTAGCTGTTTCCAAACATTAAACAGATTCTCCCAAAGAAATAGCTTACTACTTTCACATTCACTGGAACTACTTTACAGCACCCCCCACCCCTCACATATACAAACAAAAAAATCCCCCACATAGTTTAATATCTAAATTCATACCTCAATAGTAGTTTTTACAAACATAAAGCAATATTAGTTAGTAGCAATGGTATTTCCTTGAGGCTAAGAAACAATCTAGAGGAATTGGGAATCTGAAAATATTGTCTGTCAAACTTGAAGAAACAATTTGTTTTTTACAAACAAAAGTCATAATTAAAGCTGTTTTGACAAAATATAAAAGCAAAAGGACTTAAAAATAGATGTTTTCATTACTAAGAATTTTAATATGCTAAAAATGATTTTTAATATAGAAAAGGAGCTTTTGGAAGTGATACTATTCAGTTTTTACTTTTCTAAGCAGCTGATAATAAATCTGACATAATTAAGCAATTCAATTACCAGGTCTTTACAAAGAATAAATGTTAAGCATCCAATGTGGATACTAAAGATTGTAAAAGTTTTAATAGCAGGAAGAGGAGAAAAGCTCCATAACCATTTGGATAATTAGGGATGTACTTAGGAGAATATGGTAAAATAACAGGCTTTAAAAGACCAAGAAAACATGGCTTTAGAATCAGAAATAAGCAAGATCACAAAATTTGCACCAACCTTCTACAAGTGCTGATTGACACTCTTGAATTTAGATGGTTTTAGCTACTGAGTTCGAGGTTGGTTGCAAAGAAATTTGGACAAGCTTATGTCCCAAATTTAGGGAGATTAGGAAGGCATGGAGTAAATGAAGTCTTTTTTGCTTTTTGTATCTTTTGCAGCTAGATGGCTCAATGGATAGAGCGCTAGGCCTGGAGTCAGGAAGACTTGAGTTCAAACCCAACTTACTACTTATTAGCTGAATGACCCTGGGCAAGTCATTTAACCTCTGTCTGCCTCTAGAGAAGGAAATGGCAAACCATCTCTGCATCCTTGCCAAGAAAACCCATGGGCAGTACTGGAATGCTACGGACCACAGGGGTCACTAAGAGTTGGACATGACTGAACAACTAAACAACAATTATTTGCAAAGCTTCCAACTGTCTTTGGGAAAGCCCACAACACTTCTGGATTGTAAAAATACTAGATTCTTTGTCTAACCAAGTGCTTAAATTCTTATTAGGGTTAAAATACATCACAAATTCATTACTTTAAATGTAATTCTTTTTTTTGGGGGGAGGTAGGCTAGGCAATGGGGTTAAGTGACTTGCCCAGGGTCACACTAGTAAGTGTCAAGTATCTGAGAATGGATTTGAACTCAGGTCCTCCTGACTCCAGGGCCGGTGCTCTATCCACTGCGTCACCTCGCTGCCCCATTAAATGTAATTCCTAAAAACAACATTAAGATGTTTAAATAGAAACTTTACATAATTAGTAATTGTTATTTTGTCTAAGACCTTGGTAGCCAAGGGACACACACACACACACACACACACACAACTAAATCTACCTTGGTATTATCAAAAGCTAACAGTAGAGTTCTGCCATTTGTTAAAAATATTTCAACAGCATTGTCTCTCAACTGCCACCAACGCTTATGAACTTCTTTTATTTCTTCATATGTCCAAGAAAATGAAGCTGGTTCTGTTTCTCCCTGAAGACTCTAAGAAAGTAAGCAGAAAAAGACAGTTTTCTTTATGAAATACATTAAGACAAAATGCAGAAATTATTTTAATTGTATTTTTCCCACACCAGGCATTAGACATGTTACTTAGTGTATATGCTTAATAGAAAGAAATAAGTTAAAATTTTTTAAAAAATCATCTTTGGCACAAAAGCCATATAAAACTTTTTAAGTTCCCTTCCCCCCAACATACCATCTTCAAACTTCCCTATTTCTGCTGATAGTGCATTATCTTCCTATAACCCAGTTTCCTAACCTGAATTATTAGGAAGAGAACATAGCATAAACAAAAGCATGAGGGTGGGAAAGCACAATATTTATTGGGCCAATGGTAAGCAAGGTGTATTCAGAAGCCACATGGTATGATAACGATGAGGATGATAAGTTACTGTTTTAATAGTTATTTAATAGTGCTTTAAGGTTTACAATGCACTTCGCATATGTTAACTCATTTTATCCTCACAAAAACCCAGGGAGGTTGAGGCTACAGTGGATAGGGTGCTTAAGAGACTGGAAAACCTAGATACAAAGCCCACCTCAGACACTTACTAGTTATGTTATACTGGGCAAATCAATTAACCTTCTCTGGGCCTCAGTTTCCTCACCTGCAAAACGAAGGGGACAGACTTGATAGTGTCTCTAGAATTCTCTTCTAGCTCTAAAACTATGATCAGAGGATGTCTGGAAGGAGAGTGTTGGGACTAGATTGTGTAAAGCTTTGAATGTTACTCTGCAGAGTATGGATTATACATCACGGAAGTAACAAGAAGTTGCTCAATGTTCTTAAACAAGGAAATAACACAACTTTAGTGGTGTTTTTAGTAGCACCATGGTAGAGTGCTGGATGTTGGATAATGGTGAAGAATAAAGATTTATAAAAATCAATTAGGTTGCAGTAACAGTCTCGGCATAATGTGATAAGGGCCTGAACTGGTGTTGTATCAAAAGGAATGGAAAGGAAATGACAGATGCAAGAGATAGTTCAAAGGAAGGATTAATAAGTCACTGAATGGAAGTGTGGAGGGAAGAAGGATGAGTCACATTTTGTTCTGAAGTTTCCAGAAAATTAAGAACATAAAGACTCACTTTTCCTCATACTGCACTTTGAGGAGTCAGCAAGACATCTAGTTGTCCAATAGGCAGTTAGAAATGTCAGATTAGAACTCGGGAGACAGACTAGGGTAGCAAAGACATTTCCAGAGAGGACTGATAGCCTAACAAAATCTTTTTAGGTTCCAATTCTGACATTAACCATTCAATTAAATACAATAAACATGAAGTGTCTACTGCAGACAATATGTCGAGGATCCAAACACAAAAAAGGAACAGTCCTTCATCTAAAGGACCTTACATTCCATTGGCATTATAATATTAACTACGCTTCCTAGCTTCCTGTCACCTGGAAATCTGATGTGATTTCTTCTTAACAATTGATAAAAATGTTTAACAAAATCATGTGGCTCTCTAGTTAAGATTGGTCCATTTGTCATTATTCTTTCGTGATCTTTAATTATAACAGATGAGGTTTATATAGCACTTATGGTTTACAACTCATTTTACGTGTTATCTCCTGTGAGCCTCACAAATGTCTCATGAGTCTCATGGGGACTACTGGCGGTATCCCCAGTTTACGATTAAAGACACTGAGGCTTGTAAAGGTTAGCCAGCTTGCCCATGATCATGTGGTTAGCATCAGCATCAGAATTTGAAATTAAATGTCTTCTGCCTCTAAGGCCAATGCTCCTTCTACTTAACTAGACTACCTATAACCAGTTCTGGATCTACCTATATGCACTTTCAGTCCATGACTTGTCATCTTTCTCACAAAGATGTGAGAGATTTTGTCAAATGCTTTGCTGAAATCCAAGTATATTAAGTCTGGAACTTGGGAGAGAACTCAGGAATAGAGATTAAAATTGGGCAGTCACCTGTGAAAAGGTGAAAAATGAAGCTGTGTAAGTGAAAGAAAATGCCAAGGGAATGAGTTATAAGGGGTAGAAGAAAAGAAGAAAAATATTCCATTTAGTAATGGAATACTCTTTTCATATGTCTTGAGGGGTTTTATATAGTAGATTATAGGGTAACACAGAAGCTGCAAAGATGGCAACTATCTTGGCAAACTGAGTTCCATATAATAATTTCTGTTGAGAAAAACTTAACTTAGTGCTGGCAGGGTCCAAGCAAATCCTGTATCTGAACTCTTCTGATTACCCATTCACCTTGTCAGAATAAGTACTATACTTTTACAAAGGAAAGGAAAGGAATGGAATAAGCATTAGATTATAATTAGCTTAAAAGCATAGCACCTATTATAAGCCAGGCATTGTGCTAAGTGCTTTTCAATTATTATCTCCTTTGATCCTCATTATTTCCTTTGAACAAATTCATGGCGTTTTCAGCACACTGTTAAACAATGCTTTACTTGAAAAGAGTTTAACTGGACATTATTCATTGTATTTATTTGATTCAGAATTAACTCCTCAGAACAAACGGTCTTTCCTTCAGTTTATAAAAGCTGGTGGAGTTTGAAGGAACTTTTTGAAATTAAAAAGTCATCATAGAGTCCTAAGAACATAATGAACTCTTAAATTAGCAATTGCTTTGGCTAATAAAAAACAACAAATTTTAAAAAAGGCTTTAACTTTGTTTACATTTAGGGACAATTCGGTGTTAATTGCTGCATGTTAGAAAAGAATTCCTACTGAATTTCTTTGATTATTTAAAATGAAATGAATCATTCTCCCTCAAATTATTTATATTAGAATCATTCACGTTATTTGTTTGTAAGCAAGTTTCACAATTTCTCTCATGAATTCCTCTGAAGTCATTACATACTCATAATATAATCATATCCTACAAATGACTTGAAGTAACAGCATAATTTCAGCATCAAGTTTGTCTGAATTAAGGAAAATTATTTTGACTATACAACTTTGTAAAAGTAAAGATTACTGAAGTTATCCAACCTATGAAGCATCGTGACAACTTGAGTTTTTACTGAAATCATCACAAATACGTTTTGGGCTATCTTCTTTCTTTCTTTCTTTATTTGACCAGGCAATCAGGGTTAAGTGACAGGGTCACAAGCTAGTGAGTATCATGTGTCTGAGGCCACATTTGAACGCAGGTCCTCCTGGCTCCAGGGCCAGTGCTCCATCCACTGTGCCACCTAGCTGCCCCTGGACTATTTTCCTTTGAAAGACCACACTGATAAGTAGTGAACTGAATGGGGGAGCGAGCAGCTCTTTTATTAAGAGTGAAGACAATGATGAGAAGAATAGACTGAAAGTGCAAGAAGGCTTTAGGATGAACTATAACAAGTACTCAGAAGTTACAAAAAGGAGCATTTTTCTGGAGATTTTTTTTTTAAATAGGCAACTGGGGTTAAGTGACTTGCCCAGGGTCACACAGCTAGTGTCAAGTGTTTGGTCTGAGGCCGGATTTGAACTCAAGTTGTCCTGACTTCAGGGCTGGTGCTCTATCCACTGCGCCACCTAGCTGCCCCTGCAGATTTTCTTAAAGGGATGATCTGAGTACATACCATTCTGAAAGCGCAAGACACATAATATGAAATCCTGGGATCTCAGTCTCTTCAACAACAATTCAAGAAACATTTATCAATATGAGAGTCAGGAAAATAACAATAATGTGAAATAATGTTTCTTAAGTGCATCAGAAGTGCAAAACAAATGTTCTGTGAGTCATAAGGTGTAAAATTGTTATTGACAGGGTACAGTCTGGGGGGAGGAATTTAGGGAAATCATGGAATTTGAGCTGAACTTTTAAAGGATTAATATAAATTTAGCAGAAAGAGAAGGGAAGATATCTTGTGCGTAGAAAACAGTGTTATCAAAGGAGTGGAGGCAGGAAAATTCAAAACACTTTGGTAAGACAAAGAATGGCCACAGCTTGATCACAGGATGGTGTGCACAGAGGAGGAACAATATAGGATAAGTAACTTTAGCTAAGTTTATATTTGTGCAAAATGAAACCTATACTCACCGAACTTTCAATTGTATCAGAAGCATTGTCTTCAACAAAATACATTCCACATTTACCTGCAGAAAACCATTTGATACAGAATTAACAAAGGAAGTATTGGCTTTATCACTGAGTTTGAATTTACTATAGCAAGATTACTAGCAAATTTGGATAATGGTGTTACAAATCAATTACTTAAATGGACAATTAATTAGAATACAGAGTTTTCTACCAAAAATGAATAGGAGCCCTCATTTATGTTGTCATATGTTATGTTATTTATGTTACTTTAAGGTTTGCAAAGTACTCATTTCATTTGAGCCTCAAAACAACCTTGTGAAACTGGTACTAGAGGTATTTCTCATGCCATTTTATAGATGAGGATGTTGAGGCCATAAGTGACTTGGCCATGGTCACAAAATTACTGAGTGGCAGAGACAGTATACGAACCTGGTAATCTTTACCTCAAATTTAGCACTCTATCCATTCCCCCCAATTAAGTACCTTGCTGATTCCAAGGTATTGGACTTGCAAGATTTGTCTACAAGACTGCCAAAATAGACCCACAAGCTCATTTGTTTCTTTTAAGACATATTTCCTACTACAAAACTTTCCACATGCTAGGAAATTGTGTTGGATGCTCCTATATACACAATGGATATTCCTGAGATCCAGACTGACTATAAAGAACACAGGTGACTAACTTAAGCGAAAGCGACAGACTATTAGACCTTACATATTGTATAACCTGTGAGTTCCTGGAAAGTTTATAGGTAAAATCATAATAACCTCAAGACTAGGGACCGTAAGAACGGCAGTAGACCCTTTGCATCTGTATGAGGACCAAGATCAAATAATACTTTCCTATTCTTTGACATTGTGAGGAGGTGTTAGTGAAGAAATTAATTCCCTTACTGCACAGGGAAATGTAAATGCCCAGATAGCTTAGAAGGGTACTGATATGCTGAGAATTTCAGAAGCCTGATACAATAATGTGACATGAATTATGGAGGAGAAATCACACAATGTAGGCCTTTGTTTTTGTACAAGTATATCTGAATAGAGTAGGTAAAAAAAATAATATTTGGCATTCAAGATCTAATCTAGTATGCAATAATGGAATGACTAAAAATTGAAGTATATATCTATCATGTGTGCAGAAAACTGACTACAGAACTTAAAGTTCCACAGTGTTACTGCTATGCTTTTAAAGGCATAATGATGGATGTCAACTTGGAGGAATTTGATTTAATTGGAATAATTTTTAGAAGTACAATACAAATGTAATGTCAGAATATTTTCAGATAAGGAGGAGACAAGCATGAGTGCTATGCTCTTTAAAGTGCTGATTTACCTAATAAGAGTTCACCAGCTGTCTCTCTAGATGGTGCAACACTGATACATCTTCGATTCACTCTGTCAAAACAGTAAAAAAAATTATGATTTAATGTTTTGACCCATTTTACTGTGTATCGCCCCCTCCCCCAAAATCTGGCTATAGATTTCAGCAAAGTAGTAGAGGGACTTCAAAGGCAAAGACTATCTTAACAAAATCTAATCTTAATGACAATGGAAAAATGTTTTTTCAACATTTGGAGGTAAAATACAGTGAAACGGAGGCTAATAATCCCTACAATTTTTTTTTTTACTATAAATATAACTTCGGTAATTTAAAAAGCCATCCTATGTTTTATAATTTATATTTTCTTAAAAAACTATTTAGTCTTTTAATTTTTTTATGTAACTGAATTATAAACAGCTAGATGGATCATTAGATAACCTCATTGTGTTTAAGTTGGCTTATCTGTCATACTAACAAAAAAGGAACTCTTATTGAAATAAATTCCATTTATATAGTACTGCATTCAGTTGTGTGATCAACACATTGACTTGACTCTGTTTCTTATAGTCTGCAACAAAGAATTAAAAATAAAATAAGCCTTTAGCTAGCTAAAATCTTTTGGTCTATTTTAATTTACTAGTCAATCATATGACAAGCATTTATTAATCAATTACTACTTGGCAGACATTGTGCTAGCAGTAGAGATACAAAGAAAGGCAAAAAACAGTCCCTGTCCTCAAGTCTACATTCTACTAGGGAAGACAACACGTAAATAATTAATTATGTACAGGACATGAACATAATAGCTGGAAGGCAGTCTGAGATGAGAAGGCTTTATTAGCAGCTGGGGAGACTAGGAAAGGCCTCCTACAAAAGGTGGGACCTTAGTGAGTCTTGAAGAAGGCCACGGAAACCAAGAAGTGGAAGGGGAGAGGAAAGAGCACACCAGGAATAAAACACAGTCAGTGTAAATGAAAGGAGACAGGAGATGGAGGGTCATGTTCAAGGAACTACACGCAGGCCAGTGTAGGGAAGTCAAGTGTAAGACTGGAAAGGGAAGATTGTAGCCAGGTTATGAAGACTTTTAAATGCCAAAAAGAAGTCTTTATATTGACCAACCTTACACAGTAGATAATTTACTTTCAAAAATGAAGGGGATATGGACTGAAGTGGGGAGGGACTTGGAGCTGAGAGACAAATTAGAGACCTCTGATTTGCCTGAACTGGGATTATGGATGAGCGGAGAGAAGGAAAACAGATAGAAGAGATGTGAAGACAGAAACAGTAAGACATGGCAACAGACTGGACATGTACGGTGAAAAAGAGAGAAATCGAGGACGAAAACCTGGGTTGTGAGACTGGGTGACTGGGAGGACAGCAGCATCCTCAACATTTGGCAGCGGGGAGGGTTTTGCAGGAAACATAATGAATTTTGTTTTGAACATTTAGTTCGAGATGTCCATGAAATAATCAGTTGAAGATGTCCAAGAGGCAGTTGGTGATGTGTGAGTGTAGCTCAGAAGACATGCTAGGGCTAGATGGATAGATCTGGAAATTACCTGCATAGAGATTATATATGCACCTATGAGAGTTAATGAGATCACCAGTGAGAAAGTATAGAGTGAAATTATAAGGCAGCCCCGGATAGAGCCGTGGGTGACACCTATGGTTAGTAGACATGACGTGGAAAAAGAACCAATAAAGGAGACCAAGAATATGTAGCTGGACAGAGAGGAGGAAAACCAGGGAAAGAATACTGTCATGAAAACTCAAAGAGGAGAAAATATCTAATAAAAAGAAGATGATCAACAATACTAAATGTTACAGACAGGTCAGGAAGAATAAGGATTGAGAAAAGGCCATTAGATTTGGCAAGTAAGAGATCATTAGTGACTTTGGAGAATGTAGTTTCACTAGGCTTGCAGTAGTTATCTTTTCTCCCTTTTGTTACCTGGTTAAACTCCTAGTTTTACAACATTTCTGCTTTTCGCTTATTTCACAGGTACATTTCTTTTTTAAATGCCTTGAATGATGGACAAGTTCATTTGTATTTTCTTTTCCCATACAAGCTGCTACTGATCCTGTTGTTTTTCCTTAAGATTCATCTTTTTAATCCAAATTTATTTTTTTTCCCTTTGTATACTCTTTATACACAAACATAATTTCCACTCTTGGCCTCAATTCCTTCTTGCCCAGATGTAATCTTTCATTTTGTGTTCCCTAAGCAAATAAGCTGAAATAACCATGAGAGAATCCATTTGGATAACACTGCACTACTTTTCTAACAATGTTACAACATCCCTGCATATTCCAAGAACAAAGAGCTAAGAAGAAAAGTGTACTTCTTCACTATTTATATTGCCATTATTTCCACTGTCCAGCAAACTTCACTATGAAACACTGAATTCATTTCCTACCTCTGGTTTCTTTGGATTAGAAAATATGGAACATTTCACACAGACATACATGAAAAGTAACATAATTATCTTTCACAATAATAGTACTTTAATAGATACTGTATACATGCTGCAGTTATTAGAATGACAGACAATTCCTATGGCAGCAAATTTAAGAAAGAAAGCAAATACAGTAAGTTTTTACCTTATAGATTCACTTGCTGCTTTATCTTTTACAGTAGAAGAGAAAGAAGAATGTGTTTTATCTTCAAATAAGTAAGAAAGGGGAGGTTTAATGACCTCTGTTGGGGAAAAAAAGGAAAACAAACATTATTTTTATGTCTGCAGCATTGGTTATATAAAGACAAATATGAAAGAAACCAGTATTACCTTCTGATTTTTGCCTATCTTTAAGAAGGTATTTATTCGGAATAGTTAAATAACACCTCTGTAAACGGCGTCTCTCTCTATTTGGACCTTCTGTTGGATCCAATTGCCAAGAAGCTGGATAAGAGACAGGGTCATGCCAGATTGCTCTACGAGTGAATATATGGGAATATTAACAGTAGCACAATTCATAATGAATTATCATGAAATCAGTATGACGCTACTTGATAGTAGCAATTTATAATAAACACATAACCTAAGTATTTTGTAATGCATGAGGTGAGGCAAATTATTAAAACATGGCTCATGACAAACAGGATGGAAATGGAAAACAGTAAACTTGAGTTCAGATTTTGCTGCTTCTTCTTTTTTTTTTTTTTGGTGAGGCAATTGGGGTTAAGTAACTTGCCCAGAGTCACACAGCTAGTGAGTGTTATGTGTCTGAGGCCGAATTTGAATTCAGGTCCTCCTGACTCCAGAGTCAGTGCTCTATCCACTGCACCACCTAGCTGCCCCCAGATTTCACTTCTAATGCTGACTGCTTGTTCAATCTTAAAACTTCCTTGGTCTTATTTTACCATTTGAAAAATGAGAATCATTCTACCTACCTTTCCTTCTTAAAAAAAAATAATAATAAAAGCATCATTAGCTTTCTCCATTAAAGTATTTTCTAAAACACATTAAAATAGCACCAAGTCACAGAGAATAGTATACACAGCTCAAGTGAAGACGGGATAGAACCACTGCTTCTGAAATAGGCTGTGTCAGGTGATCGCAAGGAAATTGTCAGGGTAGTGCTGCACAGTTCATGCCTTTCTGATCACTGGATGCTGGATAAATTCTCATTGATCTACCTGATTTATTTAAAGGTAATATTTATTGTGATATACTACATGTGTAAAATTTCCTGGATATGATAGATTTAATTTGGCTTTCCGGTATTTTTTGCAAGTAAAATTTTTTCCATATTGCCTATCATATCAATTTTCTAAAACAGGTCAATTTAATTGACATCCTCATATATAGATTTTTTAAACAAAAAAGTACAACATTTTAAACATAAAATATTTATTGTAAAGACGTAAAATAACGTTGTCACCTCTGGACATATTCAACAATGTGTTAAAAATGTAGAAGTTTGCCAAGAAGAACCAATCATATTTTGCTTACCTGTCATGTGTAAGCTGTTGAATAAGTTCTTGCCAGCGTCTACTGGAACTCAAGTCTACTTTATACATTCCCCTGATATGATGAATCACCTTTTTTCTTTCAATTCCCTGAGAAAGTGAAACTGCTTGAGTGATATCAGCAGCTATTTTAGAAATATCTTTTGATTTCATATCTAGGCGCTGAAAGAGACTAAATGAACAGAAACATGAAAAAAATACACTGAAATAATGCAATTATAAATTATCTAAAATTTGCAACGAGTTATGTTGAACTTGACAATTTTAATTGCTTTACATTTTTGAGATTTCCTAATGACAGCATTATTTACAGCATGAATTTCTGAACCCTTAAAAGCCTTGGAAATGGAAAGATCCTCAAACCACCAGATCTGTTTTAAGCACAGCCCCCGCAGCCATCAGTGAAGGGAGAAATGATTGTGGAAAATGACTGCTGTCCAGTTGTCACCAATAGGTAGATAAACCCAAGAGTCCTGCTAATGGAAGCCTCCCCCCTGAATCACTGGTGCTACTTCTACCAGCCCAGCCTTCAAAGACATCATCTGGGGAAGCAACTATTATTGAGAAGAGCTATCCCCACCAGCTGCCACTCATAGGCCAGGCAAGCTATGTGGCTGAAGAAATAGGGTACCCTGAGGAAGAGGCAGGAGGCATCATGTGCCAGCCAGGTCAAACTACCAGCACCACCTTGCCTACCATCTCCCCTTGGATGTCAGTGGAGACAGTCCAAGACCTGAACCCAAGAGCCTTGGGGACAGCAACACTTCTAGCCCGGTCCCCAAAGCTCTCATCCTGGGAAGCTGCAGTTTGGCAAGTGCTCCTATAGTAACCACAGCTACTGCAGACCCAGAAAAGAGAGTTCTTGCCACCAAAGCCTTTGGCACAGTCAGATGGTTCAACATCCAGAAACTACTATGATATTATGAGTGAAAATGACATTAAAGAAGAAGCAGTATTACATGCTTTGCTGCTACACTTTAAGGACCAGGGGACCTTTCCCATTTGACTTGCAGCTGAAACCTTTCATGTGATATCAACCTCATTAGAATGCAAGCTCTGTCAGAGCAGAGACTGACTCTTCTATTATTGTTCCCAGTGCCTACTTAGCACAGTGCTTTGCATGTAGTAAATACTTAATATTTTTTCATTCATTCATTCATATAATCTTTACTCATATATATTCCTAGGTATACATATGTATAAACACACATATAAGTTATATAGTCATTTTCTGCCTGCTACCTGAAATGTATTCACTATGCCTGCATGATTAGGGACATATATAGGTAGCATGGCATGGTAGCTAGAGAGCTGGGCTTAAGTCCCGCTTCTTTCAAACGTGGGCTATGGGATTGCCTATGGGCAAACCATTTAACCTCTCAATATTCTAAGCAACTCTTTAAGATTATAGAAATTGCAGAGAAGGTGCCAACTTGCACTGGCAGAAAGAATTTCCTTACCTAGGATCTCCCCATTATCAATGAAATCACAGGTTCAGACCTTCTCCATAAAAGCAAATAACTATAAGACATGTTAGTTGCTAAAAATGCATACTGAGTATACAAGTTCCTCAAAGATAAAACACTTTTAAAAAATGAAGTAGCTTACCTTTGTTGATTATTATTGACTGCTTTTTGCCAGGCAGCTTTATTCAAAGATTCCTCAATCTCATACTTCCTTAACTCCTAAAAAATTTTTTTGAATAATAATTTATAACAAAGTATGATTTATTTAGCTATTAATAAGACTCTAATAATTGAATATGAAATAAAGGTTAAATAAGGAAAAACAATATTTATTTGCAAACTAGAATATGGGATCCATATTTATTCACCCCTTAAACACTACTGACATCACACAGCAATTCTTTTGGATACAAATGCCATGAAGGCGGGGTCAAGAGAAATCAGGCTTTTATTACAGGAAAAAGGTAATTTTTTCCCTTTCTTTGATATACTAGGAAATTTTTTTTATTGGATTCTACCCAAGTGCTTATACTATTTTTGCTCTTCTGCTATACAAGGCCTGAAGTTGAAAGTTAATGCTTTTACTATTTGCTCTCTCTCTCTTTTTTTGTTTCTTCTTTCTTGTGGCTTGTCCCATTGGTTTTAATTCTTCTTTACAACATGACTTTATGTGAAAATGTTTAATATGAATATATAAGATAACCTGTATCAGATTGCACGCCATCTTGAGGAGGGGGTAGGGAAGAGAGGAGAGCAGGGAAGAAAATTTAGAACTTAAAATCTTATGGAAGTGAATGTTGAAAACTAAAAATAAATAAATAAAATTTAAAAAAGAAAGTTAATGCTTCAAAACCTGCTTTCCATCAAAGCATTATTTATATTTTTAAAAATGATTACCATAAAGAATTACTGAAAATTAAATTCTTTTTCTTCTTTGTTGAAGCAAGAAGCATTTATAATTAAACATGAAGCAACATTGGGATGAAATGAATAACATTTTTATATAGCATAAAAAACCAAATTTTTTTTTATTACTTGATGAAATTCCTTGTGATAGATTTTTTAAAATCTATTAAATTATATTAATATATTATATAGATACATCTTTATATGCAGATATCTATGTATCCATTATATTAAATCTATTTAAATTGTAAGTACAATATTTATATTGACTCACTTCTTTAATTACTTTTAGGAAGTCTGATTTTGTTGGTAGACTGGGAAGAGTGCACTTATGACCACACAATTTTAAAATATTCATGAATAATCTTGCTGTGCCTAATTCTTCTTCAGTCAATTCTTCTTGGTGATTATGCAAAAATTCACTTAAATAAAGGACTAATTTGGCTCCATGCTGCAAAAGGAAATGATAGGAGGAAAAGAAATAGGTACTTAATGTTTATTGAAATGAACTGGATTACAATTAGAAAGTACAAAAAATGTAACAACACACAAAAAGCATAAAATATGCATCTCTTTCTGTAGTAAAGACTTTCCTTTCTTCTTTAAAATGTTATTAAGGTCTAATTAATTTTTCCCCATGGTAAGGGTCTAAGTTCTTTTAAAAAGCCCCCCAAATTTTTTTTCTAAAGCTTATAAATACACAAGGAAAGTTGCAAAACTTGTAGGTTGGTCAGGAATTCTAAAGGGAAATATCAAAAGCAGGAGCAGCTAAGTGACGCAGTAGATAGAGCAAGGAGTACATGAGTTCAAATCTGGCCTCAGACACATAACACTTAACTAGCTGTGTGACCCTGGGCAAGTCACTTAACCCCATTGCCTAGACAAAAAACAAACAAACAAAAAACGATACAGTATCAAAAACTGAAAATGGAAGGAAAAAGGATTTTCTGAAACTAGTAAAAACATGGAAATGCTTTATTGTCTCAAAGAACAATTTTGCTAATTAAAAATTGATAGTTTAAACAGGATCCTGGTACTACACTTTAATGTCTCATCTTGTCATGGACATGGCTATGGGTTTTAAAAGCTATGCCAACAGGGCAACATAGTGTAGCAGACAGAGAGACAGCTTTGAGGTCAGGAAAGGCTGAGTTCAAATCCCTTCTCATACATATACAGGTTGTGTGATCCTGAGCTAATGACTTAACCTGTTAGTCAGAACCACATTAAAATATAATTGGGAAATGCTTAACAAAGTAAATAAAAATAAAATACAGATTATGCCAATTTGTGGTTGTGGTGAGCCAATATGCAAAGCAAGGATCCATTTCTATTTGAGTTTGACACCACTACTCAAGAAGGCGCTGACCTGCATTGTTAGAAGCAGCTTCCTCTCTTGAGAGTTCCCTATAATAAGGAAAGCACAAATCCATTCCCTCTTCTCTCTTTCAGCAGGGGACAGGCTCTAGAAGGTCCTCAAAAGCTTTAAATGTCCAGTAATAGATGGTTATGTCTATTGTCACCAGAACCAACCAAGTTATGTTTTAAAAGTTCATTAGTAAGTTGGGCATGGGGTGATTTTCAATGAAATGGTTAGGACCATCTGTCAGATTGTAGAGGGTTTATAAATTCCATCCAAAGATGTGGTATCCACAAGAATAAAGAACATCTGACCTTCTACAATACTTTGGCACCTCTCTCATTGTACATAATTTTTCAAGTATCACTGACAATGACAGCCTCAAATGAAATTACTCTCTCTACAGTTACCAATGATTCTCTTTAACCTCTCCGCAGTCTGGCACAGTTGATTACATTTTCCTTCTTGATACTCAGGTTTTTACAACATTTGTTCTCTATTGGTTCTTCTCCTAACCTGTCTGACCACTCCTCAGAATCTTTGGCTGGATCCTCACCCAGGCTATGCCCACTGAGGGTGTCCTCCAAGGCTCTGTCCTGAGTCCTCTTCTCTCTATGTGCAATTTTACTTAGTGATCTCATTATCTCCCATCTATTCCCAGATCTATTTATCTGGCCCTAACTGCTCTCCTGACCTCCAGTCTTGCATCTCCAATTGCCTTTTTTACCTCCCAAATTAGATATCTCGTAGACATCTTAAACTCAACATGTCCAAAACTGAGCTCATGATCTTTACCTCAAATCTTCTCTTCTTCCCAATTTCCCTATTACTGCTGAGGACACTACTCTCCTCCTAGTCACTCAGGTTCAAAACCTACTTGTCATCCTCTATTCCTCAAATATTTTCATATTACCTTGTCTATATGTCTCCTCTTCTCCACTCACACAACCATCACTGTACTTCAGGTCCTTGTGCCTGGACTCCTGACCTTCCTACCTACCTTTCAGATACCGAAGTATCTGACAATGTTGATTACCCTCACACTTTACTCTGGCTTTTCATAACACAATACATTTTAGGAAGGAGTTTTAGGAGTGTCCAGAGAAGGAGAACCAGGGTTGTGAAAGGCCATGTGATGACAGATTTAAGGATATGGGGATGTTTGTCCTAGAGAACACTCGAGGGAACCACAAAAGCAGTCCTCAAGGGCTACAGAAGTATAGAAGTGGGATGAGATTAGAGGCCATATGGTGCAGTGGAAGAGAGCACACTTGCTTATAGCTAGAAGATATCAGTGAGAGCTCCAGGTCTGTCATTATTACAAACCATGTTAGCTTATACAAGTCACTTAATCTGACTTGACCTAAGTTTCCACATCTGTCAAGTGAGGGTGTTGGCCTACATCAGTGGTGTCAAACTTAAAACAGAAACAGAGCCTTATAGGCTCTGTTTCTAAGCATACTAACTTAGCAAATCACAAAGTAACATTATTTATGTTGTATTGTATTTTTATTTATTTTGTTCAACATTTCCCAGCTACATTTTAATACACACATCTGTGAGTCTGACATCTCTGGATTAGGTGATTTCTAAAATCTCTTCTAGTTTTAAATCTATGAAACTGGTTTTGTTTGGCCCCAGAAGGTAAAAATTATAAAGAGGCAAATTTAGTTATGAAATAAGAAAGAACTAATTTT
Source organism: Vombatus ursinus (assembly GCF_900497805.2). Classification (NCBI taxonomy): domain Eukaryota; kingdom Metazoa; phylum Chordata; class Mammalia; order Diprotodontia; family Vombatidae; genus Vombatus; species Vombatus ursinus. Next base: position 10,561,304 of record NW_020954576.1, read on the forward strand.
GTTCTAATGAATAGAGCAAACCAAAAGTGAAATGAGCTGTTGTGGGAGGTAACTGGTTCCTTCCTCACTAAAAGTCTTCAAGCAAAAGTTGAATGGACACTTATTTGTCAGATACATTGCAAAGGGTTTTTTTTTTTTTAATTGAGGTACAGATAGGTCTATATGGCCACTGAGGTTTCTGAACTCTAAAATTCTGTGATTTTATGAAATATCAACAACCTAATTTGAAAACAACAGATCATTATAGTTTTTAGTGATACTTAAATTAACATATTAAATCATACTGTGCCATTCCTCCAAAGCATAAGATAGCATATGCAATGGTGAAAATAGAAAGATGAGTGTTTAACAGAACACCATAAATTAAGCAAAAGACAGCTGCTACCTGACCGACAGAGACACATGGACGATGAGCAGCAGCCTTGCCAAGTTGGCAAATTAAGAAAATGTTAAATGACTAGAATATTTTCAGCTATGTGTCTCTTAAAAGAAACGTTCTTTATTTAACTTGAAAAATAAAATTTTAAGTGCAGTCTAAACTCTACATTTAAAAATATTTTTAAAAAATCTTCAAGACAGGTTTTTATTTTGATGTTGCCATACTACTGAAGCATTAATCTAAAATTACAGAAAGAAATGCCCTCATTTTTCTACAATAAAAACTACTCACAACCTCAATCATCAGAAATGAGATTATAAGTAGGAAGTGAAAATAACTACATTGCCAGGAAAATACCTGTCACAAAGCCGACAAGTTTTACTCCACTCTTGAGAAAAGCAGCAGCTTTTAGACCATGAGATAATGACTTGGCAGGATAAAAAATTTAGTTATTTCCTTTCCTCAGCAGTTTTGAGTTTTGCCCTAGTTTATAATGGACAGAAGATTAAAGCCAGCACAATAATGAGGATGCTGAAAGCTAGAAGTAATGAGTAAACAGATGGAAAAAATAGTAACACAGTGATAATTACTCATAGTAATGTAGTACTTCCTCATTTCACAGATAGGGAAACTAAGGCTCTGAGCAGTTAAATGACTGACCCATTGTTACCATCTTCTAAGTCTCTGAAGTAGTACTGAACTTTGGGGTCCTACCTCAAGTCCAAGCAGCTATTCTTCCATGCCATGAGGACTTTTCAACTAGAAGAGACATTGGAGGCAATGAGGTGGGGGGGGGGGGGGGGGCGGACAGATAGTGAAATATACCTTAGTGAGCCCAGAGGATATTATTGTATGATGGAACAAAGTCATAGAACCTGGGTTCACATCTTGATTCTTCTACTTACTACCCATATAAAAATCACTTTTACTTCATGGGACTCAGTTTCCTTATCTGTAAAATGATGATGTTAGACTAAGTCACCTTTGAGATCTCTTCTCTAGCAGCTTTAAATCTATGGTTCCAAGTATAATGAATGATCATAATTATTATAATGAGTTATGAGGAAAATATCAAATCATATTCAAATTAAATGAGTAACTACTGAGACATTAACACCTAAGTTACAATTTTCACATTATGAATGGCTGTGAACTCTCTATTCACTGACAGTGGGGCAAAGGCTCCTAATTGTCACCTGGAGGAAGGGTTCAGATGTTGACAGTGAAGTGAATAAAATTCTATAAAAAGAAACCAGTATTACAAATGTCTGTGATGTCTGTTACATTTCCAGGCTAGTCTCCAAGACTATTTAATCCATAATTAGTTGGAATACTGTATATTTGCAATTAAAATTATAGTGACAGAAAATTACACCATTGCAAACAGTATTTCTGTTAAATTATATATTAAACAGTCTTAGGAGGACTAGTAATAAAACCATCAACTAAATTTTTTCTTTGGGGAAATATATTCTAGGTATCAAATAACTAACTTACAAATGAATGTTTGGAGAATAACATGTTAACTAACTAGTATTTAATAGCTTGCATTTATATAGGGCTTTAAGGTCTGCAAAGCATTTTACATGTTATTTCCTTTGTTGGTAATTTGGAGAATGTTTCTACCTGGTTTAAAAGGACATGAGTTACGTTTTAGAAATATTTCTACCCTAAGCAATGCAAAATAATAGCATTTAGGTTTAAAAGGACAGGGTTTTAAGCATTATAATTATCTGTAAAAATTTCAGTTAGGCAGCTGCCATGAAGCACTTTTGTTATCTGGAAAATTCACTCAGCCAAGATACTTCCTTCTCAAATGAATATGTATGTATTCTGTACACAACACTTATTTCTTAAAATTTTTAAAATTCTGATTTTAATACCCCAAACAGAACATTTCCTTGTGCAAAGTAGAACAGAAGAATGAGATCATATGTGAAACTATGACCTTATATTATTCTCTCATATAGTTTGCTTTTCTTTCCAAGTTCATTGTAGTAAGTTCATTATATTACTTTCACATCTCTCCTGTTTGTGCATCATTCTGAACTTCCTTCTATTCTCTTCTGTGCATTAAAAAACAAATGCTTGAACACTGAACAGGTGGCTTTGGAAGAAACTCATTTTCAACAACCAAATTAAAAATGTTTCATACCTCTAAAATTAAGAGACAGGAAAATTAAAGTAAGTGTGAGGTTCACTCTCACACAGATTGGTAGAGATGACAAAAAGGGAAAATGACCACTGTTTGGAGGAGCTGTGTGAGGACTGGCACCCTAATTCCTTGCTGTTATAGCTTTGAGTTGATCCAGCCATACTTGAAAGTAATTTGGAAATATACCCAAAAAGTCACTAAACTGTGCACCCCTTTGTCCAAGTGATACCACTACTAAGCACATATCACCAAAGAGATCAAGGATAGAAGGAAAGTACTCATATATTTATAGCAGAATTTTCTGTTGAGCAGCAAACAATTGGAAACAAAGTGCTGCCCATCAGCTCAGGGGCAGCTGAATAAACTCTGGTATATGAATAAAATGAAATATCACTATACCAGAGGAAATCACGGAAGGTATAGAATCAGAGAAACCTAGGAAGATATATGAAATGACAGAATAAAGTGACAAGAACCAATCAACTTATATTTATAAAGTGACTACAATAAGGTAAAGGAAAACGACTTTGACAGACTTAAGAACTCTGACCTATGCAGTGATCATTCAAGACTCTAAGAAGTGTGATGACGAAACTCCCTTCAACTTCCTGATTGAGAAGCAACTTGACTATAGGTGCGGAATGAGACACATAGTTTCAAATACGGCCAATACAACACCAATTGGACTGTCTTATTTACCAGGGAGAGTTTTTATTGGTCAAGGGGACGGGAGAAAGTAGGAGAAGAGATTTGGATAGGAGAGGGAAAAAAAGGGAACAAACATTTATTAAGTGCCAACTATGTGCCAGGCACTGCTATGCACTCTACAATGTTTTCTCATTTTATTCTCACAACAACCCTGTAAGATGAGGGCTAATCACTCCCATTTTACAATTGAGGAAACAGGCTAGCTGAAGTCAAATTTCAACTCAGGTCTTCCTAATTCCAGTCCCTGCACTCTAACCACTGCGCCACTCCCTCCTGCCGAAGGAGAGAGGAGGAGAATGACAGTAATGCAAAAACAAAGGGAGAAAAAAAGAACAGCAATTAAACATTTTTAGAAATACACAGAAGAGGAGAGGAGGCAGTTGTAAATTTAATATAGATCTTAAAAAAAAATCAACAAAATTTTTAAGTGTATACTATATGCCAAGCGCTGTCCTAAGTCTTTAGGAATTTTTTTGAAAAAGGACAGTCTCTCCTCTCAATGAGTTTACAGTGCTAAAGAGGCATATTTAATAAATGTGATTTTATAAGCAATCTTCTATTATTGGCATTCTTTAAACATTAAATGTTCATGTTTGTCAATGATTTCCTACTTTATGAAGAAAATTTAAAAAAACTTAAGAGCTACATAAATGTAAATTTATTATCATTGCTATTGTTATTACAACCTTTACAATAACTGCTACTACTACTACTACCACCACCACCACCACCACCACTACTACTATTACTACTACTACTACCACCCTTGTAACAACCACCATTACCACTATTATTACTACTACTGCTGCTACTACTATTGTAACTAATTTGTAGCTTTTAATATGGAACATGTTGTCCCCAGATGTAAAATAGGATAGCAATATGTTTCTATACTCAGCCTTTTCTATGCCTTTTCAAGTATGGCTTAGTTCTAGGCAACTGTATAAAGATATTCACTAAAATGTCCAAGTTTAAAATTCTTTTAAGTATTCTAACTTTGGGCTATATTCAGGAGCACATTCAATAAAAATCTATGTCACATGCCGCAAATTTAGTGCTAATATAAATTATGTAACATGGTGCTTAAACTTTTTGGTTAACATACACTAAAATAAAAATCTTTTCAAAGAAATCTCCAAAACAAAATAAATTCTCATAGAATTCAGATCTGGTATTTATAAGTTTCCAAATCTAGTAAATTGGGCACCAGAAGAAGGGGTTGGGAAATGTGTACAAAGGCAGAATGCTGTCTAATACATTATTTAACACTAACATGAATTAACAATAATTTTCCTTTGCTAAAAATATAGACACATTTTTAGCCTACTACATATTAGTTAGGATATCTACAACCTTAAAAACTAAACTTTAAAAATAATAATTATGATAATTATAAAACTAGTTAACATTTACATAGGGCTTTAAAGTTAACAATGTATTTTACACATACCATCTCATTTGATCTCACAATGACCTTACGAAGTAGGTGCTGTTATTATCTCCACTTTATAGAGGAGGAAGCCAAAACTGAGAGAAGTGACATGATTTGTCCAGATGAACACAGCTAGCAAAAACGTGAGGCAAGATTCGAGTTCAGGTCTTTATTTGGTTTTAAAAATGGCAATTCACTATATTAGACAATGTACTTTGGTTTCAGTAGTTTATCTGTGAAATTTTTTATGTGCTTAAGTATTTTATCTGAACATTAAATACTGAGATGCTTACTTGTAAAGAAGGGCTGAGACAGTCTCGAAGTATTTCCTGATGATTTGGTTGATGCATTATTTCTAAAGCTTGCTTCCTCTCTTGGGGATGGCGGGTGGGTGACAATAAATGCACCAAGAGTCTCCCAAGCTGTACGCGGAAGGTTTCTTTACAAGACAACAGAATCTTACTCCACTGTTGTCTGGGAGCATGGGTTCTACTTAAGCCCTTCAATCAAGAGAAGAATGAATTTGCCAGTGAGTTACTTTGGACAATAACAGCTTATTCCTATCACGTTAACATTAAAAAGAGGTCTAAGAACAGAGTTTTTGTGTTATACCTCTAACTACTTTAAAAAGCAAAGTAAGAAAGGAGGAGTATAAGTATCAAATATTAGTGACCAGCTATTTCATACTCTCTTGGCCTCACTCCACTACAATGTAGAAAAATGATTCCCTGGGTACAGACTTAGCAATCATTACTGTATAATCTTTAAGAGGGAGTAAATGAGCATGGAAGCTATCTAAGCTACTCTATTACTTTTGTATCTAAGCAATCTCAGAATCAGAAAGCATAATAGAAGAGAATCCCAAAAGAAATAGGTTGTGAAAACATAATAGAGAAAGATAAAACCTCCATTCCTTAAGAATTAATGGAAATCTTCCACATAATTACTTACAAGTGCTATTCTCATTCCTTCTACCATAGTCATTAACATTTCTTTCTGAAATGGGTTCAAATTGGAAAGGTGTTCATGTTGAATTTCCTCTTCAGAAATTCCAGCCTCAGAATTTGAGGTTCTGCCTTGAGTTGTGGTTCCTGGTGTACTCAGAATATCAATAAAATCTGGACTAAATTCTTTTAATAGAAAAATAAGCATAAAGAGAAAACAAAAATTAAGTCATTGACACTATGTTAATAGGATCTAGTGCTACCATTAAAACATTCTAGTATGACTACAAATTCAACTAACATAATATTTCTATGAAGTTAAATGATTAGAAACTGATTCATCTAAAATTATATTAAGTAAAAATTATATTTCTTTAAAGACAATTCTGATTTAAAATATAATCAACTTATTCAAATATGCTAAATACTGCAGTGGTTGAATCCATATGATTATAGTATACATCAAGCTCACAAACCATGCATAGGGTACCTGATAAGCTTCTATAAATATACTTCCCTGGTTTACATGGCATATTGATTTCAAAAGTAATACCAAATTAAGTAATGCTGTGAATGATAAAAGGTCCACTGTTTAAACAAACTAACTACCCCAATGTAAATTACAATTGTTTATAATACAACTCCACAAAGTAAGATTTTCTAGTGAATTATTTGTAAGGAAACTATAAAATCAAGATGCTGAAATACATAAAATTCTTCTTTTGGTTCAAAAGGAGTTTAAGATTCTGAAAAATCTGAGTGAGATGCACTATTTCAGAGCATGGTTTATTGGAAAACAATTCTCTAAAATCTCACAAACTGAACAAATATTCAGATGGGATCTAACTTTCATTTGGGCCTCTATCTCAAGCAGTATCTGTTACACTATAGTGTCCTGTATATTTATTTTATATTCCCTATTAGATTGGAAGTTATGAAGCAGGGACTCATTTTTATATCTCTTTGAAGCATCTAAATATAGTGCCTTTTACATAACATACATTCAATAGGCATTGGTTTAACTGAATATTTTAAGGTTATGAACACCAAAATATTCTACAGCAATTATGCATGACAGTTATTACCTTTGGACTCTTTTTCATTAGTTTCCTATATAGAAGTCTGCTTTGCTTTAAAAAAAAAAAGTCTATGCAGGAAAATTTCAATTTATGAAACAAATAAACTAAAGAATGATCATTTGTATTAAAGAAGAGCTTTCATCCTACAAAGGATTTCACTGCAAGATTCCTTTAAGAGTTTTAGCACTTAGTCCAGCATCTGGCACATAGCAAATGCTTAATAAATGCTTGTTGATGGATTAAAGAAGTCCTATAGCCCTTAACATGATTCAAATTTATTAAAATATTATTTATAAATAACTTTTCAGGAATTCATCTAGTATTCTTGTATACATATTTATTCTGCTGACCAAGTAGCAAAATAATAGGAACTTTAATTACTTTTGGAACAAGTCCTTATCAATTAGACAACAGATATTCATAGTCTTGATCTGATTTACAGTGACACTTCATTTATTTGAGGAATAGAGAGTATATGAGTTTATTTTCCAAATAAGTAAAAGCTTAGACCTCTAATGACATATGGTTACCATTATAAAGACAGCACCACAGAATTTATAGTGGGAAGGATCTTGAAGATCAACTCCTTCATTTTTGATGACGATGAAGCTGGGGCTCAGAGAAGTTAAGTAATTTGCCTGAGATCACAAAGGGAGCATTACCAGTATTCAATCCCAGGCACTGATTCTACTTATATGCTCTTTCCACTACCCCAAAAGGCCTGTCTGTGCTGTAATACAATGAGCACCCCTGAGCTATGCTATAGTTTGGTACTATATGAAAAAAATCCTCATGATTATGCATTTCCAGTTAGTCCTGCTTTTGTTTTATACTCAATGTTGGCTGTGCTGTCACTGTGGTAGGACTGCTTCTAATCAAGGAGGGCCTGGTAAATGTTTAACACCAGAAAAAAATATATATTTATATGTATATACATGACAAACTTTCAAGTTTAACTTCATCATTAACATTTTCTCTATCGCTTTCTTAAATCTAGACAATCCACAAAGCAGTTAAGTCAAGCCTTGATTTGTAGTTTTTGCCAGTGTCTGATATGGAAATGCTCATGCTGAAAATTTAACAATCAGCTCTCACAAGCTGGTACAGGCTGGGTCCAGCACATTATTGATTCTAACACACTGTCCACTATAACCTAGGGCAGAACTGAAATTTTTCAGTGATAACTAAACTTGCAAACTCAACAACCTTAGTTTTCAAGTCAAGTGGTAAAGTCCTGAGAATCATTCAGACTTTGTAGCTATTCTTCTTGTAGCTCATTAGGTCTCTTTTTTTTTTTTTTATTACTTTGAGGTTTACAGTTGCATTTGAAGTACCAGAAGCCTAGTCACTGAATAAGGAGGGAAGATTATACTTTGCTTCTCGTCTTACCCTCAAACACTGCACTTTATTTTTAACTTTCACAAACTCTTTATTTATCACAGACATCTGTGTTAGGAGTTTGATTCCTCATGACTACAAACACCTTAAGTTTAAGGCCTTAAATCTTTAACTTTGACACACAGATGTTGAATAAATTAATTTAATAAAATAATAAAATAAATAACAGATGCTTAATAAATTCTTGTTGTATTTGCTATATCTTAAGTACATAAGAAACACCACGCTGTATCAGTATCATTACTCATCTAAGGTAATATTCTCCCCAGGGGAATGCAAGCACTTTCAGTTTTATTTCTGTCTTTGAATCCCCAGTACCTAGCGTGGTGCGTGGTAGATAGTACATGCTTGCAGAATAATAAATTCTGCCAGTGATGGGAGCACAAAAAGATGTACCTCAAATTCAGCGGTTCCTGTAATAGTTTAGAAAAACAGAAACTAAAATAGCTACACTGTATCAACATCCGAAACTATACTGGGTCACTCTCAGTTTTCATATTGTGCCGATACCTTGATAAACGAGCCTGTTAACGGCTAGCACAGTAAGCCTCTGCAGTCTCTGTGTGAGCTCTGCTTCAGATGCCTGCACAGGATTTTCTTGGCTCATCCTACGCTGCATCATCATATTGAGCTCATCACTTGCCACTGAACGCATTCTCATCAGAAGAGATTCAGATTGAAGAAGAGATTTTCGGGGACCTTCAAGCACAAAAGAAAAAGAGAAAGTGCTAATGTTGCTAAGGAAGGAAACATTTAAAAGTCTTAGCAAGGACACTGGTTTTGTTGCAATTTTTAAAAAACAGTAATGCCAGAACAGGAAAAAAAAGCTTACTTAATGTGTGGTTTATTTAAACACTGTAAAGAAAGTGATTTAGAGAAAGTAGTCCTTTTCCCCATTTGAAGAAGTGTAACAGTACTTTCAATTAAAAAAATCCTATAAAAAACTGTTTTAAAAAGAAATGCAGTTTTAAATATGTAGAGCAGAGTTATTTGCAGGGTTTGATTCTTTAGAAAAATAAAAGTTTACAAGTCAATATAACTAGGGCTGAGAAGAGAACAAAGTTGCACAACATCACTGTTCCACTTCCTCCTATTCACCTTTATCAACAGATTTTCAACTATTCTGTCCTCTAATAATAACAATTACCAATAAAGGCTTTTTCGTGCACAATATTTAATGACATAAAGTAGAAATCAGTGATATGGAAGAGACCAGAAACATGATTACAATCCCAGTGATCTGTAATCAAAATTATTCTGAACACATGCATCATTTACTCAATATTATAAAAAAATTTCTTGAGAAATGTTTTCTCAAATTGAATAGATAGGAATAGCCACTATTACTGCACCTGCTTCTGTAGGAAATGCACATGAAGTGGATCCAGTAGAAAACTGAGGGGCTAATTCTTGATTTAACAAATTCAAGGAGAGGGGCATCGGAAGTTGACCATAGGAACTAAAATGACGTCTTGGTAGATGAGGAATAATGGAACCTTTCATTGCAATTGAACCTTTGTTTTAAATGATTTTTTTAAAAAAAAAATCAATTTTTTACAAATATCTATAAAGATTATACATATATCACTATATAAAACACATTATATTACACACATTATATTACATATTACATATGTCTGGGTACTTATGATGTAAAGATACTGGTGAAACATGGAGGAGGAACTAAGCATTAGCACAGCACCTACTAAGTGCTAAACGCTTAACAAATATTATTTCATTTGATCCTCACAACAATTTTGTGAGGTAGGTGCTGTTACCATTCTTACTTTACAGCTGAAGAAACTGAGGCAAATACAGGTTAAGTGACTCGTCCAGGGTTACAGAACTAATAAATGTCTGAGGTTACATCTGAACTCAGGTCTTCCTGACTCCAGGCCCAGATCTCTATCTGATGCAATACCTAGCTGCCAAGATCAAAAATTCTTTAACAAATTAGATTAAACAGAACAATCCAATGAAAATATAGAGAGTACCTTCAACTGATTATAAAACTCTTTTGAGTACAGTTGCTTTAGAGAAAAAAGGAAAAATTTAAAAAAGTAAACACAATAGCTATTCAAGAAGAAAAATTTCCAGAGTACGCTCTCTGATTGATACAGACTGATCAAATTTTTATAACTTCCATTATATACAGGACTGTATGGTAACACATGATATCTTGAGACATCACATAAAGATAAAATTATAACGTACTATACTTTCTAAGGCAGGAAAGGAATATTCATATTTAACAAAGATTTTCAATGAGACTTGAAAGGTTTTCTTGGTAAGCCTCACATAATCAGAAAATTAATCATACCAATTTCCTGAATGTTGCACTTATGAGGTTAACTCTACATAAATTATTTCAAGCACAAAATATGATAAAACACATTTTAAACATATATTTGAGTCATTCTTTTAGTCAGAGTTGTTTCTAATCAGTCAATCAATAAGCATTTAGTAAGCATCTATTATCTAATAGACACTGTGCTAAGTGCAGGGGATACAAAGAAATGCAAAAACATCCCCTTATCCTCGAGGAATTAATGTATGAGAAATCCATCACTGGCTGTACTTGTGAGGGACCAAACTGTTTGTTCTAAGAACCACCACTTGTTACAGGAACCAAACACTTCTCTTGGGCAGTACCTTTTATGCCCCAACCTACCTGAATTTCTGGTTAATCCAGGAGTTCTTAAGAGATCTATGGATAGATTTCAGAATTTGGATGGGGAAAAATTATATCTTTATTTTTAGTAACCTCTAACTAAAACTTAGAATGGCCTTCAAATATGAATGTAGGCAAAAAACATTATTCTGAGAAGGTGCCCATAGACTTTATTAGACTGCAAAAGGGATACAAAAAGGTTGAGAATTTCAGATCGAGATCCTTTTGCTGAATAAATAGTTTCCATTAAGGGGCCTCTCCTATCCTTCCATTAGAATGAAATACTTCACTTATGACTTTGAAATGATAAGAATACTGGAGATGGTCTAAGTATATCAAAATACATAATGCATCACCTTCACCACAGCATCAGTCCATTCTAACCCTGTTCCCAATGGAACAGGGTTCTAACATACCTCTCTTAAAGTTATTCATATTCTTGCCCAAACTTAATCTGGATATAATGATTTACATCAAATTTTTAATGTCAAAAAAAAAAAAAAAAAGAAACAGGACTTTTTTTGGGGGGGGGTGCAATTGGGGTTAAGTGACTTGCCCAGGGTCACACAGCTAGTAAGTGTCAAGCGTTTGGTCTGAGACTGAATTTGAACTCAGGTTCTCCTAACTTCAGGGCTGCTGCTCTCTCTACTGTGCCACTTAGCTGCCCCAAGAACAGGACTTCTATAACACATTTTAACACTAGACACTGTCTTGCATTATATATTTCAGCTTAAAAAATTCCTTAACTTCAGAAAAAAATCTGTGAAGACTTAATGAACTGATACAAAGTGAAGTGAGAAGAATCAGGAAAACACTGTACACAATAACATGAAAATTGTAAAAATGATCAGCTGCAGAAGATTTAGCTACTCTGATCAACACAATGATCTATGACAATTCCAAAGGATTCACCATAAAAAATGCTGTCTATGTTCATATAGAGAACTGATGCCAACTGAAGCATATTTTTTGTCTCTATTTTTGTTGCTTTTTTTGCTACATGGTTAATATGGAAATGTTTTGCACGACTTCACATGTATAATGGATATTATATTGCTTGCCTTCTCAATGGGTGAGGGAGGGGCTTAAGAGAGGAAGAGAACTGGGAACTTAAAATAAAAAATGCAAAAAAGGAATACCTGCATTCCTAACAGACCAAGGCCAATGACTTAAACAGTTTTATTTTATTATCTCTAATAGAGGTCTTCAAAGTAGGGTGTATACCCAAGGGGATGTGTAAGATGGCCCACTGGAATCCAAGAAGAAAATATAGAACTTCTATATACATTTACATTTATCTAAAAATTACTAATATTTAATATTCAGGTGGTTACTGGTGTCTTCATTCAATCATTATGTCACATGCTCACATGTCACTTAATGCATGTGAAATGCTTTGAGGGAAGAATGGGAAATCTACAATATGGGTTGACAATGATACATTTTTTTATTCATTCACTTTCAGAGTTTCATAATGAATTACAGTTTACTTGTGGGTTAAGTAAATTTATGGATTACATTATCTAGTTTTAACTAAATTAACCCTCACAAAATGGACAAGAAGTTTAAAAATATTCTAGCAAACATATCAATCAAGAATTAAAGACAATATGAATGTGAACAACAAGCAAACACCAGCAGAGCTGACCCTTCTCCTACTCACAGTATGAGGTCTTCATCAAAGACTTCATCATGAAGTCAAGCAACAATCATCTAATCAGATCTGCCAAGCAGTTAGTTCTCAATGTTGAAATTATCAAGAAGATAATTTAAAATACGGCAATGAACCTTACCCTATCGCATCATGAAATAGGATCTTATCAACTAATCAAACATTTATTAAGGACCTATTATGTCCCATACACTATGCCAAGTAGTGAGTATACAAAGGCAAAAGTGAAACACAGTCCTTGCCTTCAAGTAGCTTACATTTTATCAGAGAAGGAAAAAAATGCATATAAGCATATAGAAAAACACAAAGGTAGCTGAAGGGAAGTGACATACTAGCAGCTGGGAGGAACAGGAAAGGATTCCTTTAAAGTGTGGTGCTTGAACTGAGTTTTGAAGGAAACAAGGAGTCTAACAAATGGTGATAAGGAAGGAATAGTGGACAGCCAATGCCAAAAAACACAGATGCAATGTGGTTTGTAAGCAACAGCAGCAAGAGAGCCAGTCTGGCTAGAAGAGAGTATAGAGAAGGAAATGATGTATAAGAAAGGTAGGCTAGGGTTAAGTTGTAAAAGCCAAAGAGGACTTCATATTTTATTCTGAACAGAATTCTTGTATTTTATTGCAATATGATGAGACCTGCATTTCAGGAAAATCATTTTGGCAACCTTCTATAATAAGTACCTTCTCTTCTCTCTCTTTTCTAAACCTTCTGGGATTTGGCTTCTGATCTCATCATTCAATGATCTTGAATCCCAAATCTAATGGCCTTTTCTGAGCCTTCCTCCATCTTGACTTGTCTACGGAATCTGACACTGTTAATGACCTTTTTCTCCTGCACAGTCTCTCCTCACTGGGGCTTCATCACAGCACTTCCATCAACTTCCACAGTTTCAATTACATCTATGCAAATGATTCTTAGATCTATATATCCAGCCCTACTCTCTCTCTCTCTCTCTCTCTCTCTCTCTCTCGCTACAAACATACATCTTGGACACCTCAGACTGGATATCCCATAAGCAGCTCAAAAAAAAAAAATCAACAAGTTTAAAACAAAATTCATCTTTAGCCCCAAGACCATCCCTACCCTCAGCATCATTCTTCTAGTCACATCCAGGCTCACAACCTTGGTATTATCCTCAACCCCTCAATCCCCCATATACAATTTGTAACCAGACTTTTTCATTTCTGTCTTCACAACATCTCTCATATAGACTCCCCTCTACAGTTACACAGCTACAGCCTTAATTGTTAGTCCCCATCACCTCTGTCCCAGACTACTGCAACAGCTTTCCAACTAGCTGACCCACAGCTTCCTCCCTATTCCAATCTCTTCTCCATTCAGCTGCTAAGGTGATTTTTCTTAAGGGTAAGTCACAGCCCTACTTAAAGAGCTCTGGTGACTCCCTATTCCCTCTGAGGTCTAATAAGCTCTTTGGAACTCGGCCACTTCCTACCTTCCTTCCTACTCTTCCTGCACTTTACTCCCTAGCATATGGGGTTTGATCTAACTCCCCTGGCCTACTAGTAGTTCCATCAACACAATTCTAGACCTTCTACCTTTGTGCCTTCTCACTGCATGTTTCATGCCTGGAAAGCTCTGGCTCCTCACCTTCAACCTTTTGGTTCCTTTAGCTTCCTTCAAGACTCAACTCAAGCCCCACTCTTTCAAAAGTTCTTTCCCAGTACCTCAACTATTAGTGCATAGAAAGGAGAAGATAAAGGACAGACGCCTGGGAGACAACAATGGTTAGTGGAAGTGACCTGGATGAAGATCAAGCAAAAGAGACTCAGGAGTGGAGAAATAGGCAGGAGAAGAACCAAGAAACATGTAAACAAAATGCAGAGAGGAGAGACTCTAAGGAAAAGGTGATGGACAGTGTCAAAGATTACAGATATGTCAAGAAAGATGAGAATTGAGCAAAGCCTATTATATTTGGCAATTAAGAGATCACTGGTAACTTTGGAGAGAAGTCTCTCCAAATGATGAAGTCAGAAGTCAACTGCAGAGGGTTTAGAAGGAAAGGAGAAAACACTGAGGCATCTATTAAAGAAATCTTTCTTAAGGAATTTAACCTCACAGGTGAGCACAGGAATAGGACAATGCTTAGTGGGGATGACTGGATCAAATGAGGTTTGTTTTAAGGATGAGGGAGATGTGAGTGTTTTTTTTAGGAATTAAGCAAAGCATACAGTCAACAAGAAGAGATTGTTGATAGTGAGAGAGTAGAGATGATAAAAGGGAGCAATCTTTGGGAGAAAATTGGATGGAATAAGATCAAGGGTGCATTCGAATGGGTTCTCTTGGCAAGGTTAAGGGCCCTTTTGTTCTGTGACGTAGTGAAGAAAGAGATGGTAGATGAAGGGATTTGAATAAAGTTAGATGAGGAGAAGGGGAGAATAGGGAGCTTTCAGTGAATGTCTTCCTTTTAGTGAAATATGCAGCAAGGTCTTCAGCTTAGAGAGTGGATAAGGGGGTGCTGTGGGAGACTTGAGGAGAAAAGAAAAAATGTGGAATAGTTGCTTTGGTTAATGAGACAGTAAATCAATTAAGAAGGTATAAAAGGATTGTCTTGTTGGAGTTGAGATTATTTAACAAAAATTTGTAGTGGACCCATTAAGCAGGATTTTATGATTTATTCCAGCTCCATACAGTAGCATGCAAATAGGAACAAAAGCAGCAGATGGTGGGAGTAAACCAAGTTTGGACAGTCAAAGAAGGTCATTCTTTTGAAGTTTAACTTAAACTACATGGTTATAAATTAAATACTAAGACAGAAAATACAATTTATTTTTTAAAAAATAAAGTGGTAAATAAGTTCTTTCATCAACTGCTTTTTAAATTATTTTACCACCCCCTCTCTTTATTCTCCAAAAACAAAAAACAAAAAAACTTCATATCACTTCCATGTAACCCTACAGATCAGGAGGATATAAAAAAATAAATGATGTAACCAACTACAATTGTATGGCAACAAAAATTTTTTCTGTAACCAAGGGGCTAGAAATGACCATAAAATGGAAGAGAATGGTTAGGAATAGCTAAAGTGAAGAACTAACTTAATAGAAGAGTAAGACTAAAATTTTAGAGACCAAAAGAAAACAGAAAAAGGACTAAAGAAAGAAGAAATGGATTATATAATGGCTAGGAGGTATAAGAGAAAATTAATGAAAACAGCAATTAAGTTTATATGGCTAGACTGAAGAGAACAAACCTAAATGTAATAGGAGGTAGGAACAGTTACATAAATGTGAGCTTATAGATGAAAAGAATTAAAGTCCATGCTCAATTTTAATATGATTCAAAAAACATGTGGGGGCTCACTGCGGAGCTTAGACAATGTGAATATGATCAAACATATTTTTTTAGAAACTTAATTCTTGCTGCTGTGTGTGGGAAAATTATAGAGGGGAGAGAGGAAAGATGTCAAGGGCATTATTACATTGGTTCAAATAAAAGCCTAGACTAGACATTTTGTTGTGGCAATAAAAAAGAACAAAATTGATTAATATGATGAAGAATTAGCAAGGCTTGCTAAGTGTGTAATTTTAAAAGTACTCATTCTCTTTGCACATAAGTAGAAAGGTAAATTCTACCAAAGCAGCCCTCACTTGACAGAAAGACACATTAATGGGAGTACCCAAAACCCAATGGTTTCTAGGACTGCAAGGAGATATGTTGTGCCTGGCTGGATAAATTAAAAATGTTCTACTAGAGGACAATACTATAATTTGAGAAGGGAGTTGGGAGCAAAGAATGTGTAACACTCCATTAATGTTCTACTCCAATGTTTTACAGTGGGATGAAGGTAGCCCTAGGATCTTAAAGGCGATGTCAACAGAATGAAAGCTCAGGGAAGTCCATGGTAGGTTTCAAGTTTTAGCACAGTTGCTATGTCTGTCATTCCATAGTCATTCTGGCTAAATTCTGAGTGTCGCATCACCAGAAAGTTGATTACCAAGCAACTGATATTTATAGCAACTCATACAAGCATAGACATTTCAGGAATTGTCCATGGATACAGGAAATCACACCAATGAAAACAGACATTTTGAAGTGTCATGGGAGATAACAGGATGTAGATATGGAAGTGGCTAAAATGTTTTAGATGGGGTCCAGAATATAAATGTACATTTTTTTGACCTAAGAATGCGATTTTTACATGGCTTTTAAGTTTTGTTTACTGACATGGGCAAGATGTATTATATGGAAAAAAATTCAGGCTAAATATGAACAAATTTCTGGACCATTATATTAATATATCAATTAAGCTTATGCAGTCTTTGGAGATGTGTTTTGTAATTTTATTTTCATCCTGATTGAAGATAAGCACAATGAGATCACATTCAGCTTCAGAATTTTATGAAGTCAGGGAAATCTAGCAATATTTACCAGTGTGTAGCATATTTAGAAGTTACTTAGATTGTAACTATGATTTGACATTGAGATCTGCAATGTTAAAAAAAAAAAACACCAAAATACCTAACACGAGGAAAAAGAAGTACTCTTAAAATTTATAAAGTTTAAATTTCTAAATATTTTATTGACCATCTACCTCCTTAACCATGAAATTTGGAAAAAAAATGTAAATGGTACCATTATGGGGGAAAGTAAAGCTATCTTTTCCATTTATAATGTTTAGAACATTTTTATTTCATTACTCACCAGCAATACTTTTTCGCTTTTGAAATATTGCATGATGAGGAATAGAAGGTAACTGACATGAATTTGGCAGGTTTTGAGTATCTTGGTTTGCAGTCGTCCTTATAAATTCAATAGCTGCCTGAAGAACTCTGAATTGTAGTGCAATAGCCATATCTGAGAACAAACAAAAAATACTAAATAAGAACTGTTCTGTGAAATATTTAAGCTATACAATGAATAATTGTTTACTGAATCAATTTTATTTCTAGGCAACACCAAAAAGCATCAGTCAGCTTTTAGCATATATAAATTTCAAAATTAAAATGTGAAATTTAAGATAAAAATATTTTTGGACATTAGTGAACAGAAGAATTTCTGATGAAAGTAACTTTTAGGCTAAGACCAAATTTCAAAAATAAGTTATAAGAAGAACATTATTCACTGCAAAAGGTAGCCTATAAAATAAATTGCTTTCTTTGTGTAAATGTGTCACAGTAAAGGATGTTTTATAATTAAAGAAATAATTTTAAATGAACAAATGGTTGATTTTTGACAGGTCTGTTGTCCCAACCTCTATTCTCCTTCAAAAAAAGGCATTAAAGGAAAATGAGAGAGTATCAAATCTTCTGCAGTAAACCTAAGAATTTAAATTCCAGATTTGTAAGGGAAGTTGGCAGTTTTATTCTCATTGAGTATATTAACATATCTCTCAGTTGTCACTGGCACTCTAATTTTTGCCTGATAAGGGTCCCATTACAAAACTAATTAACATAATTATAAAATTAACCTTATCAGTAAACTTATCTCTAAAAAGAAACTTAAAAGATTACAGACAAATCTCATTTTCAACAATTATGTTGATTAATTCTTTTTTAAATTTTTTTATGCTGAATAATTCTTGTAAAATTCAAGTCTTACTTTGTGTCCTTTTGTTTTTGCTGCTTTGAACGTATCCAAGCAATATGATGAGATCTTCAATAACCCTAAAATATTGTGAACCTGAAGAACTGCAAGCATGAATTGTAACAGCTACCAGAAGTTGTTGTATTTCACAAACAAGTAATTTGTAGTCATTCAAAGGAATGCTAAAAAACAAAAACCCCAATGGAAAGAAGGGTCAGAAATTTTTTAAAAAGAATACATATCATTAATGCTAACAATCTATCTCGTCCATAAGATCAAGTCCCACCCCGCCCCAGTCCCCCATTCGGACTTAGTGTGAACACTTGATTGGCTATAGCTCTCCTACAACTCAGAAGCCCCAAATTCAAGTCATACAGCAGCCACAGCCTCTCCCACACCATCAACCTAACTCAAATCTTCTTCAGACAATCATTTTTCAAGTATAATATAATTTTTTTGTTGCTGTCGTTCAGTCGTTTCAGTTGTGTTTGACTCTTTGTGACCGCGTTTGGAGTGTTCTTGGCAAACATATTTCAGTGGTTTGCCATTTCCTTCTTCAGCTCATTTTACAAATGAAGAAACTGAGGCACAGAGTTATTGACTTTCCCAGGGTCACACAGCTAGTAAGTGTCTGGGGCCAGATTCGAACTCAGGAAGAGGAATCTTCCTGACTCCCAACCTGGTGCTCTATCCATTGCACCACTTAGCTGCCCCAATATTATTTTTAACCCATCTTATTTTCCTTTCACTATGCTTTGATTAAAAGAAAAAAAAAGAAAGAAAAAGAAGTAGTAAATGTTTGGGGTCAATTAACACAGTACTATTCATGGACTTCTACTCAGTGTGATTTATTAAAAAAAAAAGATTTTAGGTTCCCCAAGGTATCCCCAAATTAGCCTAATGGCATCCCAGAAATCGTTCCCCAATTCTGCCATTCCTGTGTTAATTCTAGGAAAGTCCAAAATCAGATGAATTCCCATGTTGCCTGCACAGCCCATATGGGTATCCTCCATTCTTCACTTCAAGAATACAGAAGAAATTTTTGAAGTTCCAACATGGAATTTCATTTGCTAAAATGTCTATGTGTATGTGTGGCCTGTGATTTCATCAGCTACCTGAGAAGATCTCCCTCCACCAACTTGCATCAGAACCTTCTCTGCAACCTAGAGTCTTGGAGAGTTGCCTGGGGACACTGAGATTAACAAACTTACACACACACAGCCACAAGTGTGTGTCAAGAGGCAGAAGCAGAGCTCAACTCTTCTTGAGTGAGCGTAGTTCAATGTCTACTCTGCCAGTCTGCCTCTCACTATTATCTTATGCTATTAAAAGCATTCTGATTGAAAAGGTGTTTCACATGCCTGAAAATATTGTACAAAATGTAAATTGGGATGTTAGAAGCATCAAAAAGTAAAACTAGCTCCAAGTCTGAGTAAGTTTTAATTTGAAATACTCTTCCCAGAAAGACTCAATGCCTAAGCCCTAGGAATCACCACCTAATTGGGTGAACATGGGCACATGACTTCAGCTCTCTGAGGTGTCCTAGATGTTTTTATTTTTTTTGTTTGTTTTCTGTCAAGTTTGCTCTTTTTCCTCCTTTTCTTTTCCATTTCTCTACTTATGCAGGATCCTTTCACATGAAGGAAAGCGTCATTTGGCTACGATGGAATAGCTGGAGCACTGGATGCAGGCAGACAAGCCCTTGGCCATGATCCCAGCTCTACCACCTGTGGCACACTTGACAAGTGACAACTCCTTGGAGCTTTCGTTTCCGTATCTATAGAATGGTGGGGTCAGACAATGACCTCTAAGGTCTCTTCCAATTCTGAATCTGAAATCCATGGTCCCATGGGGCAGCCAATCCCCTTTTAGTCAGTTCTTCACAATTTCTTTCCTGTGCTGAGCTGAAATCCATCTCCCCATACATTCATTCACTGGTCCTAATTCTATCATCTGAGGCCAAGCAGACAAGGTCAAATTCCAATTCCATGCTGACAGAGCATGGCAGCATGTAAAGAATTCTGGACTTCAAGTCTGGAAACCTAGATTTTAATCCTTCAAGACACAAGAATTGTGTGGCCAGCCATTTAACCCCTCTGTGCCTCAGATTCTTCATCTAAAAGGTGAAGATAATTCTTGTACTACACATGACTTGAAATGATTGTGATTGTGAGGAAAAGTGACTGATAAGCTTTAAACATTATACAGATCTGAGCTGTGAATTACATTAGAATACTTCAAACTTTTAAAGACAATGATCATACTCCTTATTAATTTTTTGATTATCCAAAGCTTAAATGTTCTAGGTTCTTGACAATAATCATATAATAGTTTCAAGTTCCCTCACTATCTTGGTCATCCCTCTTTCAATTTACTAGCTTCTCAATATTTTGATTGGATCTGTGATCTCAGATCACATAGTAGTTATGCCTTCTAATGGTATAGATCACACTTATTCATGCCTTCTCAACCTATGCAATACTGTTCCATGTGTTTTCACAAATCTTACATAGAGGTTTGCCCAAAAGCTTGTAATTTTCTTCTAGATTCCTTGCAATTATGTAAATATCAGTGAAGACCATGAACTGTCCACTAGTTATCCATAGCACTTACATTCCTGGATTATTAACTTTTCCAGTCACGCATTATACAACCTACTCATTCCCACTATGCATCTCTCTATTGTCCTCTGAATGACCTACAGCCTTAATTTTTTCAAAGGCTGAGATTCTAAGACTTGCAATAACATGACATCACTGCAAGAACACTGAGGTTAAAAAAGATGGGACTTTGTTTCAGGAAGAAGCTTAGGGTTATTAAAAGCATCTCAACTTCTCAAATATAATCTAATCCACTCATCTCTCTGTTCCTCACTTTCTTCATCCATACAACAAAGGGGTTGGACTAGATCCCTGATAGCTCTAAAACCTATGATCTTCATTCTTTTTAATTTTGAGGCCAATTCACTGTCCATGTGCACTGCTTTTTCAAGATACATATATTGATGAACCAGCTCCATGGGCTATCTAGATAGCTACATATCACAATAGGCACTTTTCATCCACTTAGTTTTTCTCATGTAGATTTTTAGGACAAACTATGTTGTGTGGTTTAGAAGGCTTGTCAATGTTCTAGCACTTAAAAAAATAAATAAAATGTCATCTACAAATAGCAGTATCTGGAGGAATTGACCATCTATAGGTAATTCCTACTGGATTTGGATTTTGTATTGAGTACCCTCCCTGACACTGGCAATTAGCTCTGATGAACATACATCTCCCCGCCTTATGCCTTATCTCATATTTAGTATTAGAGGATCAAAGGTCTCTCAGTAATTATATCTTTCAAGGAATCTTCAAATTCATGCCTCTTCTGAACTTCAATATTTCCATTAAAGTTATCACTGTCCTCCCCATCATCCTCTGAATCCTCAACCCCCTCCCTGATCCCATGTTTCCAATGGAGTCTTGTCACTAAGTTCCTCAGTCTGGCTGATTTCTCCTTTTCAAAATCTCTTGTATTCATTCCCTTGACTAGATTCATATGACTACCACCCTAGTAAAGGACTTTATCAACTCTCACTGGGATTGAAGTGTCTTCCCAATTATTCTCCCTACCTTCAGTATCACCTCTCTAACTCCTCTTTCACATAGTATCTAAAGCGATCCTCCTAAGGAATAGGACTAATGATGTCACTTCCCTGCTCAATAAACTCCAGTGGCTCCCTAGGATTTCTAGAACTAAATACCAATTCAATTTTCCTCTTTCCCATTTATTAAGGTACACCTTAAAATATACTAATGTAATACTTACTCTGTTTCTAGTCCATTTAAGGCAGCAATGGTATTACATAATACATATAACAGGCCATTATCCAGCAACATATCTGCCACTTTAGAACAAGAATTTAAAATTTGAAGAAGAAGAAAAAGAGAATTATGTAAGAGTATGTTGTCACAGAGAGAGGTTTCTATTAGTCCAAGGACCGGAATGATACACCATTTCTGAAAGAGTTCCATGTTTTTCACTTCTTCAAAGTCAAATCTATTTTAAAAAATAACACATAATATATAGCATTTAGTTAGGAATCAGGTATAAAGTGAGAAAAATACCTGTAACATTTCTGATATTTCTTCTATTTTAATGACTACATTATTTTAAACAGTCTATGTCACCAGTACCTAAGACAACTTTATAGCTAATGTTAAAGAAGCAGCATTGAGACATAACAATCACCATCAACATTTACATAGTGCTTACTATGTACCAGGCACTGTGCTAATCTCTTTATAATTATTATCTCATTTGATCCTCATGAGAACCCTGGGAATCAGGTGCTATTATTCGTTGTTTAGTAATTTTTCAGTTGTGTCTGACTCTTCATGACCCTATTTGAGGTTTTCTTGGCAAAGATACTGAAGATACTGGAGTAATTGGACATTTCCTTCTCCAGCTCATTTTATATATGAGGAACTGAGGTAAACAGGGTTAAGTGACTTGTCCAGGGTCACTCAGCTAGGAAGTGTCTGAGGTCAGATTTGAACTTAGGAAGAGGAATCTTTCTGATTCCAGGCTTGGCGCTCTATCCACTATACCACCCAGCCACCCTATTTTACCCCCATTTTATAGATGACGAAACTAGGGCAAACAGAGGTTAAGTGGGCTACCCAGGGTCACACAGTTAGTAACTGTCTGAGGCCAGATTTTAACTCGGGTCTTCCTGACTCAAGGCCCAGTATTTTCTCAATATTGCCTGGCACATAGCACATTTCATAGTAAGTGGTTAATAAATCTTCGCTGACTAGCTAATATATGTTTTTTGACTAATGGGGGAAATAAACAGGAAATAATATTAGTAGTATATTAAAAAACACACCAAAGTATGTATTTGGCAAGGAGGTCTAGACCTGTGACCTCTTGGTGTAGTGAACTGGTGAGGGTACTGACTCCATCAATGTAGATCAGCAATT
>NW_020954576.1:10584265-10882638 GCF_900497805.2 Vombatus ursinus
ACATTTCCATGAAGCATTCCAAAAGTTTCTGAGTTCCCTGATGAAGATATAACTGATTGGCTAATAAGGCAAAGCCACGGTTCTTCAAGAATTTATCTTTCTGTTCCTTAGATGCTCTACTAAAATATGCAGCAAGAAGCTAAGCAAAAAAGGATTGACAACTTAGTTGATTATGCTTATATTAAAAATATATTTACAATTCATTCTGATTAACTTTACTAGAGAAGGAAATTAACTTAAATAAAGAGAAAGTATTATCATTCCAATAATAAAGACATTTACCATGCTTTTTAGAATTCAGAGTTAGTAACAAAGTATTCAAATAATATTGAATAGAGTCTATTCTTTATCTCAGAAGAAAATGATCAGATAATTGCTTTCAACTATTGATAAAATTCCTACTCTAAAGGCTGAGAAATGTAATAGTGTTTAAACACTGTGTTTCAAAGAATGGATGATGACTTGATAAACATTTTTATAGTGGGGATTCCTTTTGGACATTTGGTGGGAACGAGAAGGTTCCAGAGGTTCTTTCCAACTTTATAAAATTTGTGATTCTGTGAAAGGTAAATCTTTAACCTCATTTTGTTATGTATCTGAGAAACACTTAAACACTGCCATTAAACTAAGCTACCATTAATATTTACTGCTAATGATAGATTTACATAGGACTCAGAAAAATCAGCACTTTTTTCTATGCCTAGGGAAATAGCTTTTGGCCTCAGCATAATGTTAGGCAAAGCTATAAACAGAATATCCATTCTTTATCTCAGAAGAAAACAATCAGATAATTGCTTTAAACTACATAATAAATTTTTTGGAAGTGAGTCACCAAATCCTATTCCAAAAAACTGAGAAATACGAAAGTTCTGTTTGTATTTTGTTTTTAAACACTACATTTCAAAGAACAGATGATGACTCAACAGGTATTTTCATAGTGGGGATCCCTTTCGGATACGGAGAGGACGAGATGGTCCCTCAAGTTCTTTCTAACTCTACAAAATCTGATTCTGTGAAAGGCAAATGGATAAATTCATTTTGCTATGTATCTGAGAAACACTCATATGACAAAATTAATTTAGTATCCCATCTGCAAAACGCCTATTTTCCCCAAACCATTGCAAATGATTTGAAAGTAACCAGATGTGTAAATCTGTTGTCAAAATATTGTACTGACCTAGAATATTGAGAACTAAATGGAGCTTACAATTGAATGAAAATACAATAATAGAAGACTAAGATTTTTGGTTGGTTCATTATTACTATTGAGTTAAGCTTTAGTTATCTTATAATCCTATTTGAGATTCAATTTCATTTACATATATTTTCTAAATTAAAAGTCACATATAACATTTCTTCCTACTTTAATAACTCCTTGTTGTATAGGAGGTGATGGGTGGTTGAGAAGAACTATAAGTGTGTCTGCTTGAATAAGTTTGTCCATCACATGCTCAAGCATGATATCAGGCAGGATCAGAAGAACTCCACGTAAGAGGTCATATAACCCACAGCATATAAGGACCAGACAGTCTTCAGTTGAACTAAAAATTAGAAAGAGAAAGTATTACCTCCACAGTAAGAAAGACATTTACTACAGAATTCAGTAAGAGTAACAATGTATTCTTATAATACCAAATAGTCTCTAACATTTAACAAGTTTCCTGACTTAATACTTTTTTACAAGTTTACTCAACAGCATCCCTGATATTTAAGATGCATAACTATCTTGAAAAATTTTCTCTGATTAAAGAATTTTCTCTATATGGTTAAATAGAATTAAATACTACATATAATTAAAGAGAATCTTTTTTGTCACTAAAATGTATCCTAATTATAAGAAGTAATAGAATAAATAGACACATTTAATTTTAAGGAATGTTAATGTTCTCAAAGAAAAATTCAGTATTTGCATACCTATCAGTACTTATAATTTGCTTATAAGTTTGTTCATAACCTGGAGTAAAGGTAAAGTTTTCCCAATCTTCAGGAACAATGTTCTTGTCAGCAAGACTTGGCCATCGTGCAACAGCCGAGGATCCATTCTGAGAAGGAAAAGCTAGCCCTAAACTTGCAATAATACTATGGCTTCTTTGAAATGAAGAAAGCCCCTTTATGTTATCAGGGCGGCGTAAGGAGAACTCATCTCTAGGACTTTCACCATCAAATCTCAGATCTGCATTTGGATCTTTGCTATCCAACACAATTGATGGGTATTCTTCTGAATCTGGTTTTGGAACATCATTGACAAAAATTTGTGGGGAAGGTAATTCTTCTGATTCACACGTGGTTTTTGCTGATTCACAACTACTGATGAATATCCCTTCGTGGACTTTTTTCAAAATTTCCGCATTCTCCCCAGAATTAACCTTCTCTGGTTGAATAGAAGAAATGTCATCTGGAGCATTTTGTAAATTGTCAACACTCCAGCCCAAATCTCCTGACAGCTTACGTGGCTGCACCAGTGGAGAAGAAGCAGGTGATGTTGGTACACTTTTAGAGCGTAGTATTTGAATTATATTCTGCTGTGGAATAATGCTCGGAGTACTGCTTCCTGACAAAATCAGATAGGAAACAACATTTTAGATTACATCTAAAACACTTCTTTGGTCCAGCTGCCTTCACAGAATAAAATGATCTACCTAAGTATGAACTAAATAAAGGAATTTTCTGGATAACTGCTACTTACTTTCAAGCACCAAAACTTCTATAAACCAATTTGATGGAATTCTTTCTAAAATATATTATGTGTATGATTATGTTATTTATTATTATTAGCATTATTTTATTACCATAAGATCATAGTATTTAAGAACTGGTTAGAACCTTAGGGTACATGTAATCCAAGTTATAACTTTACAGATGAGGAAAATGAGGTCTGGTGGTTAGGTGACTTGTCATATGGGATATTCTAACTCAGGTCTTTTGACTCTAAGTCCTGTTCTTTTTCCATTTTTTAATGCTATCCTTCTCTGGTTTACCATGCACACAAGTTAACCTTTTCTGGATTACTCAGGGTTAATACTATTAAAGAAATTACTGCACTATAATCAAGTAATATTGTTGAGTTGAAGGATGCTCTTGAAGGCTCCTGAGGTGCTAGTAGGGATGCTAGCTTCTATGCTAAAGGGATCCAGAATTTACTTGACCTAACTGATGGAAAGAAAGGAGGGAAAGAATTGGATAATTAGATAAAAGGAAAAAAAGAAAAAAAGGAATTAATATATTTATCAAAGATCCAAAACTAGAAAAAAGGGGGGACAAATGGAAAGAGATTTGGGAGCAGGAAAGAAACTCTGTTGGAAGAGTTGTCTTAATTAAGCAAACAAAAAAAGAAACAAAGTATTTTCTTTGCAGAGGAAGAGGAATTTAAAAAATACTAATTCAAGGAGAAAAAGCAATATTGGAGACAAATGGAAGAAAATATAAACTTGACTATAATAACATGAAATGTGAATGAATTTTTTTAAATGAAAAAAGTGACAGTTTTGATAAAAATAACAAAACATTACAAAATGATGCTTGTAAGAAAAACACTAGATAACAGAGTTAGGATCCCAACACCTCTCAAAACATGGGGCTGAACCTACTAAGATGAAATTCAACAGGCATAAAATGTAAAATCTTACATTGGGTACAAAAAAAATTAACATCATAGGCACAAGATGATAAAGGTATAGTAATAGAGCAGATGTTCTGAAAAAGATAAAAGGAGTGTAATAGACTTCAAGTTTAATATGAGTCAGTATAATTATTAGTCATTAGTTAATAGCAGTCAATAAGTTTTCTCCCCACTCCAATCTATCCTCCACTCAGCCACCAAAGTGATTTTCCTAAAGCTTCGACCCGATCATGTCACCTCATTCTCTCTTAACCGCCCCCCCCATAAATTCTCGTGGTTCCTCATCACCTCCAGAATCAAATACAAAATACTGTTTTGACATTCACAAAGCCTTTTGTAACCTAGCTCCTCCCTACCTTTCCAGCCTTCCTATACCTTACTTCCCACCCTTCCATCCAGTCTTTTTGTTGTTCCACAAATAAGACACCCCACCTCTCAGCTCTGGGCATTTTATCTAGCTGTCTCCCATGTCTGGGATGCTTTTCCTCCTCATCTCCAATTATTGGCTTCTGCAACTTCCTTTGAGTCCCAACTAAAATCCCAACTCAAACTAGGGGGGGCAGAGCCAAGATGGCAGAGAGAAAGCAGTGACTGTCTTGAGCTCTCTCCCAAAGCCCTCCAAATACCTAAAAAAATGGCTCTAAACAAATTCTAAAGCAGCAGAACCCACAAAAAGACAGAGTGAAACAAATTTCCAGCCAAAGACAGCCTGGATGGTTGATCAGAAAGGTACATTGCACCGGGCTGGGAGAGGAGCATGGGGCAGTGTGGGTGCACAGGGCACACTGAACCTGGAGCAGGCCTCAGAGGTCTGAATCGCAGGCAGCTGTGGCGGTTTCCAGACTTCTCAACCCATGAACGCCAAAGACAACTTAGAAGGTCAGTGGGAAAAGTCTGTGACTGCAGTGAGAGAGGAGCTAGGTCTCAGCCACAAGTCTCGAGCGCGGCCTGGGGCCACAGCTTTTTCCTGAGCTTCTGGCCCACAGACTGAGGGGGAATCGAGTGGCTGATAAAAGCGGGATTGCAGGGATCTCTTTGCCAGTGCTGAGGCAGGAATCTCTTGCTCTACCAGTGCTTGGATCTGGGTCACAGTTGTGAGGGGCGGTTCTGGGTCAAGGAGGAATGCTGGTGTGGTGGAGCTAGTTGTGGTGGTGGAGAGAAAACACCTCACCCCTTATCATAACACCTTGGAAGAACTGAAAATTTACAGGTCCCTAGAAGTGCCTCTGAAAACAGCTGCACAAACCCCCGAAGCTTGGGACAGTACTCTCTTCACATTGGAAGCAGACTTTTACCTTAACAAAGAGTTAAAAACTCAAGTAATTGGTTGGGATCATGAGTAAGCAGTGCAAAAAGAGTCAGACTACATTATCTTACTTTGGTGACAAAGAAGATCAAAACATACAACCAGAAGAAGACAACAAAGCCAAAGCTCCTACATCCAAAGCCTCCAAGGAAAAGATGAATCAGTCCCAGGCCTTGGAAGAGCTCAAAAGGGATTTTGAGAAGCAAGTAAGAGAAGTAGAGGAAAAACTGAGAGTGATGCAAGAAAATCATGAAAAACAAGTCAACAGCTTGCTAAAGGAGACCCAAAAAAATACTGAAGAAAATAACACCTTAAAAAATAGCCTAACCCAAATGGCAAAAGAGGTCCAAAAAGCCAATGAGGAGAAGAAATGCCTTAAAAAGCAAAATTGGACAAATGGAAAAGGAAGTTCAAAAGAATACTGAAGAAAATACGTCTTTAAAAATTAGAATAGAGCAAATGGAAGCTAGTGACTTTATGAGAAATCAAGACACTGTAAAACAAATCCAAAAGAATGAAAAATTAGAAAACAATGTGAAATATCTCATTGGAAAAACAACTGACCTGGAAAATAGATCCAGGAGAGAGAACTTAAAAATTATTGGACTATCTGAAAGCCATGATCAAAAAAAGAGCCTAGACATCATCTTTCAAGAAATTATCAAGGAAAACTGCCCTGATATTTTAGAACCAGAGGGCAAAATAGAAATGGAAAGAATCCACCCATCTGCTCCTGAAAGAGATCCCCAAAGGAAAATTCCTAGGAATATTGTAGCCAAATTCCAGAGTTCCCAGGTCAAGGAGAAAATATTACAAGCAGCCAGAAAGAAACAATTCAAGTATTGTAGAAAGACAATCAGGATAACATAAGATTTAGCAGCTTCTACATTAAGGGACCGCAGGGCATGGAATATCATATTCCGGAGAGCAAAGGAGATAGGATTACAACCAGGAATCATCTACCCAGCAAAACTGAGTATAATCCTCTGGGGGAAAAAATGGTCATTCAGTGAAATAGAGGACTTTCAAGCATTCTTGATGAAAAGACCAGAGTTGAATAGAAAATTTGATTTTCAAATTCAAGACTCAAGTGGAACATGAAGAGGTAAACAGGAAAGAGAAAATCATAAGAGACTTATTATGGTTGAACTGTTTACATTCCTGCATGGAATATTATCTGTAATAATGAGACCTTTGTCAGTATTAGGGTAGTTGGAGGGGGAAAAAATTATATGTATGTATATATAGATATAGATAGATAGAGGGCACAGGGTGAGTTGAAAATGAAAGGGTCATATCTGGAGAATAAACTTAAGGGGTGAGAGAGGAATATACTAAGAGAAGGAGAAAGGGAGAGGTAGAATGGGGTAAATTATCTCACAAAAAAAAAAACTAACAGAAAAGAAAAGGCTCTTACAGTGGAGGGGAAATGGGGGAAGGTGAGAAGGAATGAGTGAATCTTATTCTCATAGGATTTGACTTAAGGAGGGAATAACATACACACTCAATTGGGTGTAGAAATCTGTCTTACCCTACAGGAAAATAGCGGGGAAAGGGGACAAGACAGTAGGGGAATGATAGAGAGGAGGACAGATTGGGAAAGGGGGTAATCAGAAGCAAATACTTCTGAGGAGGGACAGGGTCAAAAGAAAGAATAGAATAAATGGGTGGGTAGGATAGGATTAAGGGAAATAAGAGTTAGTTTTTCACAGCATGTCTGCTATGGAAGTGTTTTGCATAACTGCATATATATAACCTGTATCGAGTTGCTTGCCTTATCAAGGAGGGTGGGTGGGGAGGAAGGAAGGGAGAAAATTTGAAACCCAAAGTTTTAAAAACACATGTTTAAAAAAATGTTTTCACATGCAACTGGGAAATAAGAAATACAGGAAATGGGGTACAGAAATCCATCATGCCCTACAGGAAAATTGAAGGGGAAGGGGATGAGAGAAGGCAGAGAGAGATAGAAAGGAAGGCAGACTAGGGGAAGGGATATTTAGAATGCATGCCATCTTGGGGTGGGGGGAGGGGCGAGATGGGGTGAAAATTTGGAACTCAAAGTGGTGTGGAAGTAAATGTTGAAAACAAATAAATAATTAAAAATTTAAAAAAATAAGATAAAATAAAATCCCAACTTCTAAAGAAAGCCTTTCCAAACTCCTCTTAATTCTAGGGTTTTCCCTCTCTTAATTATTTCCTATTAAGGTAAAGACTATCTTTTGCCACTTTTTGTATCCAAAGAGCTTATCACAGTGTCTGGCACATAGCAGGTGCTTAATAAATGTTTATTGACTGACTCAGCAGTGAGATATGAAAGCCAAAAAAACTAATGGAATCTTAGACTACATTAATTGAGGCATAATTTCCAGTAATAAGGAAATGATAGTCCATTGTGTTCTACTCTTTTCATACTTCACCAGGAATGTTGTGTTTAGTTCATGGTGCCACAGTATAAAAAAAAAACATTGTTCAAGTTGAAGAGTGTCCAGATGAAGGTAACCACGATTGCAAAAGGCCTAGAATCCATGGCATATCAAGAACGGCTGTCATGTGGAAGAGGGATGAGACTTGTTGTGTTTAGCCCAAGCAGTGGAAGCTGCAAAGGGACAAATTTAGTCTTAATTAGAGAGATCTAAAAGTGGAATGGGCTGCCTCCAGAGGTGATGGGTTCTCCTTTGGAGATCTTTAAGCAGAGGTTAGAAGGACCACTTGTTGGCTATGTTCTAGCGGGGATTCTTTTGTGTTTAAGTTGGACACGATGAATACTGAGGTCCCTTCCAACTCTCACGTTTTACAATTTAAAAAAAAAACGCATACTCTTGAAAAATTACTAATAAAACTAATACCATGGTATTAGTTAAAGCTATATTTAACTTTAAAACTATTTTTTTACTATAAGTCACAGAAACTACTAGAAAACTGTTCAAGCATTCTGGTGGTAAAACAAAATAAAAGTGGAATCTTACATAAACTAAAGATCTGAGTAATGATGAGTGTATACCTACACTATTTTATGGTTTCGAGATAGAGACACGGCCAAGCTATATAGGAAATGAAAAAACTGGTATGGAATAGAACAGAGCCAGAGACAGGGAAGGCAGTGAATATAGGGCTAAGTCAAAGGTAGAAGAAGAAAGCTGGTAACTAATGGTGGCAGGAAAAGGAAGAGAAATGGACCCAGACATAATTAAGATGAATGAGCATGGTTGAGACTAGAATGAAGGCAAAAACTCCAGACTATTTGAATTTCCCTCTACTTGGAACATCTTGTTTCATCAGTTCTCCTGAGGATTCAGGTTGAACAGAAGTTTAGTAGGCTATTTTGAGTTACTTTTTCACACAGAATATGATAAAATTATATTTCCATAAAAATATTCTTAATTTTCCTCAGCTTAGTCTTCAATTAGTAGGAATTATTCAAATTATATTACTAAATTAAATATTTTTATACATCCTAAAGGCTAAAAATGAGGAGTTTTTTTGGGTGGGGAGGGGAGGGAAAGCAATGTTGTAGCCAATGGTACCTTCAGACAGTGAAGCAGTAAAACCAGATGGACTTATAACTGTAAATCCAGGACTAGCAATATTCTTTCCTCCACTGCTGGAATGTCTCAGGTACATGATTGATTGTACTTTTTCCTGAAATATCTTGCCATCTAGAATAAAACAAGAGGAACAATTTAACATTTAAGAAATTTTTTCCTTAAAAAAAGAATCATACAAAAATGGAAATTCATTAAACCAAATCTTTTAACTCAGTGCCTTAAATTCAATGTTAATAAAGAACCAAAAATTTACAACTAATTCTAGAAATATCAACATAATTTTGGGGGGAACATGTAAGCAGATTATTCTTGCTTACACAAAATTTTTCTATTGCATTCATAGTTACAAACAAAAATTAGCACTTCTTTTCAGGATAAAGCCCTTGTTTATTCATCTTATATCCTTAATTTGTGGGAGGATAAAGACACATATTGCATAGGACGGGCACACATGGATAGGTTGTGATCTACATTGATGGATGGAACATCCAAAATGATATTTACAGACCCATTTCATTATGTACATAACCATATGGTCTTTGTTCTTTAGAAGATTATTAAATTTTCTATTTCTCTCATATTCTTCACAAAGACCTATCACAGTGGTGGGTACGTGGCAAGGTCTCAATAAATTCCTATTTATAGATTACAGAGAAGTAATTAATAGGAAAGCAGGCAAAGATAGCCTTCCTTGCTCCCTAATGTCATTGAGACCACTGTTTTAGTATCATATTTTAACATCTCTTTGGGAACTTTCAACTTATGCAATCCTTTCCATATCCTCAATAGGATCATCTGCCAACCTCCAAAATAAATTATCCTTCGTGCAATAGAGACCACTGAATGCTCTCGACTAGAGGAGTGATACAGTCATAGTAGTACTTTAGGAAGATTATTTTGAGCAGTGTCAAGGACAAATTGGAGAAAGAGAATAAAATGGAAGTAGGGAGACTAACTAGGGAGCAGCTAAGAGATGACGAACTAGAGTGGTGGTTTTATGAGTGGATAGACTCAAGAAATGTGGAAAAAGAATCAACAATGCTTGGCAACTGATGCTTTCACAAGCATTCTACGCTTTCCACAATACCCACCACATCAATACCAACTCTGGGTCACCTTCTCTACTTCACTTCCCAGGGTGGAGGAAACCCTGATGACTGCAACCACTATGCAAACTTATCTTGACTTTCAAGGTTACTTATCAAACATCTGTTACATATTCTTCTCTCTACCTCAAAATGTGTTGTATGTTCTCCTTCTCTTCCTAAGAGGAAGAGATTTCCCCTTCTCCTTACCAAAGCTGACCACACTAACTACTTGATGTCCTGTTTCCTGCAGACATTGAACCATTAATCATTTCCTATTAAATCTTCAGTTCTCTCTACTGGGATCTTTTTCCTCTAAGAACCTGAGTAGTTCTTCAATATCCTACAAACCAATCCCAAAAAACCTTCTCTCAACCCTGCTACCTTCTCAAACCCATACTCTCCTTCCTTCACCACTAAACTCTTTGAAAAAGGAGTCAATCTTCACTGGCATTATTTCCTCACTATTCATTCACTGTTTAATCATTACACTCCACCCCTCCCATCACTACTACCATTAAAACAATAACTTCATCAAACATTGCTTAAGCACCTTCTATGTCTCATTCACTTCCACAACTTCAATTACCAATTCCATGCAGATGACTCCTAAATGACTATCTGTAGTCCTGACCTTTCTTTAGAG
Source organism: Vombatus ursinus (assembly GCF_900497805.2). NCBI lineage: Eukaryota > Metazoa > Chordata > Mammalia > Diprotodontia > Vombatidae > Vombatus > Vombatus ursinus. The sequence goes on from NW_020954576.1 coordinate 10,594,467, forward strand.
AGTTCCAGACCTCCTTTTCTGTCCACAGGTGATCTTCACCAGAATGTCTCATTAATACTTCAAATTTAAGAGGGTTAAACTAAGCTCATTATCTTTCTTGCTAAACATACTTCTCTTTTTTTAATGTTACTCTGAGTGGAATAATCATTTGTTAAGTCTCTCATGTTTGCAATACTAGGGGTAACTTTGACTGTTTCTACTTCTTTATCCTTCATATCCAAGCAGTTACCAAGTGCTATAAAATTCTGCCTTCTCAGAATTTCTAACATCAATTCCTACTGCCACCATTCTAGTATAGGTTCTCATTTCTACCTGTCTGTAGTCTTGAAATTGCCTTCTTAGAGAGTTTCACATATTCATTCTCTTCTGCTTTCAACCCATCCTTCATACTGCTACCAAAAACACCTTTTTTTAATTTAAATATAAATTTGTCACTCTTCTGCTCCCCCCCACCAAAAAAAAGTATTCGATGAATAACTCTGTTCTCTCTAAGTGAAGTTTACACTCTTTGGTTTGGCATTCAAGGGCCTCAACAATTTGGCACCTAGCTTTTTCTCGTATTAATCCCTTTCAAACATTCCATGCTCCAAGCTAAAATATTCTAGGATCTGACTCTGAATAGGCACTGGACTCTTGCAAATCTAGGCCCAATGGAATGTCCCTTTGGAATGTCCTCTCTTCTTTTCTGAAATGAATTTAAGACATTCCTTAAAAGCTCAACTTAAATGCCATTTTCTATAGGAGATCTTCCATGATCCCCATGCTCACCAACAACTTTTCCCATCAGACTTCACACAGTACTTCGTTTTTTATTTCTTCAATGCATTTACTGTACATTATTGTATATTATGCCTATTTCTGTGGATGTAATTATTTCCTTCACTAGAATGAGCCCCAGAGAAGGAATCATGTGTTATTTAGCTTTTCTATCTTCCCTATAGTCTGACACAGTACTTTGCATGCAATGGGAGCTTAATATTCTTATTCTTTTGTATTGTATGGGTAAAGTCTTTAAAATCTGACTTCCATGTCCCATTATAATACACAGGTTAAATCAGATTTGTCCTGTCAAATCTAACCAACCTCAAAAGATGCTGTATATAGGCAAGGGGATAATAATAGGCAATGAAATAACACTGGAAAGAATGTTGCAAATTGTGGAAGATCCTTAATACTAGGCTAAGGAGTATATATTTCATTCAAAAAGCTGTGAGGTATCACTGACAATTTTTGAGCTGGAGCAAGTCTTGCTCAGATGTTGCCTTTCACAAAACTTCTTAATGAACACCTAATGTTACTTTAAAAAATTTTTTTAAATTTATTTTATTTTTAATTTATGGGACAAAACAAGCATTTCCATAACATAGCATAGTTAAAAAAAAAAAGATTACCCATGAAACTGCAAATCTACTATATACAACTTGCCATTCCTTTTAATATATAATAAAGTTATCATGTAAATTTCTTCTTCTCCTCTTCCCCTCCTTTTTTAACTTTGAATGAAGTGGAAAGAAAAAAATAAGATAATTAAATATAACATAATACATGAACATACCTACCTATATGCAAAGAAAAGTAGAAGTTGATGGGATTATGACAAACATAAATATTAGTAGGAGGGTGAACTGCTAAAAGGAAGTTGAAAATAAGTGTCAATAATTCCAGATCTGGGGGTGAACCAAGAACTTCTTCAATTATTTTCACAAAGGAGCTACAGACCTCCCGAGGCATGGATGTCAAGTGCCCCTCTTTGTGTACCTGAAAACAATAACATTATTTTAAAGAGAATCATCAAATAACAACATTCTGTACTTCACACTACATTTCTTTAAAAGGAGAATGACATAGGAGATAGATGCTTGTAGGCAGGAAGAACTGGGCTCAAAGCCTGTCCTGACACTTCCAGGCTAGGGGAGCTCCAGGAACAGAATTCCTACATGGAAAGAGGTCTTCAAACTGACAAAAATCAAGGAACTTTTGCAAACAGGACTTAACTGGCTATAATAAAGTGCACATATGAACTGAATTATATTCAATAATTAGTATTAATAAAGACTATTATTACTGAATGTTATTAAATACTTGTCTATCTCACTGCATGAAATTGAGAATTCACTAAAGAGTAATGACAATGCAGGGATGGCATAATGGAAGGAGCAACAGATTGGTAGTAAGGATACCTGGGTTCTATCCCATTAACTAGTTGTGTAACCTCAGGTAAATCAATTAACCTTGTTGGTGTCAGTTTTCACATCTGCAAAATGAGCCAGCTGGACTACATGATTTCTAAGGTCTTTTCCAACTTTAACATTCTATGATGTAAGCCTGAAACAGAGGCATAATATAATTATATAGAGATCTGCTAAAGCTCTCTCTACCAAAATCAAAGCAGTTAATACTTTCTTGGCTTGTTTTAAGGTTAATTTCATCCTTGAAATAGAAGAGGAAGCAAAATGACGGGACCTGATCGTCATCATTCATGCTCAGCAATCTGGGGGGAATACTGGGAGAAAAGAGATAAAGGTTAACCAGGAAGGAGGATTGACAAGGCAGAAATAAGCAAAGATCAAGGGGGAAGGGCAGAGAGAGGGTGGTGAGAAATTCGAGGGTACTGGAAAGTAATTACTAAAATAACTGACTATAAGGAAATGATGGTATAACTAGATTGCATGAATTTCTGTAGAGAAAAGACCATTTAGAGACTTTAGCAGAAGAAGGATCCAGAAGTAGAAGAGAAGAGAGCAACAAGTATCCTAACCCTTCCTCTCAGCTCAGTGATAACGCAATCACCTCCCTTGAAGATTTGGAGGGATGTGGTATTCTTCTAGTTTCTAAAAATACAAGAGGATGGAAGGAATAGCAACTGATATTTAAGTAACAGGATCAAATGAGGTAACATATATAAAGCAGTTTGTGAATCTTAAAGCAATATGCAAATGTTAACTATTATCTATAACTGGATATGGAACCAACTACAGTCTGAGGCAATTCATTCTCCTTTTGTTGTTGATCCACTGCGTCAGTCAAGTCAGACTCTTTGTGACCCCATTTGGCGTTTTCTTGGCACAGATACTGGAGTGGTTTGCCATTTCCTTCTCGAGCTCATTTTACAGAGGAGGAAACTGAGGCAGACATGGCTAAATGACTTGCCCGGGGTCACACAGCTAGTAAGTGTCTGAGGCCAGATCTGAACTCAGGAAAACGAGTCTTCCTGCCACTAGGCCCGGCACTCTATCCAGTGTGCCACTCTGATGCCCCCATTCTCCTTTTAGATTGTTTAATTCTCAGGAAGTTTGTCCTTACCCTGAGCCTAAATCTGCCTTTATATACTTCCCACATCAATCTTCTAGTTCTACCTTTAAGAGACAAGCAGAACAAATTTAATCTCTCTACAAAAATTTATAATCCTAAGCACTAAAGAGGCAAATAAAAAAAATATTTTTAAAGGAGCATAACAATTCAAATTTGGTAAAAGTACCTGTAAAACCTGACAAGTTAGTAGAAAGTGATGAACCACTCGAGCTTTCAACAACTGCTTGATATTAAACATCTGTAGGTGGTGATTAGCTCTAATAAGGACTTCAAGCGCTGCCAAGAGAGCTTCCCAAACACCTTGCTGGAAAAATAAGCAACATCAATTAGCCAACCAGCAAGCTAGAACATGGTAAGTGGCTTTCTAAAAATACATTCTACATACCACCTTAACTATAATCTTAACGACAAGATCAAATTTATCTGGAAGTAAAGGTAAATACTAACTCCTCTAACTCTGATCGTCAGTGTCAGCAGCTTCCCACACCAAATTACCTTGTGTTTACTTTGTATTTCTCTGTGTACTTGTCCCCCCAGCGAGGGCACAAATTCCGTGAGTGCAAGAACAGTTTTATTTGAATTGGTGTATCCTAAGCACCTTATATCTAGTCAGCACTTAATAAATGCTTAATGAAGTGAACTCAAAGTACTCTTATACTTAGTCAGCACTTAAGGAATTGTTAACGAATGGAACTGAAAGCATCCACAAGATATGTAGTATTTAGATTTTTTTTTCTTAAAATAATAATTTTCTATGCAGAGCTGGAAGAGCCTTTAAGGATTGATCGTCTAATCCAACCCCTTCATTTTACAGTTGAGGAAACCGAAGCCTGAAAATGTTAAGTAACTTGCCCAAGGTCCCACAGGCAGTAAGAAGGGGCACCAAGATCAAGTCTCAAGTCGTCTGACTCCAAAAGCATTCTTTCCACTATGTTTGTATTTGAAGCTTCAATAAATGATCACATTTTGGCAGTAAATGGGATACAAGTATCCTAAGAAGACTATTTCACCTTAAAAAGTGAATATCTGCTCAATGTACAAAGACACCATTATTATTTTGCTTGGTGAATTTAAGTTAAAACAGCACTGAAATGGTAAACACACAAGTAAATCCAATGTTTCCTACACTTGCTTAAAAGGCAGCACTTATTCAAATAATGCTATCAATGGAGGTTGTTACAAATTATTAGTCGTGACACTGAAACAAAATAACTGATAAAGTTTAAAACTACATAGTTTATCTTTTGCAATAATTAAAATAATAAAACTCCAAATAACAAACTAACTTGCAGATTACTATGCCATTCTCAGCAAAAAATTTCATGGGCTCATAGACTCACGTGTTTAAAGCTGGAAGGGACCTCAGAAGCCATCTAGCTTCCTACTCCACCCCTCATTCTGCAGATCAGGGTGACGAGAAATACTACATTTGAAAATGCAGACTCAGAAGATTTTTTTTTTTGCTTGAATCTATTCTTTCATTGGCACAGGGAACTCTCGGGGAGAAAATGATCTGTACAGAACAACCGCTTTGTAACTTAAGAGTCTTAGAGACTTGTTTAGGCTATTAAAAGGTAAAATGACTTCCTCAGGATCACACAGTCAGGATGTGTTAGAAGTGGGACTTAAACCGATGTCCTCTCAAATCCAATGCTGGCTCCCTATCCAGTAGGCCCGTGCTGCTTTTTTTTTTTTGGAAATATATTTTATTTGTTTTTTGTTTTCAACATTTACTTCCACAAGATTTTGATTTCCAAATTTTCACCCCATCTCACCCCTTCCCCCACCCCAAGATGGCATGCATTCCAAATACCCCTTGCCCTAGTCTGCCTTCCCTTCTATCTCTCCCCCCCCTTCTCTTATACCCTTCCCCTTCAATTTTCCTGTAGGGCACAATGGATTTCTGTACTCCATTTCCTGTATTTCTTATTTCCCAGTTGCATGTGGCCATGCTGCTTCTTATCTTCTCCCTTCTCTTCCTCCCTGAAAAAAAAATCCTTCTCAAATATTTATTGAACTCTTGATTGTTTATAAGAGAATATGGACATCCCAAAATACAAAGTCCAAAGTTAATCTTCAACTCTACTAGCTATGAATAACTGCCACTCCCACCACCTACTTTTCCTAACAAAAGGCATAATTAAGTTGCTCCAGTTTCATATCTTAAAATTTTTTTTTCCTGTCATTGCCTAGTTAATAAACCCTAAAAAAGAAAGAAAAAACCCTACCCTTATGTACACTAAAAAAGTCCTTCACTTAATGTGTATGTTAGGGCAAATACTCTACTTGCCATTCCAGTCTCCACTGGTTCTTACTTTTTTCCTCTTACCCTTATATATAGATGCTCCTTAAGACTCTGTCACTATATCTCTTCTTTCTATATACTCTTCCCTTTGGCAAAACTTATCCACTACATTTTTATGAGGGATAGCTCCCATATCTTTATTTCTATTCCTGACCTCTCTCATGAACTAATCTCATATTTACAGTTGCCTACTGAACACTTCTACTTGGATTTTTCACCACCAACCCAAATTCAAGTTTCTCTAGTCAGTCAACAACAAGCACTTCTTAAATGGTTGCTATGTGCCAGGCACCTAGGTGGCATAATGGATTTAGCATGGAGCCTGGAGTCAGGAAAACCTGAGTTCAAAATAAGTCTCAGATATTTACTACCTGTGTGGCCTGGGCAACTCACCTAATCTATTTGCCTTAATTTTCTCAATTATAAAATGGGGATAATAATAGCACCTCCTTCCCAGAGTTGGAATGAGGATCAAATGAGATATCTACAAAGCACTCAGGAGTGCCTGGCACATAGCAGGCACTTCATAAACATTCCTCCCCTCCCCTCCCCTCTCCTTCCCTTTCCTAAGTCCTCTGCTAAACTCCCCTAAACATTCTTCTTGCTTCCCCATTTCTGTTAATGCCTTTACTTTTCTCCTAATCAACCACATTCTAAACCTTGAACTCAGCTTTTACTCCTCATTCACCCCCCCCACATTCAATTAATTGCTAAATACTATTAATTCCATCACACTGCCATGTCTTGAATCCATTACCTTTTCCATTCTTCTTGCCACTAAACTTCATTGCTTCTAGCATGTACTGATGCAAGAGTCACCTAACACCTCCCTCTTTCCATACTCTAAACCAGGGATGGGGAACCTTTGGCCTTGAGTAACCAGAAAAAACATTAAATTTTTTCATCTTAAAATTACCATTTAAGTTCTATTTGTTAAAATGAAGTTACCAAACCATGGGCAGATTAACAGATGGTGTTTGCCTAAGGACAGAAGAAGTCTTGACTTAAAGATTTTAAGAACAATAAAAGAATTTTTCAAAAAACACTGAGAGGGTGAGAAAATATTACTGCAACTGACTAACTAGTTTTAATTAACTGCTGTTGAATTTAACAAATGTGCCATATGTAGTGGTGAATTCCTGTAATTCCTGCAACTGGAGAGGCCAAAGCTGATGGACTGATTGAGCTCATAAGTTCTGAGATACAGTGTACTAAACCAATCAGGTGGCTTCACTCAGTCCAACACCAATATGAGCAGGAGGAAAAGGTAGGGAGAGGAACATTCTGCTTAAGGAGGGTAAACTAGCACAGGTGAGAAACAGCACAGGCTCCTTTGCCAATCAGTGATAGGATCTCTTCTACAAGCATCCACTATACTTCAAGTACAGGTGAGATAGGAAGAACCAGTCTCAAATGAAATGAAACAAAAAAACATGAAAATGAAGCAGAGTGTGACTTCAGACCTTCCATCTCCTACTGCACCCACCCTCTGAGGGAAGTGGAAGAGAGAAGCTCTTGGGGAATGGGCTTTCTTTCTCCTGTTGTACAGGTTCACATTCCATCTCCAGCCTGATCTCCAGCCTTTGGAGGGAAGGGAACTTGTGAAGCAGGGCCTCCCATCTGACCATGTGCTTCCCATTTCACACTGTACTCATCTCCAGCCCAATCTCCAATGTCCATTGGGAGGAGGAGCGGCTCCCTCTTCAACATCACCACGCTTGTGTATTCATACCCTTCACATTTCAGTGACTCTGAACTTCTGCATATCATCATCCAAACCCCATTCCACAACCCCCAGCCACCGATTTTTCATTCCCATCTCCCTCATCCCTCCCTGCCTAAAGTTTCATCATAATTCCATCTATCCCTTCCACTGTGTCCCATAGATAAAAACAAAAACAAACAAACAAAAAAAACCACTTCCCTTCGTCCTAAATCTTTTCTATACTTTCCATTTACTAGCTATTACTGAAACCTGGCTTCCCACAATGACACAGCCTTCAAAGTGTCACCCTTTCAAGTACTGGCTGCACCTTCATACATTCTACTCAGCTCACTGGTCAAGGCACAAGAGTTGGAATATCCATTATTCCTCATTGCCACTTCCAGGTTCTCTCCCTGCCTCCATCCCTCAGTAACTTCTCTTCTTTGAGACCCATGTTATTCGTATCTACTACTCAAACAAAATCCTGGTAAGATGTTGCCTACAAACTTCCAGGTCACTCTCATTCTTTCCTCTATGGGTTCAGTACCTGGCTCACAATTTTTCTCTCCTCCCCATCTCCTGCCCTTATACTTATTATTCAGTTATATCCAACTCCTGGTGATTCCATGGACCACAGGATGCCAATATTGTCCATGGGGTTTTCTTAGCAAAGATACTGGAGTGGTTTGCCATTTCCTTCTCCAGTGGATTAAAGAAAACAGAGTTTAAGTGACTTGCTAGTAAGTGTCTGAAGCCACACTGGAACTCAGGTCTCCCTGACTCCAGGTCCAGCACTCTCTCCACTGAGCCACCTGACTGCCCAGCTCTTATATGAGGGGACTTCAAAATACATTTTGACCCTTCCTCAAAGACCCTAACCCTCAAGTTTCTCAACCTACTCACATTCCATGAGCTACTCTTCCACCCCACCTCAGCCACATACAAAGATGATCATACCTTTGACCTATCATCCACAAAAATATCACCTCTGTGTTCAAGAACTCAAAAATCCCCCTATCCTACCATAATCTATTGGGAAGTTTCACCTCTCCCTCTGCCTTCCCTTACAAAACCCTATTCTCAGTGTACGCTATGACCTCCAATACCATGACCCCTTAATTCTCTCCCAGGTCACCTTTCCTGCACTAACCATTCTCTTTTCTTTCCCCCTATCTTGAACCCTTGGTGAACCAACTCAATTCTTCACTATCGTCCTCTCTTGAATTCCAAACCCTCTTATCCTATCAGCAATTATACCTAGACAAGCCTCAGCCTTGTGTTGCTCCCAACATCAGCTGCCTTTCTCTTTCATCCATATTGCTGAAGGAATATGGAGAAAATCACATCACTGTTCTGACTGTACCTACTACAAATTTATGTTAACACAACCTCAACTGGGCCCTCACTACCATTAAGTAATCCTATTATACCTCCCTTATCAACTCACTATCCTACTCTCCACAGTGGCTCTTCCAAACCTTTTCACCCCTCCTCAAATATCCCATGGTTTTCCCTTTCCCCTCTTCTCTCAGCTGAGAACCTGGTCTCATATTTTACAGAAAAAAAAGTTGAGGTAATCTGCCATGAACTCTCTCTTCTCCCCTCTTTCTCATCTCCTATCACTCAGGTACCTTCTGCCACTCTCTCCTCCTTCACCCATCTCATATGATGAAGTGGCATTACTCCTTATTAAGGCTAACACCTCTACCTGTTGAAGAAATCCCATTCCATCTTATCTCCTCCAACATATTGCCCCCTCTGTCATTCCCACTCTTTCACTTATTTTCAATCTCTCCTTGTCTATTAGAGCATTTCCTACTGCCGTCAAATATCCCATATCTCTCCCATCCTGAAAAAAATCCTCACTTGATCTTTCTATCCCAATTGCCATCCTATATCACAACTGCTCCTTGAAGTTAAACTCCTTGAAAAGGATCCACAATAGGTGCCTCTACTTTCTCTCCTTTCATTCTTTTTGTTTTGTTTTGTTTTGTTTTGCTTTTGGTGAGGTCATCGGGGTTAAGTGAGTTGCCCAAGATCACACAGCTAGTAAATGTTAAGTGTCTGAAGCTGGATTTGAACTCAGGTCCTCCTGACTTCAGAGCTCTATTCACGGTGCCACCTAGCTGTCCCCTTTCTCTCTCTTACAATCCAGCTTCTAATGTTACCATTCAACCAAAATTTCTGTCTTCAAAGCTACTAATAACTTTAGTTGCCAAATTCAATGACCTTTTCTTTGCCTTCATTCTCCTTGACCACTCTTCAGCCTCTAACACTGCTGATCACTTTCTCCTCCTTGATACTCTCTTCTCCCCAGGTTTTCAGGACACCACTCTCTCCCAGTTCTCCTTCTCCCTATCTGACAACCCCTTCTCTGTCTCCTTTGCAGGATCCTCTTCTAGATCAGACATTGTAACCATAGGTGTTCTGGGTTCTCTTCTCTTCTCCCTCTATACTATTTCATTTGGTGATCTCATCAGCTCCCATGGATTTAATGACCATCTCTATGATGATGATTCAGAGATCTATTTTCCTGCTTTAACCTCTCAACTGATCTCCACGCTTGCACTTCCAACTGCCTTTCAGACATCTCAAACTGGATGTCCAGTAAAGATCATAAATTCAACATGTCCAAAACTGAGTTCATTCTCTTTCTCCTGGACCTTCCCTACCTCCTACCTTCCCTATTACTGCAGAGGGCAATACCATCTTCTTAGTTCCTCAGGCTCACAACCTATGAGACACCTTGGACTTCTCACTATCTTTCCTTCTCCCATATCCAAGCTGCTGCCAAGGCCTGCTGTGCAATGTCTTCAGAATACGTCCCCTTCTCTCCTCTGACAGTGCCACCACTTTAGTGCAGGCATGCATCACCTCACCTTGATTACTGCAATAGCCTGCTAGTGGGTCTGCTGCCCCACTCCAATTCACCCTCCATTCAGCCACCAAAGTGGTTTTCCTAAAATGAAGTTCTGATCATATCAGCTTCCTCCTTCGAGCATCCTCCAATCAACAGAGTCCAATGGTTCCCTATTGCCCCAGGATCAAATACAAAATACTCTGTTTGGCATTCAAAGCCCTTCATAATGGCATTTTCTCTATGCTTTATCCTCTGCTACAACGACTGACTTCTCTGGCTTCCTTTTAAATCCCAGGTAAAATCCCTTCTTTCCCCAACCCCTCTTAATTCTATAGCTTTTCTTATGTTAATTAATTCCTATTTACCTTGTCCATAACTTGTTTTGTATATATTGTTTACATATTGTCTCTTCCATTATATTATAAGATCCTTGAGGGGCAGCGAACGTCTTTTGCCTCTTTTTGTAACTCCAGTGCATAGCACAGTGCCTGGCACACAGTAGTAGTTATTATTGTTCAGTCATTTTTAGTCATGTCTGGCTCTTCATGACCCCATTTGGGGCTTTCTTGGCAGAGATACTGGAGTGATTTGCCATTTCCTTCTCCAGCTCATTTTACAGATGAGGGAATTGAGGCAAACAGGGTGATGTGAGTTGCCCCAGGTCACACACCTACTCAAATCTGTCTGAAGACAGATTTGAAGTCAGGAAGATGAGTCTTTCTGCCTCCAGGCACAGCACTCTATCCATTTCACCACCTAGCTGGCTTATAGTAGGTACCTAATAAATGTTTACTGATTGATTGATCAAGCCTTGAATTAAGCTACTAAATATATTCTATATTTGGAGTAATTCCCATGTGCAAAATACAGATAAAGCAGCTTATATATGTTAAATGATCATTCCTTGTGTCTGGAATGTGCCCCACCTTGGTGTTTTAAAATTCTTAAACCTTCATTAATGTTCAAGACAAATACTACGTCTTCTGCTTTAAAAAAAAAAAAAAAGAAAGAAAAAAAAAAGCTGTCACCTCCTCACCAAAAAAAATCTCCTTATGAACTCTCACAGTATCTTTTAAAATACCATTCTAATATATTCGTTCCCTATTTTGCATGGCTCATTTCTTCCATCAGAATACAGGCTGGGACTTAATGTTATATTTGTATTTTCTTCAGCACAGCACCTTCCTCACGAGCAACAAAATGTGGCAGAAAACACGTTAGGAGAACTGGTTTCGATCCCTGACTCAGCTCCTTACAAGGTCTGTGACTTTGAGCAGCTCCCTTTTCCTCCCCAATCTATAAAAATGGCAATAACAATGCTTACACTACAGAGTTGTACTGAGAACCAAATAAGACAATCCATCTACAAAATGTTCCGTAGCCATAAAATGTTATGCAGTATAAGTTCTTAACATATGCTGAATAAACTATGTTATTCATATATTACTACTTTGGTTTATTCACTTCAGGTATATCTTTATCTGGCTTGTTTCCTAATGATATTACAAGCTCCCGCTATTAACATTATGTAGATTCCCTTGAATTATGCATCCTGTAATCTCAGAAAATAGTTGATTCTGATGGGATTAAGTACTGGAACTTTATGGGCTCTTAGAATACCTGGCTATCTGAGCACCGATGCCTAGAAATGTTGCCTAAACATATTCGACGTACTGAGAGAGTGACCCTAGTTGCCCAGTCTGAATTCAGTTCCCTACCTGATCCCTTATACTTGGCTTAACATGGATCAATACTTAGATACTCGAACTTTTCTCCTACATTTACTGTCCTACCTTAAGCCTCTAGTCCTTAAACTACAGGTTAGATACTTTGACCATGCCTTTGTAATTCCAGGTTTGAGTTTTGAACGCCAACTTCTGCCCTGTAGCATGGACTTTACAAATTGTTCCATGTCTCCTGGTTTCATATGATGCCACAAGCTGTAATTCTTCAGTACTGAGTAACTTAGTAACTTCATGCCCTATTTTTGATCAATTAGTTCTTCCTTAACTCTACCATCATCCATCTCTAAACTGAACAGAGATCTAGTGATTGTGCGTTCCCAGCTTCCAGACCTGCCCTAGATCATAGCCGCCCATGATTCACAAGTAAAAATAAGCTACATAGTTTTCTTTATGAGAAAATATCACATTGAACCCCTTCTTAGAAAAATGATAAATTAATATTAAAAAGTACATGCCTCTGCTTTAGACCATATCTTCCAATCAAGTAACAGTTCTTCTAATAACTTAACATCTTGGATTATTGCAGTGGATTCTATATCTAACTTAAACTGCCCATTCTCATTTATGCTGAGAACTTCTTCACCACAACAACCTTCAAGAAGAGTCTATGGAAAAAGCAAAAACACAAACTTATTAATTAATCTAAAAACTCAATCCAGAAGGATTTTGTTAAAGGCTTAACTCCAAACATTCACTTATTTGATTCTTTTTTTAAAAGCTTGGTTCTTTTTCATAGTAGGAAAAGTGGTACTTATAATATTAAATTCAAAATATTGGTAACAATCTAGCATTACACAAAATGCTTGTAAACCTATCTGGTGAATAATTTTTAAAAAATCCAAGCTTTTAAATGTTTTCTAGCTATATATTCAGGTTTTCAAATGTTAAGTATTCCAAACCCAAAATTAATCTTGTCTTAAATGTAATGAATAAATAGTTGGTTCTATATTTGCACTTCTAAAGAAATTTCAAAGAAGTAATAGTAATTTATTCCATTCTACAGAATCACTGATCAGCCAAAAATAATAGCTTTTGAACAATTTAATTAGATAAGGAGAATAAAAACTATATGTTACATATAAATATCCATTTCTCAAACCAGTCTTTCAAAGGAAGGTGCTTTCAGAACATACAAAAGTGCGGCTAACTGGAAAGGTATTAACATATCATAAAAATTCAGCCATTATAAAATCTAGAACATTTTTTATGGGTTCTTCAAACCTAAGCATCCACATGTAATAATTATGACAAATGAGTAGGTTCAGATAATTACTTTTCAATAGAGGAACAGAATTTAAAAATTTTCCCGTTTTTCTGCAAGAATAAGTATAATTGAACACAAAACTGAGTATTGATGAAAAGCTTTTGAAAATATGGAGTTAACTAAACTCAAAAGTATGAAAACACAGTTTATAGTCTCATACCTTCAAAATGTGAAAGCCAACAATACATTTTTGTTTAATCAACACCTGATGGATCATGGAAAGTCCATTACAGTTCTCTAACTCTTGCATTCTTTGCTGGTTGTATTTTGTTAAGGAAAGTATAACTTGTAGTGCTAAAGCTTGAGTTTCCTCACAGGTACTGATATCAACAACCTAAAAATTAAGTGGGTAAAAATATTTTATTAAGAGTATATTTTAACAAGGACAATTTTCTAACATTATGTAATATCTATCCATTAACATAATTTGAAAGCTTATTCTGATGCTTATACTCTACCTACAGCTTTTTCTCTCTTCTGAGTAGCTGTATATTTAATTGAGAAAGGAAGCTATGAGCGCCTCAAAACCAAAAATAAATAAATAAATACACCATCATTCAAGTGCTAAAGTGACAATCTTACAAATCCCAGGAGCATCTTGCAATTAGTATTCTGAAAGTGTGAGAATGATAATTCTATTTTTAGTAAAAATTAAAATAAGATCAAAGAATTCCTGAATTTTAATTTTGACTTGAATTAATTTCCTTCTGTTTTCATGTTTTAGTGATAGCCTTTACTTTTATATTATCTTCATTTCTAAACGCATCCTTACAACCTACGACTTAGTAGATAAGTCCTAAAGCACATAAGAGAATGACTTGCCCCAGAGTCATGGAGTTAGTGAATGTCAGAGGAATTTGATCCTAGGTGTTCCTGACTTCAAGTACAATAATCTACCCATAATACTAAGCTGCTTTTATCAACTTTTAATCTTATGTTTTATTGAAAAAAAGTTAAGAAATTAGTACAATTTTATAAAAACACAAAAGTTCTAAACACATAACTAGAACAATGTGATATAGCCAAGTACCTATTTATTGGTAATATCCTTTAAATTTGCATATTTGAACATAATGAAATAATAACTGTAACAGTATTTTGAAGTTAGGCTCATTTTGGAGGCAAAGCTTCTCAAAGCTTGGTCTCACTGATGATACTGCTACCTATAATTCTTTCTTCAACTGCTGATTGAGGTTTATATTTTTGTCCTTATAACTACTATAGAAGAAACCCCATTTTACACAAAAATAGCATCACATAGCAAAATTAGTATTGTTTTGATGATTAAATCAAAGAACTCTGTCCACTCACAGTCAAAACACATTGAGATTTTCAGGTTTGAATACTTGATTCAAAACACTGTATCAAGAAAAATCGATTAACATTTCTTGTTTAGATGGAGTAATACTGATAGAAAATAATACCAATTCTAAATGAATGATACAGGCCTGCTGTTTTATTATAATGCCAAAAATTTCTCACAATTTTGAACATTCTCAATGTTTCACTTGGTCTTTAAGGCTAATATTCTAATAGACATTTGTGAGTAACAGAAAAGTTTAGATAGCTTTTTGATTCTAGAAGATGATCTAATGGGCCAGTACTTTATTTGTGGCAAAACTTGTTTTGACCATTTTTATCATTATGTAACTATTTTCATTAAAAATGTAAATTTAACATAAATTTGTTCATACAGAACAACACCATATTTCACCTTTAATAACTGAGAGATCAGTTTAGTGTGCACATGAGTTTGTTATTATACAATCTCTAATTCTTACCCGAGCAAAGAGAAAGACAAATGCACCTGTCCCACCAATCTCATGCAGAATTCCCTGAAGAGATTTGTATTCAGTGGGCTGCAGACACTTTAGATGATGAGGATCCAACAAGGAGCTCTGAGCCTCTTTTAAACTGAATGGTCTTTGAGACTGCACAGATTTTACTTGCCCTTTAAGTCTAATAACTGGCTCATAGATCGTATACTGGGCAGGATAGCAAGTTGTATAAACTACAGCAAGACCTTCCTGAAAAACAAATCATTCTGCTTCAGTGACAAATAAATACATCTAGCAATGGTAAAATTTCTAATTAATCCTTACCCTCTTTCTACAATCTGAAGAAAATTATTTCACTGAAGGCACAACAATGTTGGAAATGAGAGGCAAAGATTACAAAATCAACTGCATCTAGAAATTCTAAAAAACCAAAGCCTGGTTGAAATCAAAACAATTATAAGAACATGTTGACAAATTTGGGGAAAAAAAAACTATTCCTTTGTTTTAGATTTAAATGTTCAGCCAATTTCCAAATAAAAGGCTATTTCAAAGTAGCTCATTCTTTTTATTTTAATGAAATGTGAAAAGTCAGCAAACCTAACTATAACCAAATGGAGCTTTCATTTTTTCCTAATGCAATAGCAAGTTAAAGTTTTCGTTCCAAAATCATTTTAAAATTAAAAACATTGAAAAAATATACTAAATAACGTAAAACAGAACCCACTCTACCTAAAAGATTTTCATTTCCCACTAGTTCCGCAATGTAACATTTAAAAGACAGTCGTTTTAAAATACCTACAAAATGTCCCAAAAAGTTTCAAGCTTTTAGAACTTTAAATTGTATTAAATGCAGATTAAGCATATCTTCTTTTCACTTTATTTTTACTTGCTTTTTTTTCTTTTGAAACATGGCTAATGTAGAAATATGTTTTGCATGATTTCACAGGTATAATGGGCATAGTACTTCTTATCTTCTCAATTGGAAGGGTAAGGGTGGAAAGGCGAGAGAGAATTCAGAAGTGACAATAAAATCAAAATAAATAAACTGCACTAAGACTTTGGGGACTTTTGGGAAACTCTGCACCATACAATATAAACAAATTCAAAGCATTACTCTTTCTCCAAAAAAGAAACAGATGAGATAGAAATATTAATACCTAATTACATTAATAATAATGATAGTAGTTAGCATTTATATAAGTGCTTTAAGGTTTGCCAGGTATTTTATTTACACATATTACCTCGTTTGATCTTCACAACAACCCTGGGAAGCAGTTGCTATTATTTTACAGATTAGGAAAGTGAGGCAGATAAAGGTTAAGTGACTTGACCATGGTCACACAGTTAGGAAGTGCCTGAGGCTGGATTTGAACTCAGTTCTTCCTGATTTTGGGTTCCAATGCTGTATCCAAAGTAACACCTAGCTGCCTTGCATTATTAATGCACAGTCAATATGTGAATAACACTTTTTAAAAGTTCCTGAAAATTTCCCATTGCTGTTTCTAGAAACTCTATTTCAACTTTTATCTCACGCTTCCCTTTCTCTGTTCTTCATGTGTTCCTCCACTAAAATACTAATTCAGTACTCCATCATGGTATGAAGGTCACCCTGAGTCCACAGGATCATAGCAGAGTACAGACTCTAGCCGGTTCTGCCAACTTCAAAAGGCTTTAAGTAAAAGCCAGGGGATCTGGGGATCTGGGGATCTAGGCATCTGTCACTTGAAGAACAGCCTAAATAAGCTTGGCAAAGCTCATCTCAGGTGATTCCATTTTGTTTGGTTCATTTGGAATAAGTATTTTTGGCTGCAGAAATTCTACTTAGGGGAAGAGGGGTGCTATAACTACGGTCCTAGATTCATGTGAAATAAGCAAAACTATTTTTTAAAGAATATTATCATCAAAATGATAGCAAAATGAAGGACTAAAATAATCAAAACCATCAATAAGAAAGGTACCAAAGTATTAATATCTTTAGATCTTCATAGATATTAATTACCGCAGCAGTATTAATCTTTTAAGAAAGGTTTCATTAGTATGGTTTATATGTGCACCTATTTCAGAACACAACAGTAAAAAGAAACTTATTTACACAGGAAGGGCTATTTTCATAGCAAAATTTGGGGGCCTGTGGTAGAATGAATCAATCTGACAAACATTATTAAGCACCTACTATGTACAGGGAACTGCACCAGGCACAGGGGATACACAAACAAAAGAAAAAAAAAGACAAGGTTAATATGCAATGATGCTTTTCCCTAATAATAATGCCTCACAAATAAATGTAATAAACTACATTTTATGACTCACAAATATTTATCCCCCAAATTCATAAATGACTTGCAAAACTGCAAAGTGCTACAATAATGTTACTACAATTTCAACAGCCTAAGTAATAAAAACTCTATGGAGGCAATGGGCTGAGTATCAGAATGCACTATTTTTCTCAAAAAAGATCATATTTAAACAACAGAGAATCCAGGAAACAAAAGAGAAAGACTTCTAAAGTTTATTTAAACAAAGAATTCTGAGCGATAACAAAATAAACAAACACAAATACACAGTATTGTGAAATTCTCCAATCACTTTTCAAACTTACAATTAAGAGATCAATGTCCACATCTTTCTGGGTCATAAAGAGTTCTCTGATGTGTTCACACTGCAGAATTTCTTTATTAATGTATTTGGAGTGATCATTCACTGACTTGCCATATTTGCAAGGCATTAGAAAAGTGTAGTCAGGTCCACAAGCATAAAGATAAAAGGCCTCTCGTGGACCAATCTTGGCTCCTACATTGGAGGAAAACAAGTAATTAGTTCTTCAAAATATGCCCATCACAACTATTCATAAAAAGCAAGGATTTGAAAGCTACAGTATTTTGTGGGGATTTTTTTGGGGGCGTGGTAGGTTTCTGGCCATGTCTCATAAGACAATTAATTCTTTCCATCTACTCTCTCTTTATCTTGTATGTATACGGCTGCTTACATGCTGTCTCCCCTATAAAATTGTGAGCCCCTTGAGTGCAGGGACAATGTTTTTTGTCTTTCTTTGAAATCCCAGGTCTTCACACAGTGCCTGGCATATTTAAGTGTTTAATAAAATGCCTGCTGACTGACATAAAGGTAATGGAACAGTATTGTGCTGTAAAAAGCAATGAACATAAAGACACAGAGAAGCATAGACAGATTTATATGAACTAATACAATGTGAAGGAGAACCAGGAAAAAAAAAATAACACACACAATGACTAAAACAATGCAAATGGAAAAAACAACAAAAAAATCTAAACTGAATGTTTCGATGTTATAACAATCAAATCTGAACCCAGAGAAGAGCTTTATTTCCCCCCACATAATACTACATACAACATCAGCTTTTTTTTTTTTTGAAATGTTGGTTGGTTTTGCTGAACTATTTTGTATTTCTTCTTTCTTTTTTCAAAAATTTTGTTTATTATAAGGAATGGCTCTTTGCGAGGAGTTAAGAGAGATATACAGTGGGAAACAGATGATATAAAAACAAAAGATAGCAATAAAAATTTATTTTACAAAGAACAATAATGTAATGAGACACATGACTTATATGCAGCTGATAACACAAATAATTATTTTTGTCTAAATTTTTTGGTAATTAATGTTTTTTCTTCATCATCACCATCAAACATTTTGTTAAGTGCTTATTATGTGCCAGGCACTGTGCTAAGTACTATAGGATACAAGGAAAGATTAAAAACACAGTCCCTGCCCTGAAGGATGTTACATTCTAATGATGCAATAATAATGCAAACATATATGTGTGTGTGTATATGTGTATATACTTATGTATATAATGCAAAAATAATACAAATAAAATGTGCAAATAAGATATATACAGTATAAAAAAAAGAAAAAGGGAGGTGATCTCAAAGAGAAGCTACTAACAGCAGGTGAAGATTGGGTGAGAGGGACCAGGAAAAGTCTCTTGCAGAAGAGAGAATTTGATTGGAGTTTCTAAGGAAGCCAGAGAAGCTAGGAAGCAGAGGTGAAGAAAGAGAGCATTACAAACATGGAGGATAGTCAGGGGAAAATACAGAGTCAGGAGATGGAATATTTTGTCTGAGGAATAGAAAGGAAGCCAGTGTCATGGGATTGTACAGTACATGGAGGGGCATAAGAGTAAGAAGAAAGGACTGGAAAGGTAGGAAAAAGACATGTTTTATGAAGGCCTTTAAAAACCAAATAGGGGATTTTATATTTGATCCTGGTGGTAATACAGAGTCACTGGACTTTTTTGAATAGGGAAGTGACATGGTCAGACCTAATCTTCAGGAAGATCACTTTGACAGTGGAGTGGAGACAGACTTGAAACAGGGAGACTAACCAGGAAGTTATTGAAATAATCCAGGCATTAAGTGATAACGGCGTTGGTCTACACCAGCTGAATGATTAGAGAGAAAGTAATGTATAGGAAAGATGCTATGGCAAGGTAAAAATGACAAGACTCGGCATTTTGACTGATATAAAAGCAAAGGTACAACAATTTTTCAAAAAGAAGAGAAATAGATCTTAATTACCATACTTCCTTGGAAATTCTTCAAAGAGTAAAAACATACCATTGAAGAGAAGTAAATTTCCCAGATCCCATCTTCCAGTTAATCGCAAAAAATCTTCTTGGGATGATAAGCTATGGCCAATCATGCAAAATGTTTTATTACTGTCAGATGATAAACTTGTTCTCTTGGGAAGCGTGTAATCCAAAGCAACATCAGGCTTCCTAAAATTAAAATTAAAGTTAGCTAAATTAGCCTATTAGCACAGAGTAATAAACATTAAGGCAATTAAATATTCAATAATGTGAAAAATCTAAGTTGAAAAATTTTTCTAAAACTCTGTCCACTTTTGTATATGTAAAATGTCATCACCCTCTTTGTCACAAATAATCTGCACCACACAATGTGATTAGGCCCAAAGTCATTGTGCCTAGTATAGAAGTACGCATAAAACAGGATCAATAAATACTTGTTCACTCATTAATTGCTCCCTCCAACAACAAAATTCTTATTTTTTTCATCCTTATAATGTACTATTTGACATTTATATAAGGTGAATACTTCTAATCTGTATTTGTTCAATGTTTTTTTTAAGATGTTCCATTTCTAACTCAAGTACTATATCTAAAACTATAAATCATGATGAATTTGCCCTAAATCACCTCTCACCCTAACTTCCCTTTTTCTATTAAAAAAAAGCATCTCTTCCTGTCACCCACATTCACAACTTCAAAAGTATCCTCAATCCTTCACTCTCCCAACCACCTTCACCAGTCTTGTCAATTCTGACACAGAATCTTTCACACTTGTCCCTTTCTCTTCATTATCATTACTAGCACCTTAGTTCCAGCTTTCATCACCTAATTGGTTTCCCAGTCTCCAATCATTCCCTTCAACAAGCCATAACCCAGATATGCCAAAATAATTCTTCTTAAAACACAGGTCTGACCATGTCATCACCTGGTCAAGAAGCTACAGTGACTCCCTACTGCCGTATAAACTTCTTTGTTTGGTGTTTAAAGACTTTAACAATATAGATCGAGACTACCTATTGTATCTCACATACTAGGATCCAAACAAACTCTCCTATTTGCTATTTCCCATATATGAGATTCCATATCCTGCCTCTAAGCCTAGAAAACACTGTCTCACTTCTGTCTCATGGAATCCCTCGCTTCCTTGAAGGTCTGGCTAACAGGGTACCACCCACACATTATCATATCTATTTAACTGTGTACAAGTTAAATCCTTAGAGAAGAATATAAATTCCTTGGGGGCAGAGTCTGTTCTGTTGGTGTCACAGAGCATAAAACCATACCTTGCATGTTTTGGACAATACATTTTTGATGATGTGAATTGTTCTTTAGGATGTTAGTTACTTATATTACCCTATGAAATGCCTTATTTGTGGATCATTAACCTATAACTATCATCAGCTGATAAAAGTAGCAGCAAAATTAAGGTTAATAACAGCTGGGAGTAGTTTGCTTGATAAACACTCTAGAAGCTGTTGTACACTATCCATGGTGGAGTGCAGAATGTTTCTTTTGAAGTAATTTAGAAACAGAGATGTATAAAGGAGAAAAAAGTAGAAATTAAAACAAGACAAACATTTAGAAACTTGTGGACAGACATTTTTAGGTTTAGTAACCTATGACAGTGAACATAAAGCCTTTACATTAAAACGAAAACCATCTATAGTGCCTGTATCTTCCCTTACCTATGATCAAACTTAATATAAGGTTCTAGAACCCAGTTCACTGATTAAACTTTGTATAAGAATGGAAACTTGGGCATTATCCCAGACTCTTTATTCACACTCACTCTAAATATTCGATGCTGACAATCTTATCAAGACTACCTTTTTAACATCTCTTGTTTATGTCCCCCATCGTCATTCACACAGCCACAACATTAGTTCAGGCCCTCATTAATTCTCTCATTTGTGAAGATGAAAGTTGGTTTCAGGATTTATCTATTCAATCATGAAAAAGCCTTCTTTTGATTCTTCCACCTTCCCTTCCCTCTAATCAAGTTACAGTTGCTCCCCATATCTCTCCTCCCTTTAATCACCACACTTCTTAAAAAAGTAGTTCATACCCAATACTTCCATTTCCTTACCATTCACTACCTTATCAACTCCTTGTAATTTGCTTCTGTTTCCACCACTCTACTAAAACTGGCCTGTCAGTTCTCCTTCTGTTCTTCTATTTTTAAAGTGCTTTTTCTCAATTTAACCCAGTGGTTCCTGTTCTCCTTTCCAATCAATTAATGTTAATGGTAATGTACTATTCTAGTCCTCTTATTTTCCCTATCTTCACCTCCAAGGTGACTATCATCTCTATACAGATGATTACATATCTTTATTTCTAAGTTTTTCCCAAGCTGAAGATTCCCATATTAAATGGCCTACAGTGCACATCTACTCAATGTTTCTTGACTAAAATTGAGAAAGTCACTCATTGCCTCCACTTCCTTTCCTCACATTCTCTTCTAGACCCTAGGCAATCTGGCTTTCAACCTTGTCATTCAACTGAAACTGCTCTCTTCAGAGTTACTAATCATTTTTTAATCATAAAACCTAGTGGTCTTTCTTCAATCCTGATCTTTTCCATCTTTCTGTAGCACTGGACACTTCTCTTCCTTCATACTTTCTCCTCTTTAGATTTCTGTGATGCTCCTTTCTTCTGGCTCTCTCCTCAGTCTCCTTGGCTGGTTCTTCATCCATGTCACATCCACAATGTCTCCCAAGGTCTGCCCTGGGCCCTCTTCTTTTTGAGCTATATTATCTTACCTGGTGATTTCATCAGCTCCCATGTATTAAACCAGTGGTGTCAAACTCAAATAGAAAAGGGATCCCTACGGATGGCATATTGACTCAGAAAACCACAAATTAACTTTATGTTGTATTATATTTTTATTTTGTTAAACAGTTCCAAATTTCATTTTAATCTGGTTGCCCCTGCAGGCCCTGAGTTTGATACCTCTGTATTAGAAACTATCACTTCTATGCAGAAGATTGCCACATCTATACAATCAGACTTTCTCTCCTGACCTCCAGTCTTAAATCTTCAACTGCCTATTGGACATCTCAAACTTAACATATTGAAAACCTTTCCTCCTTACCAATTTTCCCATTACTGTCAAGGGATCTACCATCCTCATGGGCATTGAGTCTCACAAACTCAGTATTATCCTCAACTCTTCTCTTATATTCACCCAAATATCCAATCTGTAACTAAATTTTGTCACTTTTAACCTTTTTAACATCTCTTATTTATGTCCCCCCTCTCTGCACTCACATAGTTACAACCTTAGTTCAGGCCCTCCTCACCTCTTGTCTGAACTACCTCCTTTGGACTACTGCAATAACCTTCTAACTTTTGTCTCCCTGCCTCAAGTCACTCCCACTCAGGAGTATGCTGGTAAAAACATTACCTCTGAGTACAAATATAGACTCCTCTGGAATTTAAGTCTTCATAATTCCACCCTTTTCTACCCTTTCAAGTCTTGTTACACTTTCTTCCCCTTTACTCACTTTGATCTAGCAATGCTGGTCTACTTGGTAGTTTCTTGAACAGAGGACTCCATCTCCTGTGCCTTTGTACTGGAGTCCCCTGTGCCACCATTGCCTCCCTCCTCACTTTCAACTCTTAGTTTTACTGGCTTCAAGTCTTGGCCCAAATCTCACCTTACGATGGAGGCCTTTCAAATTCCCACCCACCACTGCTAATGTCTTCCCTTTTGAGATTACCTTCCACTTATACTGTATGCATCTCACATGTATGACTTTTTGCATGCTGTATCCCCCATTAGAATGTGAACTCCTTGAGGGCAAGGACTGTTTATGCCTTTCTTTGTATCCACAGAGTTTGAAATATAATAAGCATTTAATAAATGCTTGATGACTGAGTGACTAGATAGAGATTACTGTAAAAGTCCAGGTGAGATCCTTACTGGGAGGGTGGCAGTGTGCATGGAGAGATGTGGTAAAGGCAGAATCAGATGCGTGGGGACAGTAAAGAAGAGGAAAGAGGCAAACAGAGCTTTGAGATTTTGAAATGGAGTGACTGGGAAGATCATGATGCTAATCCAGGAAAAGAAAATAAGTTGGAGGAGGGAAGGCTTTGGCTGGAAGATGATTTCAACTTTGAATGTTAAACTTGAGATATCCATGCAAGTGGAGATGTCTAGGAGGAAACTGGTCTTTCTTGATCATTCCATTCATGAATGATTCCTTTTCTGGGCTTCAAGAAGCACTTGACTTTTCTCTCTCTTTTCCACTAATCCTGTATCACTTAAAATTTTACATGTACATCAAATCTCCTTACTAGAATGTGTCACGTAAGGACAGAGACAAATGTTAATTACAGTTGGAGCCAAATTATGTTAAGTATATCCTATTAAAGTCCACAGATATACTAAGTGCACATCAATCTATGTGTCCTTTCTAGCCTGTATCCCTATTTTCCATTGCTTTCTTTTCCCCTCTATGATGGTTCAGCCCTCTACATTTTCCTGTTCCTCAACTCCCCCACCTCTTACAACAGCCCCATCTGTCATCAAACTCACCACGACTGTACATTATTCCAAGTAAACCTTTCATTCTTCCTTCCTCCAGCCAATTATAGAGTAAGAAGAGGAACAGAGGAAGCGCCTATCTTATTTAGGGTTCTCTTATAAACTCCACCTGAGTCAGGGTAGCTAACTGCTATAAGGTCTAATCACTGAAATAATCGCTGGGAATATTTACCCAGCCCCTCTATATATAATTCCTTCCTTTTCCTACCTAGTCTCTGCTTCTATTACATTCCAAGAAATGCCCACAATTACGATGAATAAATTTTTAACTTGAACCTGCTTTTTTTTTTTTCCCAGAGAATCACAGGGTTTAGAGTTCAAAGGAAATCTCAGAGATCATCTAGCCCAAATCTCTCATTTTATAAAGAGAGGCAATATAGTATGATGATGAAATTAGGAGAGATTTAGATTCAAATACTTCCTCTGACCCTTATTATTTGTATGGCTGGGGCAAGTTGTTTAACTTCTCAGCCTCATTTTCTTCATATATAAAATTAGTAGCAATACCCATAGCATCTACCACACAGGATTTTTGTGAAGATTAAGTAAGGTATATGAAATACTAAGAAGTATTATTATTGTCGTTGTCATTTGCCAGGTCACAGAGATGTACCTATTACAGGACAACGTAATGTCAGCAGCTATTTTTGTTGTTATTATGCAAGAGTAAATGGATACCCACAGATGTTAAGTGTTCTCCTCAAATTATAACACGGGGACTGTCTCCTATTTCTTTTATATTGATTTCCAGTTTAAATTTCCAAGTGTTTCATCTGTTTAAAAACTATATTTATAAATAAAAATCTCCTCCAAAATAAAATATCCTCTAACAATAAAATGGGAGAGAACAATAATTTTCAACAAAGTATTTCAAAGGTTCATTCTATAAGAAGCTTTGCTTTCTAATAAGTAATAAAAAAAATATAAAAAATAATGGATTCCCAGCTTATTTAAAAAAGTAACTAAATTATTAACTAAATTAATTTTAAAATCTATTTCAGAAAATATGGAAGATTAAGTTTAAAATTATAATCAAATTTAATAAGCCATTTTCTAAAACACATCATACCTCTGACCAGAGACCCACATAGAGAGTTTCCCACGGATATTCTTTTTTCCTTCAGGCTGTTGTAAGTATGTTAATGCTAAATGTTGCCATTTTCCCAAAAGGAAAATATTCTCCTGTGATTCAACTTGTGCGAGCAATCCAGCTTTCATATCATCATTTGGATCCATGCACATGCTCCAACAAAAAAATAAAAAAAGTAGAGAATGACAGTCTGCAAAAAATTCTGAATTTACTATTTAGTACACATCTTACAAGTAAAATTAAATATTTTAAATCATATCATGTTCTCATTATTTAATTACCCAAATGACATTAGGTTATTCTTAAATTTCATTCATCAATTTTCTTAAAACAAGCAAAAAATTTAAAACTCAGTTATTAAATAACCAAACACATTTTTGCTGTTAATATTCAGTGCTCTTTAAAAAATAAACTATTTTAATATACTATATAAACCTTTAATTTATACTAGTTACCCTTCATTTAACACTGGTTATAATTCCTACAAATAGGAATAATTCATTTCTTTTCTAATGAACTATTTGGCTTTTGTTTCCATATTTAAATAGGAAAACCCCAATTTATAAGATTTATGCTATAACTTTAGATAATCTGCATGGAAAATGTGCTTAATATAACAGTATCCTAACAGTTGTCTGAAAAAAGAATTTTTCTAGCCTATAAAATTATTGTTGTTGTTTGTCCTTTGTTAGCAAAGAGGACCATGACATCAGGAAGGTGATACCAAGACTTGCAAGTAAATGAGATTTAAGTGAGGGAGGGTTGTGCAAAGCCAGAAGCCTCACTTTCTCCTCCGGAAACATCTAGGTCCAGTGGCAAGGTACAGATCAGGACGACTAGAGACGGCCCCCGATGCAGTGGGAGACCATGGCCTTTTTAAGCTAAAGTCTTTCTCAGGTCTCGGTTTGACTGAGGCAAAGCCCATTCAGCGAATAAGGTCTTAGTGAAATAGAGCAAGAATAATCTAATATCAAGATTATTTTTATGGAATAATACATTCATATATAATTATCAGGGTGGACCTTCTCTCTTTGTTTCTAGATTTTTTCTGTCATTCTAATGATATTTTATGGTAGATTTTAGTATGAGAGTTTAAAATAAAATTTTAAAATAAGTTACTTAAATACATGTTAATACTGAAAGGAAAAAAAATCAATACCGAAAGATGAAAGTTCCAGTACTCAAATCAGCCCACACTTGTATCATCAATGCTTTGGAGCCTAATGAAATCATATGAATACAGCCTTCTTCTACAAGTTTCTCCCCAGAATTCACATATTCCACACTTTCTGATTTGTTCCCTTCTAAGGCAATAAGCAGATATTAGAAAATTATTTACTTAAAATAATTGAAAAAAATATTTTTAAACCTAATGCCCCTTGCCATTCACCCATTTTAATTACCAATAAAAGTACTTTGAAATTCTAAAATATTATTTTTTCTAAGTTGATATACATAGTAAATACTTGTCTTTCAACCAAAAGAAGTAAATCTTTTTAAGTCATTTGCAAGTTTTAATACATCTGGCTTTCATAAATGAGGCACCACTGGAGGACCTGAAGGAGATTTACAAATATATCCCTTGTACTTGTGGAGGCACCTCTGTAGGATTTGTGGATATAATTTAAGAAATCAGATAAAATCTCAAATATCACGTTTGAACTACTATATAAAGGGCTACAAATTCTTAAGTAGGCTATAATAGATCTCAGAATCATCAACGAGAAAAATAGTATAGAGGGAGAAGATGGTCTGCAACAGAGCCTTGTGGATACCTCCAGTTAGTGGGAGTAACCTGAGTGAAGATTCAACAATGGAGACTAAAAAGAAGTAACCAGTGAGAAAGAAAGAGAATAAGGAGAGAACAGTGTTTTGAAAACCTAGAGAGAAGAGTATCAAGGAGAAGGTAATAAACGATGTCAAAGGACACACAGACATCAAGAAGAAAGAGGATTAACAAAAGCCCAGTAGATTAGTAATTAAGAGATCACTGGTAATTTGTGAGACAGAAGTTTCAGTTGAACAATGAAATCGGAAGCCAGCCTTGGAGAATTAGGGAGTGAGAGAAGTAGAGACACCTATTGTAGATGGCCTTCTCAAGGAGTTTAGCCTTTAAAGGAAGGAGAGAAGACAACAGCTAGTTGGGATGGATCAATCAAGTAAGGGTTTTTTAAGTGGGGAGTAGGGGGAGAGAAAGAGTAACATGCGTGTGTTGGTGGGCAACAGGGAGGCAGCCAGGAAACACAGGGAAAGACTGAAGTGGGAGAGGGAGGATAATATAGAAGAACATTTGCTAGAAAAAATGGGATAGAATGGGATCAAAGGGGCATGTTGAGGGTATTGCCTTAGCAAAGAGAAAAGGTCACCTTTTCCTGTGAGACAGGAGTGAAGGAAGAGATAATGAAGGAAGATATATGAGTGATGGGACATGAGATGGGTAGAAGAGAGAGCGCTCAGCAAATGGTCTCAATTTTTCTGGTGAAGAGTGAGGCAGGTTCTCAGGTGGATGGAAGAGGTACTGTGAGAAGTTTGAGGAAGAATGAAAGGATTTTGGAATAGCTGCTGTGGTAAGTGCTGCAGTGAACTGAGAGTAAGGTGTAAGGAAATACTGATATTTACCTGGGAGAAAAATTTGGTGGGAAATAACAGCTAAATTTTGAAAAGCTATCATGTGGAAAAGGAATGAACTTGTTTTGGTTAAGACTGAGAGGGCAGAACTAGAAGTTGCAGAGGCAGATTTGGGCTTAACATATTAAAAGAGAAAAACAAACAAAAACCCATTCCTAACAAATTAGACAGTCCAACAGGGGAATGGACTATCTGAGAAGGCTGTAGGTTCCTTATAACTAGAGGTCTTCAAACAGAGGCTGGATTGTCAAAAGATACTGTGGAGGGGATTTCTGTTCTAGAAATGACTTTCAATGTGGAAGCCACCTGATTCTGAAACCACAGTTCAAAACAGAATAAGAGCAAGTGATTTCAAGGATTTCCTCTCCCTCACCTCTACCTACTTTTCTCTTTGCCTGCAAAGATTGTAACTGGACCAGTCATTCAGTTAGGCCTGGGGCTAATGGAAAGTGAGGCACTAGGGAAAGGCTCAGGGCAGCAAAAGAACATGGAGAAGCAAAGGAAAAGAAAAGATGTGTGAAGAAATGTCATGAAGCAACAGTAGGAAAGAGAAAAGAATTTATGGTATTTGGTAAAGGCATCTGTTTTTAAGACGAGTATTCATTAGGTAGAGACTGCTTGTATAAGGAAAAATGTTATATTAATAATGAACAAGTTAACAGAAAGTCAGAATGTTCCATGTTACTTTTTTAAAATCCTCAAAAATTTCTTCAGTATGCAAGTATGGCATTCATCTTTTAAAAGAAATAAGCACAAAGAATTTCATACCTGCATCATCAAGACTATCATCTTGTAT
Organism: Vombatus ursinus; assembly: GCF_900497805.2. Classification (NCBI taxonomy): domain Eukaryota; kingdom Metazoa; phylum Chordata; class Mammalia; order Diprotodontia; family Vombatidae; genus Vombatus; species Vombatus ursinus. Next base: position 10,623,060 of record NW_020954576.1, read on the forward strand.
AAATGATGATTTCTTTCTTTTCTTTATCTTCCTTCCTTTTTCTAAGGTATTTTCTGTTTCACAAATAGTTTCCATATTAAACCACAATGAAATACTGAATCCTTCTGACATATGTGGCCAACAATTCTGCCCAACCAAAGGCAAGTGGATTGGGGCTACATGCCAAGATGAAAGAAGCTGATGGGGAAAAATCTCACTATCAGCTTCTTTCTTACTTTGAGAAAATTTTGCCTTTTTTAGCAACTCAATAGCCTTATTGTTGAGAATACTACTATATTTTTGTGAAAAGGAGGTACTGCTTAAATTTGGTATATGAAATAAAGGAAAGGTTAGATATTGTAAAGGGCTCATATTAATATCAGCTTCAATAATTCTCAGGATACCCTTAAGAAGAATTTCCTAGGGAAAAAAGAAATGAGAATTTACAATCAAATTGATATTACCAATACATAAAAATTCCTTAGAAACAAAATTTACAACTGAAGACATAAAAGCAAGCATGCAAATCAGAATTCTTACTGAATCACTTGCCCACCCATTATGTAATTAAAACATTTTATTTTGGTTAGTAATGAAATATATAACACATGCTTTTATTTTTTTAAAATATAATTATGATTAATTTTTAAAAGGGAAACTGATCATAAATGACATTATCCCAGAACTTTTTGATAGGCCAGCTTAAGAATTTAAATGAAAATGTAAAATACAAAGAATCATTTCTAGTAGTGAAACTTATATAAGTTCATACTATGAGCATTAACATAATCGAATACATTTACTTTTCAACTTATTCCACGCCTCTTGAGTTTTTTAACCACTCTGATTTTAACATATCTACATTCAACATAAGTGGGATTGCTATATTCAGAGCTGAGACAAAGTATTTGAACTCCCATAAGCAAGTTTCAAAAACTGGATCTGATGTGGAAGTTTTGAGCCTTCACTATGAAATTTTACTTAATACAAAATAAATACCTATCTGCATCAGAGGATAGAATTTTCTGACAATAAACATATATACATTTATTAAAAAGTAATATTAAGAAGTTTTCAATGTTGAATCTTTCACCTAATAAGCTACACTCCCTAGAAGCCAACCTTACCTACACCCTAAGTCCCAGCTCTGGTATAATAAAACTTTTGGTTAACAGTATCAATAAATCCCTTCTTTAGATCACATAAATATATGGAAGACAAAAAAAAAAAAAAAAGGAAACCACTAGGAAAGAGAAAATAAGATAATGTAGAACACTATAATTATAATGGTGTGCCAGAATTTGCGCAGTCAGGTTCAATCATGAGTACAAAGTGTGTCTTTTATATCTTTGTATTTCTAATGGCTAGCACAGTGCTCCAGGAGCACTCTATAAATATTGATGGTTGATGATGTGGTAGATGATAATAAATGTACTAAGGAAAAGTGATAAGCACACCTAATGGATATATAGTCAATTCATGATTACCTACGAAGTAGAAGGGAATGGTGATATGGATAGTCTTCACATACCTAATTCAAAAGTCAATTATATTTAGCTACAGAATTCACCATATTTTAAAAATATTGTTTAACATCCTAATTATTTTTTTGGCTGATATTAAATTAGTTTATATTTCTTGAGCACAAACTTACGGTAGGAGGAAAATTATGTATATAGCATGACTATGTAAATAGAAAAATTCACAACTGTATTGTATAATCCAGACATAATTATCCAAAATTCAATGTACATTAACTATTGAATGTAAAGGTATGGATGACTGATATTAAAATAATACATTCTAGTAAATGGCTCACAAGTCATTTTATAATTATAGCATATTTACTGTAGAAGGAGATTTCTCCAGAAATATTCTCAACAGAAGGGTTAGCTCTTCTGAACATGTTCTTGAACTCATCAGGGACACCAAGAGATCCATCAGTACTCTCTGGCATGCTAAGTTAGTAAAAAGGGAAAAAAAGTCACCACTAAATTAAAAGTTCTATACAAGTAATTTCATTAAACAAGCTCAAATATACATCACTGCCATAATATGCATGAATCATAATTTTTTAAATTGATAAATTTGTTAAAGAAACAAATAAGTACCTAAGAGAATTCAATTTGAACATATTTTTTTAAGGAACATTAGCACCATATACACACCAAAGATGTTTTTAAAAATATAAATGAATATAGAACTTGGCAAATGAAACTTAAACTTAACAATAATTTTAATTCTAAAAATCATTCTGCTCCATTAGTACCTTGCAAATGTTTAGCTTATAACTATTATTTTTAAAAATTTTATTTTACAAATTAAATGTTTTAAAAGAACACTACCACGTATAAGTGGTATTATTACCCATCAAAACTTATTTAAGGGGGCAGCTAGGTAGTGCAGTGGATAGAACACCAGCTCTGGAGTCAGGAGGATCTGAGTTCAAAGGCAGCCTTAGACACACAACACTTACTAGCTGTGTGACTCTGGGCAAGTCACTTAACCCCAACTGCCTTGCCAAAAAACCCTCAAAACTTATTTAAGTTGTTAAAAATTATACTACAAATAATAGATGAAAATAAACACAAAACTTCAAATACTACATGTTTATAATGCTATATGGATCTCTATACAAATATGTAGTATTATATTTCTGTATTTGTATGTATATATGTAGAGGCAACTAGATATCTCAGTGGATAGAGCACTGGACCTGGAGTCAGGAAGACTTGAGTTCAAATCTGGCCTCAGACACTTACGAAGTCTGTGATCCTGGGTCCAAGTTGGATGGCTAGACTGCATATACATATTTAGGATACATATATCTAATGGAGGAGACCTTAAGAAAACAACTTAGCCTTTGTTTGCCTTAATCCATTGGAGAAGGAAAAGGCAAACCACTCCAGTATCATGGACAGTATGGTCCACGGGTCAGAAAGAGTTGGACATGACTGAACAACAATGTATGTATGTAGGTTTTTGTGTGTGTGTGTGTGTATACATATATATACACATACATACATATACACATATACATACATATAGACATACACACACACACACAATACAAATCTATATGCATATACATGTATATGTGTATATGTGTATGTTAAAGCTTAGTGGTATGCACACATACACTGGGTACCTTATACAAACCAAACAGTAAACATGGAAGGATGCACAAAGGCAGCAATGTGATGTTGTGATAAAGAACATTCAATAAAGAGTCAGGAAACAGGGATTCTGGTCTTAATTGCTACTACCTAGTTGCGTGACCTGGGTAACAATCTCTCCAGTTTCAATTTCCTCATTTATAAAAAGAGTTTGGATTAGAAGACCTCTAATATATTTTCCCAGCTCTTCCATCTATGAAAAAGTATAGCTGCACACAACTCAACAAGTTCTGGAAGAGAAACTAACCAGAACGTCTAAGAAATTGCAAACTTTGTTCTGATATCAAAACAAGGAATATTTACAATGTGCCTAATCTGTGCAAAATACTGTGCTAATTTCTTAGGGATTATAAAATAGTACATGACATGGTCCATACCCTAAAGGAGTTTACAATCTAATTAGGTAGAGAAAAAACAAGCCCAAGAAAATAAAATAAGATGCAAATAATAGAATATCACAATAGAAAGACTGTGCAAGGTAGTACGTAACCAACTGACAAATGGTAACAACACTACACATAATGAATGCTATAAGAATTTAGAAGAGATACTTCATGTTGGTATAGTCAAAGAAAGTATGATGACGAATATATGCCATTTGAATTTTATTTATAAGGCTAGAAAGGATTTGACTAGAAGTGGGACCTTTTGAAGATCAGTGAGGAGAAGGTCATGATCAAAAAGGCATGGAGGTGGGAAAGCATAAGGAGTATTCCAAGAATATTTAGTAAAAAACTGAGAGCGTTTGTATGTGTGTGTAATAGGAGAGAAATCTGGAAAGGCAGGCTGGGTTCAGACTGTGGTAGGTCTTGGGTATCAAGTTAAGGAGTGTAGATTTGATTGGAGAAGCAGTCCGGATCCATTAAAGGCTTTCGAGCAGAGGAATGTCATGATCAAAGCAACATTTTGGAAGAGTAATTAGAATGTGGTATCTAGATTTAAAGTATTTTCTCCTTTGAATATAAGCTTTTAAACCTTTAAAAGGATAAGATTATTATTAAAATAGTCTTGAGTGTGAAATAATAAAGGCATATGCCCTCGTGGGGAAAATTATGAAAAAGAAAGAATAGGTGGGCAATGTGGTGTAACAGATAGAAAGCCTGCCCTGCAGTCATGACGACCTGGATTCAAGTCACTCCTCTGATACATAATGCCTATGTGACCCTAGGTAAGTCATTAGCCTCTCAGTGAACCAGGCAACTGTCTAAGACTAGAAGTTACATAACAGTTGCTTCATTGGTAGAGAAAGTTTCATCTACAGGAGTTCCTTACATCAATTAAATAACACGTCTGGACCCCCCCCCCCCCAAAAAAAGGAATAAAGAAAAAAGAAGGGATGGATCTGACATACTGGAAAAGAAGAATCATCAGGATTTTATAACTTACTGAGTACAGAGGTTAAAGATAGAGGAAATTACCAAAAGTTTTGAGCCTGGGTGACAAAATTTACATCCTCCCATAAACTATAATCAAATCATCATTAGGAGAGAAAATGCATTCTATAGAATAAGATAAAGATTCCATGTTTACAGGTGTTTGTATTATTAGGCTTATGTTTTTTGCAGGGAATATGTTTACAATATAGAAACCCACCTTCGTTTGCAGAGGGTAACAATAGCACAGAAGCAACTATTTTCCCTCAGTCACTGCCAACACATTCCAACACATCCTTTTTCAATGTGGAAAGAACTGTTACCACTTGGTCCAACTTGGATGACTAGACTGCATATGCATATTTAGGATACGTATATCTACTGGAGGAGACCTTAAGAAAACAAAACTATTTTCCTTGCTATTATTATTCCATATTACATACTGTTTTATACAAAATGCCACAGAATCTTAGTTTATATATATGGCAAAATGATTATCCCATTTAGTAAACAAAATCTGTGGAAATCATACTGTATTAGAATTTGATGTGCTATCAAAACTATATTATAACATGGAAGTCTACCATTATAGTAGACAAAGGATTTACTGCTTATTGAGTTTTTATATTAACTTATATAAAGTAAATACTGGAGCAATAGCACATTTGCAAACAATAACGAATTTGAGGAGAAGGACCATATTGTATATCATAGAGCGGGACAAGTCTCCAGACTTCCAAAATTCTGAGAAAATGTAAGATCTGAGGGCTGGGGCTAGTTCATTTTTATCTTTCTATTGCCAGTACCTGGAACAGTGCATAATTCATAGCAGGTCCTAAATAAATGCTTGTTGAGTGACTCATTAAATACTATCTTAAAGGGTAAATGCTGCTATTCCAAGATTTATCCCTTTTACATCTGTATTTGAATGGAATAAAACAATTATGAAGATATGAAGCTTTTCAAAAGATTTTGTTAGGGTTTATTGAGATTTTAAAACCGCAGGTGAGTAAAATTTGAGTTGACAAACTGCTTACAAGCGAACCTTAGGGATATTAAAACAGAAATACTCAAATGCATCTATAATCTCATAGATCTGGATGTTCCCTCCAATAACTCAGATCACAACCTTTGCTTATCCTATGTAACCCTGATCACAACCTCCTATAAATTCACCATGGGGCACCACTCAACATGTTCAAGGCCTTACAGGGATGATTGTGAAGCACTGTCACACAAGCTGGTAACTATATTGGAATATCCACAGTCAAACTCAGCCCCAGATGTCAGCCAGGGCCAGAGAGGGTTGCAGGGTTGAAGGCAGGGCACAAAATAAGATGCTTAGTGCAAACACAAGAAATGAGAAGTGAAGACTAGGGCATCGGCTCAAGAATGGGAATCTCAAATAAGGGTGTGAACAATTCCTCATTCGCCATGGACAAGAGAGCAGGAAATACGAGGAACCTCACATCTGTGCTTTAAAAATATAAGGTACAGACAGCAGATATGTGATAGGAATGGAGAAATATAGAGGTGGAAAAGTATCACTTACTGTATAAGCATATAATTGAGCCATCTGGAGGTCAGGGCTTGATGTGTTATAAACAATGTTTGAAGTTTCTATTAACTATTCTTATTCTAAAGGAAGACTAAGTCATTTCAAAGTGAGGAATATTTCTACAAGGCAAAATCCTTAACCTAAAATAAACTGTGTGACCAGAAGGTAACAACATTCACTACAGCATTGCTCTACCTCTATCTCAACAGCACATAAAGTAGGCTACTCACTCCACCTCTGTAAGTGACTTCGTTATCTCTAACACTGCTTGCTAGTGATGTCAAGGTTTCAAAAAAATGAAAAGTACAAGTCTCTCCCTCAAAATTATGAGACCCTTGCTACAGACTATATATGAAAATAGAATCATTTACATAGAGCTAGAAGTTAAAATGGTCTTCAATAAAATAGGATTCTACCTGCCTTACTCACATTAGAACAAAGAACAAAATCCAGGTTTCCTGAGTCTTAGAACCATATTAGTTCAAAATGACTAATTCTGCCTCAAAAAATTCTGCCCTAGGAAAGCACAAGATGAAGGAAAAGGACAGAAAGGTAATAGAAGACAAAAAAAGACAAAAACTAACTGTTAAATATGAATTCCTTCAACTTAACTATTAAAAAACTATATGAAAATAGTTCTAACTCTATTAATATCACCATCATTTTCCCAGTAACCTAATTCTTGGATTAATCTTTTACTCATCAATGTCCCTAAATCCCTTTAACTAGCTAATTACAAAGTTCATTTAGAAGGATTTTTCCTTTGAAATGCTTTGTGAATATATTCTTTCCTCTCCATTCCCATCACCAAAACCTTACTCCAGGCTGTCCACCTCACACCATGACAGTCTCCCAAGTTGGCTTCCCTAATTCCAGGCTTTTCCCCTCCATGGCATCACACATAATCGTTAAACACTATTTTTATCGTAAAAGATCATTCCACCCCTCAAAAGAACCTTTTGTGGTTTTTAATCTCCTTTCATATCAACTCAGAATTCTTCCTGTTATTTTTCAAGATTCTTTATAATCTGGTCCCAAACATGCCTATACAATCTTACTTCTACTACTTTCTAAGATACATTCTTTAGTCATTCTTATCATACTAACTTTATGTTTTTGTCTATGTTGTTCCACTCATCTGAAATACCTTCCTTATTTACTAGTATAAATTTTACCATCTTTCAAAGTTAATTTTTAGGTCATGAAGCATTCCATGACTATGAGGTCTAAGTGATTTTCCTTTTATAGACACATACTATATTAATATTTGGAAGGAATCTCAGAAGTCATCTGATAAAGTATTACTTTGGACCACTTTTTATAGTGCCTATAGTTTCTACCACATAATTTAATGCTACATTATATGCTCCTTAAATTTTTCAATATTATTCCTTGCATTAGTGCTGTATCTCTAACTAAATTATAAGAGTCATGGAAAGCCACTTTTTATGTCTCCTACAAAAGTGCCTAGGCACAGTGCTGACCATAAAGCAAACACTTACTGCTTGACTGCCTCTGTTATCACATTGATACAGTGTTATATTGTAGTTATTATATATTAGGATAAGATGAAAATTGTTTATGAAAATGAAGTAGTCAAACTTACCTTGTAAACCAGAATCATCCCGTGCAAAAATTTTTAGAAACCCTCCTAAGAGATTTCTAACAATTTGCTGTGAATTAAAACATAAAAAATTTTAAAATGAAACAAACACTATCAATGCAGAGATTTGCAAAAAAAATACACTAAACAATTGCAGTATTTTATTGAGTTAACTGACATTTTGGTTACAAACAAATATTTAAATAGAATAATAATTGTAAAGTAGTCTTTGTAAAGTAATACAAATGGTCTTTAATATCACATTAAGCAAAAAGTCAGGTTGACAAGTATTTATTAATCACCTACTTATGTGCCAGGCACTGGGCTAAGTGCTGGGGAGACAACAATATAAAAGCAAAAGATACTCCCTACTCTAAAGAAAGTCATAGTCTAATGGGGAAGACAAGTAAAAACAAGACATATACATGGTAAATTGGAGGTAATCCCAGAAGAAAAGCATTAAATTTAAGGGAACTAAGAAAAGCTTTCTGTAGAAGGTAAAATTTTAGTAAGGACTTAAAGTAAGGGAAGTCCAGAGGCAGCGATTTGGAGAGAGAAAATTCCAAGCATGGGGGGCAACCAGAGACAATGCACAGGCAGGAGACAAGTGTCTTGTTTGAGGAATAGCAAAAAGGCCAGTGTCACTGAATAACGCAGTTATGTTGAGGGCAGGGGAAGGAATAAGGGGAAAAAATCTGGAAAAGTAACAGGGGGCCAGGTAATGATAGGCTTTTGAATGTCAAACAGAGCATTTTATATTTTATTATTAGAGACAATAAAGAGCTATTCGAATTTATTGAATGGGGAAAACATGGTCAGATCTGCACTTTAGGGAGGTCTATTTGACAACTGAATGAAGTGGGGAGAGAATTGAGGCAGGGAGACCGACCAGAAGGCTACGTGTGAGATGATGGGGGCCTGCACCAAGATGGTGGCAATGTGGGAGAAGAGGAGGGAGAGTATGCAAGAGAAGTTACATAGGCAGAAACAGTAGGACTTGGCAACTGATTGAATATTGGAAGGTATGTGTGTGAGAGACAGTGAAGAGTCAAGAATGATATCTAGACTGCACGCTTGGGAAGATAGTAGTGCTTCAAAGTAATAAGCAAGACAGGAAAAGAGAAGGGCCGGTGGGGAAAGATACTAAGTTCAGTTTTAGACATGTTGAGTTTTATCTATGGGACAACCATTTTGAGATTTCCAATAGGCAGCTGAAGATATGATTAAGTTGTATATTTTAGAGTCAGTCATAAAAAAATCAATGTGATTGTCAGATTTGCCAGGTAGAAGCAGAAATTGTTAATTAGCTTCCCTTACTGAGTAGTAAGTAGAATAGCTAAAATCTGTCCAGGGAAAGTACTGAAGAATTCTGTGGAATCTAGACAAATATAGTATCATGCTCCCCAGAATCTCCTGATTAAACAAAACGATTGCAGAGACAAGGACACTGGCTGCTATAATATAACAAATTACAGGGAATTTTTTCTTTGGTCTGTGTGGGAAAAAAAAAAACACCAGGAAATGTGACCTAAATTTTTAAGAAGCAGAGGTACAAAAATAATTAGTTATTCAGTAGAATTACTATTTTAATAATTATTTATAATCAAAGATGCATGTACTACAGTAGGAAAAAAAGCATAGTCCCTGGGTCAGGAGACCAGAGTTCTGACACTAATACTAGGATTCCTAGCTAAGGGACTTTGATTATGTCATCTACAAAATGGGGATAATAACAAGTATGATGATGATGATGATAATAATAATAATTTATCTAGCACCTACTATGTGGCAGGCACTGTGCTAAGTGCTTTACAAATATTACATCATTAGAACCTGACAATTATGGGATATAAGTACTATTATTACCCCCATTTTACAATAGAGCAAATTGAGTCAAACAGAGGTTAAGTGACTTGTCACATAGTAAGCGTCTGGATTTGAACTCAGGTCTTCCGACTCCAGGCCCAGCAGACTACCCATCGTGACACCTAACAACCTCTCATCCTCAATTTCTCTCATTCTCTGTAAAATGATGATCATGATAGTACATACCTCATAGGATTATTGTGAATATAAAATGAAATAACATATAAAACACTTTGCAAACCTTAAAGTGCTATTTAATGCTAGCTATTATGAGATTATAATAAACAAAAAAAGAAAATGAAGTCATTAATATAATCAATATTTATCTCATATTAACCATACTAAAATTTTACCTTTTGCATGAGTAAAGTCACGTTTTTTTCCTTTTGCCTGACGATTTTCAAAAAGCTCTCAAAGACATGGCCAAGTACATCAAGTTTGACTTTACTGGCTGAAAGCAAATTTAATTCCAATATGCAAATCTCAGGATATATTAATTCTCCTGGTGCAAGGTTTTCAATCATATCATTTAAATAACTTGAAGAGCTGATGTATCCTGTTTCAGTGTTTATGTCTTCTAAAATTAAAAAAGTAGTTAATTTTCATTTATAATATGACAAACAGAATTCTAATATTGACTCGTTTCAGAACTACTAGTAACACTAATAATAGCACTTCCCAAGTGTTTATTAATTTTCCTTCTAGGCGATTCTTTGTTAAAATATGATATTTATATAAAATAAAAGCAATTTAAAGGATACTATAAAGAAAAGTTAACATTTGCAAAACAATTAAAATTTTTTCAATGCCTATAAGATTTCTCAACCTAATCATTTAGCCAGTACCTCAAAATCAACCTCTGAAAAGCATAGTTTACCTAAAAGAAAGGTGATTTCATAATCTGGAATATCTGGGTTCAAGTTGTGCCTCAGACATACACCGGATGTGACCTCAGGCAATTAATTCACTTAAGCTCTCAATGACTCCTGCAACTGACTGCTTTGGTAAAGGAAATTTCCTCATTGGGAGTTCCCATACCAATGCAAACACAGATCTAGGCAAAAATGTGTGGCATGCACATATCTGTGCATGGCCAAAACCTCCTCTACCTCTTGACTTCACCACTTCTATCAGTGACCTGGGGACATCACCACCCATACAGTCGCCTACGCTTGAAATTTTGGGTATCTTCCACTTTCCCCTCTCCTTAATTTTCATTTTTGAATTGTTAAGACCTATTAATTTGACTTCTGTAGTATCTCTTGTACGTCCATCCTCTCTCCATTCTCACTGATAGCATGCACTATCACATCATACACCATCACCACCAAATATTTGTTAAATCCTTATTGTATTAAGAGAACTAGGCAGGGTGCTGGGGAAAATAATTCAAGATCTCTGACTTCAAAAAACTTACAGTCTAGGTTGAAGATGCACTTTTAACACAAATAACTATGAAAATGCAACATTACATGTTAGGTACATTAAAGAAAAGTTATGTCAAATATAAGGAGGAAAAGTCATTACCAACCAAGGGCATCAGGAAAGGTAGAATTTGAGTCAGATTTAAAAGATGGGTATAAATTCAACTGGCAAAGAGAAGCATTCCTCTCTAGGCTGCACTCCTGACTCTACCATACTTTCTATACAATATACCCAGAAACCAATTCTTTGTGAAAGCTCACTCCACCTTGGATTTCACAAATTGGAAATATCCTCTGACCCTCTGATCTCTCCCTCTAATTGGCTGGTTCCTCCCAAAACTTCCATTTAAAGGAGGATGCCCAAATTAACCACATTTTCATCCTTCCCAAGGCAGTACTTCTGAATCTTCCCAAATTCTCTACTATGGAGAGGAGTACCTTCATCTCTTTCCCTCTCATCCCTCCCCCCTTTCTGGCTTCCTTTTATGTGCTCCCTTCTCTGGTCAGAATGTAAACTCCTTGAGAACAAGTACTATCTATTTGTATTCCTAGCACTTGGTAGGCAATTAATAAATGCTTAAGGACAGTGGGGAAAAATATCAAACAAAACAAACAAGCATTCAAAGCATAGGGAGCACAACTTGAAAAAAGGCAATACGCATTTTTAGGACCACAAAAAGCAGAGTGAAATTCACAAGAGACAAGGCTGGAAATGTAGAAGTATGCCAGATAGTCAAGGGAGGGCATTTAACACCAGGAAGAGGAGTATGAACTTTAATTAGTAAGAAACAGAGAATCACTGAAGATTTCTGAGCAACGGAGCGACATGACCACATCTATGCGTAAGAAAGAGCAGCCTGGCAACAATATTAAGGAAAGATTAGAAGAAGAAGTACCCTGGGAAGCCCTGTGAGGAATCTATTCTGATAGTCTAAGTGCATGATAAAGAAGCCCTTATTAAGGTGCTTTCAGACAGAATGGAATAAATGCAAGCAATCCTTCAGAGGAGAGATTAACAGGACTTTGCAATTTTAAATATAAGAAAAAAGGTAGAGGAAAAAGACAAGCTTACAAAGACAACCCAGTTTTCAATATCTGGTTAGATATCCATGTGAAGATATTCTATGGGTCATGGGGGATATGCAAACACACACATGACCCTCTGCAATGGACATGAGACCAGCATCTCCTCTCCTGGGTACTTAGAGTTCCAAGGACCCAACCCAGTTGATTGGGGACTAAGTATATACAAACTAGCTCAGCTAGCCCAGTATAACTATTGGCTAGCTCTAACACCAGACCATGCTTCAGCTTTCTATCCCATCCAATCATCCAGCCTTCCATCTAGGCCATCTCTCCATCTGCCTGCCACCACATATGTATTTATGCCTCCTTCTCCCCATCTTTCACCTCTCCAGAATAAAACTCCTTTTTTTTTGTCACCTCTACTTTCCTATATGTGCCGTCTTTCCCTTTTAGCATGTAAACTCCTTGAAAGAAGAAACTATTAAAAAAATTGGTCTTCCTCGTGCTTAGCACAGTAACATGCACATAAGTAAGCACTGAACAAATGCTTTTTCATTCAATCTCATTCATTTGGGAGACATCTAAATAGATGTGGTAGTTAAAATTAATAGAGTATAGAAAGAGGAGAGAGAAATTTGGAGAACATTCACATTAGATTTGAAAGGGTAAAGAGCAAGCAAAAGAATCAGAGAAAAACAAGGAGAATATAATGTTTCTGTAAGGAAGGTAAAAGAAAATATACACTAAGAGAGGACAACAAGTAGTGTCAAAATTGGAAGGGAGATTAAGAATAAGATATGAAAAAAATCACTGGCCTAGCAGTACCAGATTTGAAATCCTCAGAACAATTTGGTACTAGTTTTAAAATAATCAGGTTGATCAATGGAATACATTAAGGCAGGCCTGCACAACCTGCAGCCTGCGGGCATGCCAAAGGACTTCTGGTGGCCAGCGAAAAATGTAGAGGGTTTTCATGGGCCATTGGAAATCCTTTGGCAGGCTGCAAGTTGTGTTGGCCTATGTTATGGAAACAAGACCCAAAAACAATTGGACATAGTAGTATAATGTTCAATAAACCCAAGGACACTACTGGGTTTGATACAAACTTCTGTGAAAACTGGAAAGTAATCTGGCAGAAATTAGTTGTTTTTTTGTTTTTTTTTTTTTTGGTTAGGCAATGGGGGTTAAGTGACTTGCCCAGGGTCACACAGCTAATAAGTGTTATGTGTCTGAGACTGGATTTGAACTCAGGTCCTCCTGACTCCAGGGCCAGTACTCTATCCACTGCGCCACCTAGCTGCCCCCCACAAATTAGTTTTAAACACTTTACTCCATAAGGTACAAACTTCGAAAATACTTATAACAAATAAAAAAGGTGATACAAAAAAATTAGAGGTCAAAGGAAAGATTTTTCTTGTACTATGACTATAGAGTGGATCCTATCCAAATCATAAAAGACAAAAAAAATTTGATTACGAAAATTAAAGTGCTTATGTACAAGCAAAATAAATGCTATTAAAATGTATAAGATACGTATGATATGTATAGCAGTACTTTTTACTGTAGCAAAGAATAGGAAACAAAACAAGTGTCTATCAATTAGGGAATGGCTGAACCAAATGTGGTATATATAATGAAAATTTAATGTGCATAAGAAATAATGAAAGGGATGGACTCAGAGAAAAAATGGAGGTCCCAGTAGGAACTGATGAAAGGTGAGGTGAGCCAAACCAGGACAACAATTTACATGATGACCATAACCAGAACAAGAGATAGAACAACTCTGAACAATCTAATAATTTGATGAAAGTAACAACCCATCATGACTTCAAAAGATTGGTGATAAAATGTGCCCTTCACTTGGCAGAGAGGTGATGAACTAGCATTCAAAGCAAGGGGAATAGCCACTGAAAATTCTTGGAGTCAGAAGATGGAGTGTCTTGTGTGATGGAGTAAGGTATAAGAAGAATGGAAGGGTGGAGTACGGGGGTGGAATTTATAAAGGATTTAAAAACTCAAATTGAGGATTCTCTATTTGATCTTTTTGATGATAGGGAACTAGCCAATGGAGTTTCCTGAGAAGGGGTGACATAGTTAGACCTTCATATTAAGAAGATTACTTTGACAATCAAGTGGAAGACGGACTGGAATACAGGGACACTTGTGGCAGGGACAGCAACCAACAGGGTATTACAATAGTCCAGAAGTGAGGAGATAAGAGTTTGCCTGCACCAGGGTGGTATCGGTGTCAGAGGAGAGAAGTAAATTCAAGAGATGTTACAAAGGTAAAATCAAGAGGCCGTGGCAATAGATTGGATGTGGGGAGGTGAAAGAGAGTGAGGAGCTGAAGATACTTAGATTATGAGCCTGGGTAAGTGGGAGGATGGTGGCACCCTCAACAGTAACAGAGAAGTCTAGAAGGGTTTGGGAAGAAAAATAGCAAGTTCAGTTTTAGACGTGTTGAGTTTAAGATATCTCTCAGTTCACAATGTCCAACAGGCAATTGGAGATGCAAGACTAGAGATCAGAAGTTGGAGCTTGCTAAGGAGCTCTGAGAGAATCATAGGCATAAAAATGATAACTGAATTCATAGGAGCTGATGAAATCATCAAGTGAAATAGTATAAAGGAGAAGTTAAGAAAGCCCAGGACAGAGCCCTATGACAAATTTTTTCAGTAAAATGAGGCAAAGTTCGTAACAGAAAGGGTAATGGTAAAGAGGGAACCATGGAAGGTTTGAGGAGAGAAGATGTTTAGAAGAGCTTCTGCTACATGGATAGTGAATTAATGAAGGAGTTGTATGAAAAAGATTGCCTTGCAGCAGTGAAGATACAGGCGAATTACATAAAAAAACTTTGCAGTGGACCTAGTCAGCATGGTTTCATGATTTTCTACAGCTGTGTTCATCAGCACGTGTGTAGAAGCAAATTCAGCAGACAGTGTGAGTGATCCAAGGCTTTCGCTAGTATGGGGTGAAGGTCTAGGAAAGAACTGATTTTCCTTAGTGAGAAATAAGGAAATTTACTTGACCAGAGAGAAGGAGAGAGTGGATAATGATGTTCAGAATCCGGAGGGGAACTAACGAGCTTACACTGGACGGTCTTGATCTTTTTAGTCAAATAACAGGTTTGGTCATCTGCTCTAAGCGTGACAGGTGAGGTCTGGAAGCATCACTGAGAGGAATGAGGTAAGGAGTGGAAACAGAGTAGCAAGACAAATAGCAAGGGGCGCCCTAACACAGATCATGAATTTGTAGCAGGTAAAATCAGCTTGGCTTGTGACTTTTGCCAGGGACATTTGAAGCCCTGTAGCAGGAATAGATGAATTATATGGGTAGATTTACTAAGAGATATAGAGTCAAAAGTTGAGAATGGAAGAAAGTCAATAAGGGAAGAATTCCTAGAGAAGAAGCTAGTGACACATAAAGTATCAGATCGTGTAAGTGAAGGCTGGGTATGGAGACTAGTACAGCAAATAGACAGGAGTAGCAGGGATTCAAAAAAGGCTATTAAGAAGAAAAAGAGTAGGTCTAGTGTGAGTGTTGGAAAGAAGGAGGGAGTCATGGTTAGGAAAGTGAAATTTCAAACTTTGAGATCGTGGAGAATGTCCTCTTTATAGGTACTCCCAGCTCTACTCTAAGCCTCTTCAAATTCCTCCTTCGTACTACTCCTTATCACATCATACACACTCACAACATGGTCTCTAATTATTAGTCCATTATTTCCTACCAAGGAACTCTATCTAGCTTTCAAACTTCTCAACATCTGGCACTAATTCACCTTTCAAGACTTATCTTAAAAATTCTCAAGTACCTTTATGCTCCAATGAGAATAGACTACTCATTATCCCTAGGTCTACCTTCCCACCTTCAAGCTGTTCCCTATACTTGCAATAACTTCCCCATTTTTGTTCCCTCTGACTTTTGAATTCCTAAGAATCATTTAATGCATCTGTTCCCTTGCTAGCACACATTTACAATTAAAGCAATTTTTGAGCAAGTAATCCCTTCAATATGTCTATGTTTATGTACAAATTTATTTCTATTTACTACTGTACCAATATTATGTACATTATAAAACATACACAAAAATAGAAATAAAGAATAGGATAAAGATGAAATAAAATAATTTTTATTTATTAATAATATATATTTTTTATTTCATTACAAATATTTTTATTAAGTAATGTGATTGAATGTTTCATTATTTTTTAAAATCTTAGTTTAACACTTTGTGATACAGCAATTTGAAGGTCTGGTTTTAGGTTAGGTTAATTTTGACACACAGTCTTAATAGCTAACCTAGCTGAAAATACTTTATAAAGATATGTAGATCCAAGTGGAAAAGGAACATCATTGGCTGCACTTACTAAATCATTGGCTGTACTTACTAAATCACTATATCCTACCCATCAATTTTTTTTTTATTTGCAAAGGTTTTATTACAATTTGGTTAGGAAAATTTCCTGCTAAATGGAGGGTAGGATGCAAGGGACATGAAGATCAGATCCCAGGTCTGAAAGGTAGCTGTTTCAGGTAGAAAAGGAAGAAGACTGAAGCAAAGGATATACAAAACAAGTGGTTAAGCCATCATTTCCTGGTGATGAATGGCTTTCATCATTTGCTTCCAAGCTACCCCATTGGTTTGGTGGAGTCTTGGGAACAGAGGTGAAGATCTGGGAGTTATATACTTGGCTATTAAGCTCCAAATCCACTACAGCAGCAACTGCTGACTACTTCTTAGCTCTTATGAGCAGCTGCTGCTGCTATTCTCAGGTTCTTTGCTCTAGCTCCTCCTGGTTCATTGGGAACCTCCCTTGTTCTCTTGGAAGGCAGGGATGGGGAGGGGGAAAGGGGGAAAGAACCTGAGCAGTCAGAATAGACCTAACATCTGCACCTTTGGGAAACATTTTCTCCACTTCTGGGATTCCCTTCCCCCATATGTCAAAGGTGTTAGAGCATCCATCCGATCCAACTTCTATCCTTCCTACAAAGAGGCAGTGAAACAATTTCCTGGGAAACATCATCCATCCAGAAACTGTACAAAGGCCAGACTAGGGGATATAGGTGATGTGTCGAGGGGTTATGGTCAAGATGACAGGAGGAGGACAGGAGCACAAGTTGCCAGGCAAGGAATGACTGCTTATCCATCTTTCCAACTACTTCGAATGGAGCTCCAATGGTTTAATGGCACAGCCCACAGAGAACACAGGAAGAGACAAAAGGCTAGGGCAGACCTGCAGCACTTGGCAGTAGGTAGGGGCCAAAATTAAAATAGGCTAAACTTCTTTGGGCCGCAGATAGGTTTTTAGCAGCTCACTTTCCAAGTAAAGGTATAATTAAAGATTAAACTATTTTCAAAAAGGGAAATTTCAATTAATATCAATTAATTACACTTATTACTTAAGGTTTTTATTTATCATGAAATTGCTCCTCTCAGACTAGAGACAGAGTGACAATAGTTGTCGTGGGTCACATGACAAATATGAGAGAGTGAGCAGTGGCAACCCACCTGCCAAGTTACGTGATGGGCACAATAGTGACTAGCGGAAGGGGGGGTAAGTGGGGCATGGACAACGACTCGTCACATCTTTACTTTCTTTTACATCCTCCACATTTTTTGTGGGCTGCCCAAAATCCTTTAGTGGGCTGCAAGCGGCCCGTGGGCCATAACTTGTGCAGGCCTGATCTAAGGCCAGGTGCGAAGTGACTGTCTACCCTGCCTGGGAAGGAGCACAAGATAGCTAAATGTCCAGGGATAATCAAAAGCAGAAGGGAGGAGACTAACAGAGGCAGGAATCAGGACAAACACAATGACCAGCTACGCTGCTCTCCTCAGTTCTGATATTTTCTTCAAATACTTAGAACTTTGGAGATGAATGCTCTAAAGCACACCTCAAATGCCAACTCTTCCAGGAAATATTCCCTTTCTTCTCTGCTAGTAACCAACTTCGAGCTCTTTTAACTTTCCATAACACTATTTATACTTTTCTTATGCACTCATTGGATATTATTTTGTTTTTTAGTTATCTGTATGTGTCATATCCTCACATTAAAGCTATAAACTCCACGAGGACAGGAATATGTCTTTATCTAAACTTTATATCTACTCCAATGCACAATTCAATACACATCATATACTTAATAAATGTTTAATCCAATTTGAATTGGACCAACTTCTGAATAATAGATTCTAGCCTAAGATATTTATAAAAATATCTGAGTTTTAAGAGACACATTTCTAGCAAGGTTTCTAAAATTGAAATTTTACTGAGACATGAAAATATGAGAATGTTTCTACTAAAAAGCCATCACTGCACCTCTAGTAAACTACTTTTACAATTTTTATCCAAAAAGAATATCTTACAAATCTTCAGAAATCATGGAACCAAATTTTTTCTGCTATCTAGACATGAGAAAAAAGACAGGCTTTGGGGCATGAAAGAAACTTACAGAACATATTGTGGATCCTGACAACACCGTTACTTATGTAAGATCTGAGTTACAGCCTGTGCTGAAACCTAGTGACTCCAATAAATATTTCCTATCTATACTATCCACACTGTAAATCCCCATGAGTCCAAAGCTCTAGAAAGCTCACCTAAGATTGTCAGTATATATCTATATACATATATATATACATGAACAATGGGAGTCGTCTTCAATTCTTCAGTAGCACATTCCCCATATCCAATCAGTTGATAAAAAACCTTATCAGCACTAGCGCCACAACAGAATATTAGCCTCCTTATCTCCACTAGATCCAACCCTTATCACCTCTCACTTAGATTACTGCAAAAGCGTCTTAATTGGTCTCCCTGTCTCAAAGCCCTCCCTCTTCAATTCAACTCTTAAATAACTGCCAATGTTCTTTTGCCGAAGCGTAGATTTGACCATGTCATTGCCTTGCTCAAAAAGCTGCAGTGTCTGGAATAAAATATGAACTTTTTGTCTATTACTTGTCTTCATGATGAATTGCCCTTCATGCCCATGATATTCTGCCTTGCATTTCTGTGTCCTTCCAAAAGCTGTCTTTCATGTCTAGTACGTACTCCTCTCCTAGCTTCTGCTTTAGGAACCAAGCTTCTTCCAAAGATCATCTCAAGAACCATTCCTAAAAAAGGGACTTTCCTGATACTTCCAGCTATCTTGGATATGCTCCCCACCACTCCACTACCCTGTACCCTGTATGTATATATTTTATATTTACTTACGTATCTACATGTTGTCCCAAATGAATGTAAACTCTTTGGGAGTGGGGTCTCTTTTGTTTTTGTCTTTGTATCTCTAGCACCAAGTACACTATATGCCTGGCACAAAGTAAGCACTTACATGTTCTCTGATTGATTGATGTGAAACAGAATGATTCTGGATTCTTTCAGTTACAAGTATCTTTGGGAAACTAATGACTGAAAGAAAAAAACTTTCACAATCTTAGCGAATATTAAAAAAAAAAATGCATTGATCCCATGACAAATAGTGGATAAAAGAGTAAAATTCACAATAGAATTTGAAACCTGGGAGAAAGTCAAGTCATCAAGCATTTTTTAAGGGCTTACTATGTGCCTGACACTGTGTTAAGCACTGAAGACATAAAGAAATGCACAAGACAGTTTCTGCCTGCAAGGAGATCATAGTCTAATGAAGGAGATAACATGTAAATACCTTTGTACGAACAAGATTCATACAGGATAATTTGAAAATAATCCCACAGGAAGGCACTAACATTAAGTGAAATGTGGAAAGGCTTCTTGCTGAAGGTGAGATTTTAGCTGATACTCAAAGGAAGGCAGGGAAGCCACAATCAGTAAGCAATGGGACATAATAGGAAAAATTGAGAGAATCAGGTGCCTAAATCTATTAATTCCCAGTTTCTCTCTAATTTTTTATATGCAAAGAAAAAATCCGAGAGTCTACATAAATTAACATCAATGGAAGATTAAAAAAAACCAGTTCTAAAATACAGACAAATTACTAAAGAAGTTAGGCAGTGCAGTGGGCAGAGTGTTGGGCATGGAGTCAGAAAGATTTTAGTTTAACTCCAGCCTCAGACAC
This sequence comes from Vombatus ursinus, assembly GCF_900497805.2. Classification (NCBI taxonomy): domain Eukaryota; kingdom Metazoa; phylum Chordata; class Mammalia; order Diprotodontia; family Vombatidae; genus Vombatus; species Vombatus ursinus. Next base: position 10,643,117 of record NW_020954576.1, read on the forward strand.
TTATTAGTTATGTGACCCTGAGCAAGTGACTGTCTGCCTCAGTTTCCTTAAATATAAATTAAGGATAAAATAACAGCACCTGCTTTCCAGGGTCATTGTGAGGATCAAATGAGATAACATTTTTAAGCACTTAGCGCAATGTCTGCCACTTAGTAGGTGCTTGCTTCCTTTGTAACTTAAAAAAATACTGTGCTTAAAAAAATACCATGCCAATTATTTCATGTGTTTAAATGGTAAAAGCATTAGATGTAACCATGGGGTTGAAAATAGGGTTAGTGTAAATGAAAGACTAAGAAACACAGAAGGTTTGGATTAGGAGAGTAGTATCTCAAAGTTTCCTTTTCAAAGGAAATTACTTACCAATACAGGCTCATATAGCCAACCACCTGCACAAATGCAAAAATTTAGGTGGGTAGCAATAAGGGTCAGCGCTAGTAAAAAAAGTTTCCCATTTATGAAGTCAGATACCAGATACCAAATTCTCCTCTACAGGAAAATAGTTACGGCAAAATTCAAACATATGTAGTTATCTAAATTATTTATTCTTAGATAAATCAGATAATTAATATATCATTTGTGAACTTTCACACAAGTTATATACGTTGATTTTCACATTCAATCCTACCCTACCTTCATCTTGGCTTTCACTATCTTCAGTATCACTTTCACTGTCTGCTTCATAACCTTCTTCTTCAGCAAAAAGTTTAAAAGTACCATGGGCTTCCTCAGTTTCTTCAGAGAGATCACCTTGCTGAGATACTGACTCTGACTCAGACTGATGAATCTGTAAAATGAAAGTGCTCAGTTACAAAACTTGCTGCAAATAATTTGTTCATTATTGGAAAAAAAGTTTACATTTATTAGAACAATGTTAATATACTGATTTTGAAAAAAAAACAAAAAACAAAAAACAAACCTTCAACATACTGTACCATGAAATTACTTCACAGAAAACTTCTACATGTCCTCTGGAGAATATATGCCACAAGAAAAGGCTATGAAAGCACTGCTACAATAATGAACATATTAATTAAGAAAAAAGGAATATAAAACTAATTATGAAATTTTGGCAAAACAAGGCAATAAGACCTTGTTTTCAATAGTGGGAGGCAACATATTATAGGGAAAAAGCAAACTGACCTTGGAATCAGATGATTTAGATTCAAATTCTCATTTACTTATTGTGTGACAAGTCATTTTCCATTTTTATGGACTCAATTTCATTATCAGTAAATTAAGCTTTAGTTAAACTATACAATCTCTATAGTCTCTTAAAGCTCTAAAATTCTGTGATTCTTTATAAGCACAGAAATATGGAAAGCACATGGTACAATCTTCATCTGTCATAAACTAAATATAATAATGCAAATTAAATAATCTAAGTAACTGGGTCAGCACTTTTCCAAAAATGGGTTTAACAGGTGATGGAGCATTAGTTACTCAACATTTACTAAAAATAATACACACACACACACACACACACACACACACACACACAGAGAGTTGTACAGGAAACCTTTATTCATCCTTGCCACATAGCATAAAATGACTAAAAAAGGAAGCCACTAAAGTGAAATAATACTTTTTATAATTTAATAATCATGCATACATATGTACACATAACTAATGAAAATCAAGTTTCATGAAAAGCTATATACTATTATATAAAGTGGGTAATCTTCATCAATGAATGACCTCTACCAATGAAACCATGAATCTTTAAAGTATTACAGAGCATGAGGACTAAAAAAGTCAAAGAACACAGAAATTAGGAATTCCAAGATAACTAACTTTCCTGCATGGTCTTTTGTGTTATGAGACATAAAAAGATTATTTTTTTTAAAAGGTACCTCCTCTGTCTTCACTACAAAAAAAATCTTTTTTTTTTTTAAAGAGGCCAATCCTGCGCTTGTTCCATAGCATTTTATATATCACATTACTTGTTCCTAATCATATTACTTGTACAGAGCCTAGCCTTGCTTCCACTCCAAATCACTGCTCTGAATGTATATACAATTATACCTCACGTGTGTAGTTAGTCATAACAAAAACCTCTCATACCTTTTCAATTTTCTCTTCAGAATGATTCAAATCTGCTGAATAATTCCCCAAAGCTATTTGAAGCAGTGTATCCAATAAAGGCTTAGCTAAATCAGTTTCCACGACCTTTGACTGGGAAAGATGGTCTTGTATTTCGAATAGTACATTTTCCACAGACAAGTTCTAAAAGGAAGGAAAAAAATAGAATATCAAGTGTACTTGTTCTTAACCATTTTTAATTACAGAATAAAATATTTAATTTATACCAATACTGAAGTAACCCACCAACATTAAAAAATTACAAATGGATAAATATCAGTCTTCTGCTATATTTTATATTGAACTTTTAAAAATCTATCACTTTATTCATCATCTTTATTTACAAATTTCAGCCTATCATAGATACAAATTTCTATAAATGTTTACTATGCTTCAAATTATTCTCCCAACTGGAGCTTTCTTTAACTTCCCTTGAATCATTCTTCTCTCAATCTTCTCTCAAAGCCTCCTAAAATATTAAAACTTATTTCTGTTCAAATGTTGATCATTTCCTTGATCCTTGTTGTCCTGGGATAGACTATGGACATTCTATAGGCAACTCCTATAATAATTCAAGGGACTGAATAATCATACTACTTTTATCATTTGTCAATAGTATACTGTTTTGTACTGTTACCTAATTTGTCATATATCAAGTCAACAAGTATTTATTAAGAGCCTACTATGTGCCAGGCACGAAGCTAAGTACTGTAGATACAAAGAAAGGCAAAAAAAAACATTCTCCGCTCTCCAGAAGCTCACATTCGAAAGGAGAAGACAAGATGTAGACAACTATGTACAAACAAGCTATGTATAGGATAACTTGGCAGTAATCTCACATTGGTAAGGGTTCTATAAAATGTCAGATTTTAGTTGGGTCTTGAAACAATCAAGGGGAGCCAGGAGGCAGAGATAAGAAGGGAGAGAATTCTAGGCACAGGGTACATCCAATGAAAGTGTAAATTGGAGTTGTAAATTTGTGTTTGTTTGAGAAACAGCAAGGAGGCCAATATACCAGGATTACAGAACACATTGTGGGGGTATATAGTATAAGAAGACTGGGGAGAAGGGGGCAGTTTATAAAGGGCTTCAAAACCCAAACTGATAATTTCATATTTGATCCCAGAGGCAATAGAGAATTACTGTAATTTACTGAATAAGAGATGACACATACAGATCTGTGCTTTAGTTAGACTAATTTGACAGCTGAGTGGAGGATGGACTGGAGTAGGGAGAGAACTGAAGCAGGGAGATCAAATGAAAGGCTATTGCAATAGTCTAGGTATGAGGTGATAAAAGCCTGCAGCTGGGTGGTGGCAGTGTCAAAAAAGAGGAGGACAAGTATTAAAGAGATGTTACCAATGTAAAATTGACAGAACTTGGCAAGTGATTGGATGTCAGGGTATAGTGAGAGGGAGTAAGGAATGATGACACCTAAGTCATAAGAATGGGAGGATGACTGTGCCCTCAATAGTAATAGGGAAGTTGGGGGAGGTTGGGGAAAAGATAATTAATTCAGTTTTGGACAGGCTGAATTTAAGATATCTCTGGGACAACCAGCTTGAAATTCCCAATAGGCAATTTGAAGTCAAGAGAAACTGCAAGTCAAGAGAGATGTTAGGATTGGATAGGCAGATTTTAGAATCATCTACATAAATAGGATAATTAAATGCATACATCTCCTCTAATTATATTTAAAATTTTTTAAGGGCAAAAATTATATATTACACTTCTCATTGTGCAACACAGTGCCAAACACAATGCTAAATACATAGTAGACACTTGATAAATATTTGTCAATTAATATCAGAGAAAAAGGAATTTTCACAAAAGTGTTATATCAACCATTCTTCTATCAGATTACACAGCAAAATAATTGGAAAAAATCTGTTATTACCTGGTTAGGTAACTCCACTTCCATCTTTTGTTGAGTAGTTTTTGTACTATGAAGACAAATAGTCAAAAGAGCTTCTAGTAGTCTTATACTTTGAAGTGTACACTCATGTTCTTGACTTGAAGGTACTTTAGGTTCCTCAAGAGGTGCTACAGAAGCTGAGATTTGTTTTACACTTAAAGGTTCAGAAAAAATTTCCTGCGAATCTAGTTGACCTAAACGTTCCATATTCTCCTCTAAACTACCTGACACTAAAGGACTTAAGTCACTGTTGACACTTAAATGTAATGTATCCTCATTCACTGCCATTTCAGATTGAAAATTTCCTTTAAAATCTTTGTTTTCATTCACATGTATAGGACCTTTCTCTTTTCTTTGCTCTTCTTTGCCCCTGGATAGTTTTTGAATTATCATAATTATTAACTTATAACACACTTGGAAACCTCCAAGTCTATGAAACTGTTTCTGAAAAACCGAATTCAACAAGTAGATCCAACGACACATGGACCAAATGTCTGCTGCCCTGTGGATCTGTTCTGGAGAAGGTAAGATAAGTATCTCTGGAGATAAGCACGGTAGCATGCGACTCAGAGGCTCACTAGCTGTACTATCATAGCCAGAAGTATCTTCAGAATCATTGGTAGAGTCCCGATCACATTCGGCTTCTTTACTCACACATAGAAATGCCACACAGAGGAATAGGTTTATCATATTGATGTGAATATCCTGACCAACAGTCTTCTGTTTCTTCGGGCAAATTTCTTTAAGGCCAGCATAAAATTTGCTAAGACTCTGAGAAGAATCTGAACATACTTGCTGCTTAAGTGAAGAAGTAACTAAAGATGAAGCCTTCTCTTCGTGGTCTATTCCATCATTTTCTGGAATCATTTCATCTTTCTGCTGCTCTCCAAGGCTGGCTATCAGAGTTTCAAATGCTTTTAGGGAATGATTTCGAATACCATCTAAGTAACTTAATTCAATCATTTGATTTACTCCATTACAACTTAGAAATAAGTCTCTTATAACCCTATGAAGAGAAAGTATACACAAAAATGTTATACATATAAAACTCCATGGTTTCAAGTAGATACCAAATTATAAATGTATTTTATTAAGAAATTCAGGAACGATGACCACTAGTTATACATTATTTCATTCTGAATAACCAATAACAAAATACAGAAATACAGGGGAAATTTTTGAAGGGGGGGGGATTTTTTTAAAAGGTTTCACCTTGCTACTGCTTACAGGATAAAAACATTTTTAAAAGAGAAAAATAACTAAAATACCAAAAAATACCACTAGAAACTGAAGAAAAACTAAGCAACTTAGATTTCAAATACCATTTTCTTTGAAGTGTTGGGTATCTATAGCTTACATTTTTCATGCTGTCCAAGAGAGACAGTGGTACATACTAGAAAGAAAGTTGGTCTTAGAGCAAAGGAGATCTGGGTTTGGAGTCCCACCTCTCCCACATACTGTTGTCTGATTCTAGGCATGTCCCTTAACCACCTATTGCTCCAAGACTACTTACATTCAAACTTTGGAGTAAGCAGGCTGAAAACTTGGCATAATAATGTAGAATACAATTAAATACTTATGTTCTTATTGAACTCTGATACTAAGACTGTAAGTAGCAGAGAAGGCACCAACCTGCAATGGTCAAGGGAATTCTTTCATATAAGAATTTCCTATACAAACAAAATTACTGTTCTCATTTCCCTAGCATACCACTGACAAATCAAATTAACACAATTGGAATACAGTTTTAAAATGTTTTCCAAAAAATGTAAAATGATTCCTTCCCCAATTTTTGAAAGTAAATTTTTACAAAAACATCAGATTCCACAGCAATTAACATAGATGTACCCTGAAAAGATTAGCAATCAAAAAGTTTCTACATATCTGTCCATTTATTTGCATGTGAACACAGAAGTAAGGAATACCAATGTTCAGATCAATGTAATCAGACTAAATATATTCTAACTCTGCAAGTCGTTTCTGATTTTGAAATGTTCTCAAAGGTTTAACACATTCTTTAAGAAGTATTATAAAATTCTAAAAGCAAAAGTTTACTTTATTTTTTTTTAAATAAGTGATATATTCTACCGTTCTTCACAGGTATAACAGGATAGGGGAAATAAAGAGTGTCACTAATTCAAGGGACCTACAGTAGGATGTTAAGCAACCAAAAGTTGACAGCATTTATTATCCACATTAATTTTCTAAATTTTACCGTTAATGCTTCCTCAGAACATATTGTTGACCCTGCGTCCCTACATTCTTAAGTATATGCTACCAAGTCAAATCTTTTGGTAGACCCAGAAAGGTTTCAGATTTGGGCCTAATGATGAACTTACCACTCGTCCAAGCAGTAGTTTTATTTCTCTGGAGAAGTTTATCACCAGGTTGGACACAAAGAATTTCAAAAACCATTTATTAAGTTGTATCAAGTATCATTAGGAGTGCTCATCCCATTTGAAGTACATATTTTTGAAGCACTGATACATTAATAAAACAGTTATCTGGAATTATCAATATATCCAATATCCTTAAATTAAGGAAAATACATATCTTAATATGCTATATGTGGGGAACATTTGTTGTAGGGGCCTCCCACTGACATAGACTGAAAACTTGTTCGCTACTTTTGGTTTTAGAAAGTTGCCTAGGTCACTGAAAGGTTAAATGATTTGCTTATGCTAACACAGGCAGGCCATATAACGAGTGGCAGCCTTGAAACCCAAGTTTTCCCGATTTTAAGGTTAGTCCTCTCTGCAGCAATACATTTTGAACAAAAAATTTGATGTATTAGAAATCAAAAACAATTACCCTACTGCCTCCACCTAAAATAGCCAACCCCAAAAGAGAAGGTATTAAGGAACCAAAACTTTATCCAGGTCTTTCCAAAACAACAATGAATTGTGTTCAAAGAGTACTTATAAGTTGGTTGTTTGGAACTTGGAACACATCTTTCCTCCAAAGAAATGATTTTATAATCGTGTTAAAGTTCATAGGCTAGGACACAAAAGTCTAATTGATAATGAGCTTAACTATAGTATGAATAGCATTAACTTAAGTTCTGGGTCCTAGTTGACCATGAAATAATAGGAAAAGGGAAGTTTTCTCTCTCTTTCATGGATGTCAGGCCTGTAATACAAATCATTTTGTAAGTAGTCAATATTTGTCTTTGACACTTTGCTATTTTTCTTTCCATACTTCTTTTCTTATGTCCTTGTGCCCTTTCTTCCCAGGTTGACCAGCCTTCTAATACTGCTCCCCTCATTGTGGCTTTTTACTAGCCCTGCACTATACTCCCACCAAAGTTCTCCATTCTCCGAAATTAGTTACTCCACTCCTTATCAACATTTCCATTACCTCAGTAAAAGAATCCTCAACTGTGTGCTAGGATGTCAATCTAAATGAATTAACTCTGTCTTAAGTCACTTCTTTATACATCACATCAACAATGGTTTTTCTAGCACTGGGGAAGGGCAAGGCAGATATAGGCCACTTGTACATAAGAGTCATTTGGGTTTTTATAATTCAAGAACGGCTTATATTGCCAAGAGATGGAAACTTAAATTACAAGCTTACCTTTTAAAAATAAATACTGTATGTTTTTAAGGTGGCAAAGAACTGCAAACAAAAAAGGAGCCTAATGATTGAGGAATAGCTAAACAAATTATAATACCTGAATATAATGGAATATTGCTACACTATAAAAATGATGAATACAGAAAAGCAGAGGAAGACTTATAGGAACTGAAGAAAACAGAATCAGAGGAAAAAAGCAAGCAGAATCAACAAAGCAATTACATAGTAATTACAACCATATAAATAGAAAGAACAAAAAAAAATGAACTAAATACTGTGTAATTTTAACAATCAAGTTTGTAAAGAAAGATGAGTGAAGAAAATGTACCTTCCTCTCCATTATCCGTAAAGGTAAGAAGATGGGTGTGGAAAGCTGTATTTAACGTCAGACTTAGTTAAAGTTTTGGTTAATTTTCCTGAACTGCTTTTCTTTTTTCCCTTCTCTTTCTTTTTTATTCTTTGTTATGAGGGATGGCCAGGGGCTTGGGAGGGTTGATATTTGTAAATGAAAGTGATGCAAAAACAAAAGGTATCAATAAATGGTTTTCTGAATGAAGCAAAAAATGTTTAGGCTAAGGACCTGTAAAAATGACATTTACTAACATAAATGATGATATACTACTGAGTATTCATTAAAAAACAACAATCACTGAGGGTTTTTATTTCTTATTAGGTTCTGCTGTTTAAGCCAGTTGGCTGACACACCCAACATAACACTGAAATTATGCCAATAAGAAAAAATATATACAAACCTGGATTTCAACAGTATAGGCAGAGTCTGTAGATAAATCTGAAGCACTTCCACAGGCAAACACTGGCTATGATAGCTACATACGTGAGTACATGATGAAGTAACACCTAGCTGTTGAGAATGATGTGCTAATTCGACTCCTCTTTGGAGCACAGGATTAAATATGTAGTTATACAGTTTCCACTGAACAACTGCATTGCCTTTCTGGATTAAATTGCAAACATGAGTTGCAATATGCACACTGTGTAATTTGTCTTCTTCAAAAACAAGGTTTTGATAAGCCTCTAAAGCATCCCATTTCCATAAGAGATCTTCAGATCCACTGCTAGGCAGTATTCCTTGAAATCTGTAAGATGGACTAGATAAACCTGAAGCAGGATCAGCATCACATGAATGCGCATGCACTGTCTCTTCTAATTGAACTAGTTGATCATGGTCAAAAGTACAAATATTACAAGCTGCATGTTTAGTCTTTTGAGATATCTCTCCTCCTCCTAACTGATCCAAAATAAGTTTGTTAAGGATGTTCAATATGTGCTGCTGAAAATGTTTTAACTTTGGCAACTTAAAAGCATGAAGCAATGGAATGATTACAGATTTGGGATCCATACAACAGCATATTCCAACATTATTAACACCTGATAGAATCTGGACACAAGTAGTGTTCAATGAAACTTTTTTTAATAAACATAAGCACTGGTGAGCACATATTGCAATACAACAGCACCGTTCAGGATAATAAACTTCTCCATCTGCCATCTCTTCAAATGGATTTTTGGACATCTGGTTTTTGAAAGCAGAAACCAGAAGGCCTGAAAGATCTCGATGATGATGCATAAAGTGAGAATATTCACATCGTCTATGCCTCTTTCTTGTACATACTGACTGATGAAGTTGCTCAGATTTCACTTTTTTGACAGTGCTGATTATTTTCATAACACTATTTATTAATGTTTTCAAATGTTCTGAAGCCCCGGTGGAAACTTCATCTCTTGAAACCAACCATTCCATCTGAAGAATTGCTGTTTCAAATAATTTAAACCCATGATGCTGAATAAATTCTTGAACCAAGTCCATGGCTTGACTGAAATAAAAAGGATTTGAAGCTGCACTCTGAAGGCAACAAATCAAAATCTGCAGAACCCCTTCCAGAAGCTCAGGCAAAAGAAGGGCTCTGTGACGATACCTTGAAAATATAAAATCGTCCTGAACTTCTTGTAGTGTTTTCTTTGGCCGTGGTGCAAAAGGGTCGGACTGTTTTTCCAAACAAGCTCTAATTTTTAAAGCTGCCCTAAGTAAATCAATTAAGTTTTTTCTAAGACTTTCTGGCATAGTCTCTGCAGTATTTATATCTACTGACATAAGATGTAACACAGTTCTAAACAGCATTCTTTGAACCAATGCTATGGGTTCTTCTGTCCAACCTGCAGAAACTACTTCACTTTCCAAATTACTACTAAGACTACAACAGTCTCCAAAGCCTGCTAAAAATTCAGTTAATGTGGGCACTACACTGACTGCCAGAGCAGAACTGTGATTCAAGGTAATATCAAACTTGCATACTTTTTCTAAAAGAGATAGTAAAACATGGCATAAGTCAAATGGAGAGTTGTTCATGTTGCTAATAATAGAAAAGGCAGCTGATTCATTTAGTATTTCACTGTTTGCTCCATGTCTTGGAATAGTCTGTCTGGCATTCTCTAATGTCATGGTATCAGGTCTCTGTGTCTCTCTAGCTAGTGGTTGGTTTTCTTTAGGTGAAGATGATAAAAAGCACTGCAGCAGATTAGATCTCCTGTGCATAATCATTGCTATGCTTTTGTCATCAGAATTGGCTTCTGAATCTGAGGTGGAGAGTTGAGATTTTCTTTCATTTCTTACAGAATAGGGATGTGGGGTTTTACGATGACGTCTACTTTTTCGAGATATACTTGGTTTTGCATAAACCTGACCAGCTTGGGTATTTCTTTTTAAATGTATTTTTTCCTGAGTATATCTTAGTGAACTTGAATTTGTTTCTTTGGTCCAGATAATATCAGCTGAGAATGGTAGATCAAAATCTAATGGAAGGAAAAAAATGCAAAATACTTTAAATTCAAATATTTTCTAGTCAACACTAGGTTACCTGTAAAATTATTACTTACTTGCTGAATTTCATTAAATCATAGAATTCTACAGATGAAAAGAAACCTAAAGATTTATGCTTCATATACTTTTTATCTCAGGTTGGCTCCTTCTACTCATAAAACAAATTTTTGAAACAAATTCTAACCAAACACCAGCTGGGTTCGGGATATATGAATAGGGAGATATAGGTCCAATTTTAAAATTATATATTGTATTCCAAAGTCAAAAACACATGATTTTTTTTATTGATTAATATTTGGTATTTTTCAGCCATAGCACTGCTTTCTTCCACTTACTTAGGCTTAATATGTTATATTTAGAAATAGGTCATCTTAAAATTTTAGCATTTGAATATTTACATACCCTGTATAGTCATTTAATATCTAAAACACTAATTCCTCTCAGCATAAGGCCTCAATGGTTATTTATCATAAACTATGTAAACACAGCACCTTCATTCTTCTCTCCTCACACTAATACAGCTATTAATAGATGATATGTATATGAAGCTTCAAGGTCTGCCAAACACTTAATATATATCTTGTATAAAAACCAAAAAGTTACCAGCCTTTCTTTTGCAAGTCACTATTAAGAAAACTTCTTTAGGGGTAGCTAGGTGGTGTAGTGAATAGTGCAGTGGCCCTGGAGTCAGGAGGACCTTAGTTCAAATCTGGCATCAGACATGTAACACTACCTAGCTGTGTGACTGTGGACAAGTCACTTAACCCCAATTGCCTTGCCCCCCCCAAAAAAAAAGAAGAAGAAGAAGAAGAAGAAAAGAAAACTTCTTTAAAAGCCTGGCTTTTATTTTCTTCAGTAGAGAAAGTTTGGAAAGCAGCAAATTTGGAGACTGACAAGACTAAGTCAAGTTAAAAAATACAGGATGATTAATTCACAACTGGAATAACAGTTAGCAAATACAATTTTTTAAAGTAATACTCATTTAAGTATTCAAGTGAGCAATTATTTGTGTACAGACCTAATATATTTTTAAAATATCAAGAGTCAGTGTATCAATGAGTAAATACTAATATCTCTAGAACTCAGATTATGAGTTAAAAATGACTAGCATCAGTCAATCAACAGTCATTTATTGGCTTACGTACAAAATTAGCACATTTAAGATATATTATAACATGGTATAAGAACATTTAAAATACATGAGATACTCATAAAGAGGCTCATAATTCTCAGATCCTAGAATTGCCTGAGGAGGAAACTGGAAAACCGTTGTAAAACTTTTATATTTAATTTCTATTCGGTTATCACAGAACTTGTACTTGACAGGTTTTCCAGAAATTGGAAAGTAAAAATATTTCAAGTTTCAAAGTTTTTATTTCCAAAACTGAAACGTTAATGCAAATAAATCTTTTAGAAATAGAGCACATGTATAGATTAACTATTATTCAAGTGAAATCATCTCTAAGTCATGAATTAGACAAAAGCAATATTTGAAAGAGTCTAAGGGATCTCTAATTTCCCTCTTCAAAAAATATCTCTTCCACTGCACCATGCCATGTTGTACACCTAGATTTATTTCTTTCATTTGATGTATTCTTCACTACGTTTTCTAATTTACTCAAGTGTTCTTAAACTTATACTGATTTTAATTACTCTCAATGGAATTTTCTTGCCCAAGAAGAAATCTACTTATCTCAAAAGGAAAAACTTTTCTCAACAGCATGTTAAACAAAACATAATGTTATCCATGAACCTACTCAAAACATCTTGGTTTTTTTTTTTTTTAAAAGTAACCATTCACACAGAAATAATCATTTTAACAGGAACTTTGAAAACAAGGGGTTTGGTAAAGAAGGAAACATACCGAATGCTTTTTCTTCTTGAACAGGTATCTTCCATACTAGTGGAAGGAGGGACAGGAGAAGGGTAAGAAGCTCTTCTCTACATGTCAGCGCCTGTATCAGAAACAGAAGAATTCTTCAAGTTCTGAAGTTTTATGAGAACATCCCTCAGATACATCATTTCCTCATTTCTTATGTTAAATGGACCCCCAAAAAAAGTCATTCTTTTCACCTATCGTTGAGAAGAAACAAACTCTCAAATCTTTCATTTGAAAACATCCAAGACTGCTGTACTATTTGTTGAACACCACTCCAAGAAATCCTTTTAATATGTAAACCACACCCAGAAGGTAAAAAATTCATTTAACACATTCTTGCTAGTGCTGTCACAAACAGCAGATATTGCCACCTCACAAACCAAAAGAATTCCTCACCAACAGCAGAATTCATTTGGTAAGTTAACGAAGTTCTGCTCACTATGCAGACTAATAACATCATGTAATAAGAAAAAATTCATCATATTCATACAACTAAAAAACAAACTCAAGAATGAAGTATTTTTAAATAAAAATGTCAGACATATATTTCTATTTTGAATCCTTTTGGCAAGGTATAAGTTATAAATAAGTAACAGTAAGATAATACATTATTTGTCGATAAGGACAATAACTACCACGGCCAATTCAATTAAAACTTGGGTGTTTACTATGTGCATAACACTCCGTTAAACTCTGACAGTCCAAAAGATTAAACCTACAAGTATACTGTGAACTAAATGTTACAGAACATCTCCATGGAATCTCAAGACAAGAAGGGACCTTGAAGGCTTCCTAGTCCAAACCATACCCTGACCAAGAATCTTTCCCACAACATCTCCAACAAGTGGTCACGCGACCAGCAATCCACAACTTCCCAAGATGACAACTCCTAATTACTAGACAATTTTCCTCCAATTCAAAGTAAAGCTCTGAAGGGTATACTGGATGTGTATAAATGGTTTTTTAGTGACAAAAATCTTCAATTCCTCAAGCCAACAGAACTTTAAATTGTAGACTCTGAATTTTGGAAAGGGTCTCATTACTACTTACAAATTACCAAGGAAAAGGACATCATGATATATTCATGGATGTCTCATACACTTTGCCCAAGAGCTCACTAAGAAACATACCTGAATCCTTAAAAAGCAAAAAGCAGCCCCCAAATCTATAACAATTTCTGATATGAAATTCTGTGAAATTCTACCTGATTTGAGGTCTCGTAAAAGACTAAGAAGACTAAAGAACTAGAGGACGTGGTGGAATATAACACAGAACTTTCAGAAACCTCAAGTACCTGTGAAGTCACAATGTAGGCAAGCTGTTCTCCAGCTTGCCAGTTAGATCTTATTTTACAACAGGAAACTGGCAACTTATCACTGCATCCTGATGTATGCCTGCCTAGTGCTCCCATGACAGAAGCCAATCACTATATGAAATGCTCTCTCCTCTCCCCTTCTGTAATAACTTCTTCTCATTAGGTTCTTCTTGTCCAGCTCAAGTCTGATCTCCTCTGTGAAATCTTTTCTGATTACAGGAATTCAATGATTTCTCCCTTGCCTGAACCATCAGAACACTTATGTTACTTTTTGCATGTACCACATATGCCCAATTAGATTATAACCACTGTGAGGGCAAGAACTGTTTTTGATATTATTACTAGTATCTCTCCATAATGCATTATAATCACATAACTGACAATTTATCCAACTGTCTAGTCATGTGATTACTCACTGAAAAGAAAATGGATGCAGGCTATTTAAGTACTTTTTCTGGATTACCATGAAACTTCTATTATCTTTGTTGTCAGAGGAGATCATGTTGATTGACAGTAAGATAACAGTGGATCTTTTCCTCTCTTGGGGGCTTTACCTAGAGCCTCTTTACTGCAACCCAAAATTTGCTCTCAGATACAAGCCACTCCGCAGACTGGCGTTTTCTACATTACTGCCTATGCCACCATCCAAAAGTGGTAGAGACAAACTAGAGTAGTAAAGGTAAGACAGGAAGGACTAAGGCTTCAAAGTGGTAGCAAGAAAAAAAAATGAAGAAAAAAAAACACAAGGAATTTGTATCCACATGCTTGACAAAAATTCTATTCCCTCATTTTTGCCAGCAAGAAAACACATGAACAACATGAGCAAAGGAAATTACTTCTACAGATATTACAGAATCTCAAAACTAGGAATACCCTAAGTGGCCATTTAATTCAACCACACACAAAAGAATTCCCTCTGCAACCCATTCAACCATTGGTCATCCAGTCTTAGCTTGATCTCCAGCAAGGAGGAATTCACTACCTCCCAAAGAGAGCCATTACTTTCTGGATAACTCTGTTACGAAGCTTTTCCTCACATCAAGCTTAAATGTGCCTTTTGCAGCTTCCACACATTGTTCCTAATTCTATCCTATGGAGACATGCATAACAAGTCTGAGTCCTTTTCCAGAGGAAAGCACTAAAGACAGCTGGCATGTCCTTCCATGTGTTTTCTTTTCTCTAGGATGAACAGTCCTCATTCCTTCAAATAATCTTCACGTGGAATTGACTTGAGGCCCCTCCATACCTGGCTGCTTCCTCTGGGCCCACTCCATTTATTCAAATCCTTCCCTCAGGCATTCATAGCATATAGGCCAGAGATGCCAGTACACAGTTGGGAGAAAGGAGCATTCCCAGCACATCTTCCTCTCCAAAGGCGAAGGAGAATGGAAAAAAACAATGGACATGTTCTCCAAGGGTACCCTGGCATACCTAGCCCATGTTCTATACATGCCCATGATCCTTAGAAAATTTTGTGGGACCCAGAACTGTGGCAGCTATGTGGCATAGTCGATACAGTATGGGGCCTGAGGTCAGGAAGATATGAGTTTGAATATGGAGTCAGATATTGACTAGCTATATGACCTTGGGCAAGTCACTTAACTACTCTCTGCCTCAATTTCCTTAAATGTAAAGTAGGGATAATAATAGCACCTACCTCCCAGAGCTGTAAGGATAAAATGAGATAATATTTGTAAAGCGCTTATCACAGTGTCTGGCATACAGAGACACTATATAAAGGCTAGTTATTATTATTTTTTTTTTTTTATAGGTCTTTGGAAGGGTTTGGGGGAGAGCTCTAGCAAGTCACTGCTTTCCCTCTGCCATCTTGGCTCCGCCCCCTATTACTATTATTATTACTAGAACTGATAACAATATTTCAGAAGTGGTCTGACTTAAGCATAGTAAAGGAAGACTGTAAACTCCTTCTTTCTTGAAGCTAAATTTCTGAATTTAAACTCCTTTACTATTTCACAATTTGACTTCTGACATCGTAAATTCTCTTAATTTAGCCTAAGATGCCATTAGCTTTCTTAGTTGAAATAGCCCACTGTTAAATCATATTGAAGCTTGTAGTCCACTAAAACTCCCTTCAGATGAGCTGTCTAGCTAGCTATACCTCTACCATCCTATACTTCTGAAAGTGAACTTTTTGAACCCAAGTGCAATATTTTACATTTATCCCTAATAAACTGCATTTTATTTGTTCTGGCCCAGTGTTCTAGATCTTTCTGAATTCTGACTGTCATCCAGCTGGTTAGATATCCTTCTCAGCTTTGTGTCACATACAAAATTGATAAGCATGACACCTCTCTCTTTATCCTCTACTATTAAACAGCACATGACAAAGCACAGAATTCCAAAGCAACAGAGACTTTCTTCCAACTTGACATGCAAGAATTAATGACTACTCCTTAGATGTAACCATTCAGCCAATTCCAAATCCAATTAATTGTACTGATTTATCCAGTCCATCTTTTCTACAAGAATCATATCAGAAATTTTATCAAATGGCTTTGCTAAAATCTAATTATACTATATTTATAGCATTTCTTCAATTTACAAGTTTAGTAACTCCCTCTAAAAAGGAAATCAAATTGTCTGATATGACCAAATCTGGATCAAGCTTTGCTAGCTCTTTGTAATTACTATTTCCTTTTTTAAATGCCATTCAGACACATTGGAAAGAGATATTCATAAAAGGAAGACTACTATATTTCTTCTTTTTACTATCTATATATTCCTTGCATTAACTTTTAGAAAAAAAGATGATGATGACCTAAACCAGAGTAGTAGCAGCATCAGAGGAGAGAAGGGGTTGTATTTGAGAGATGCTGCAACAGTGAAATAAACAGGCCTTTGACAACAGATTGCATATAGGTGAGAGAGACTGAGGAGTCCAAGATCTCCTAGGCTGTGAACCTAGGGAATAGGAAGATGGTATTCTCTACAGTAATAGAGAAGGCAGGAGCAGGGGAGGATTTGAGGAGAAAAATAATGAATTCAGTTTTGGATGTGTTTAGTTTAAGATGTCTACTAGACATCCAGTTAAAGATGTGAGACTGAAAGTAAGTACAGAGGTGGGAGCAGGAAACGTAGATTTGAGAATCATCAGATATAGATGGTAATTAAATCCATGGAAGCTGGTAAGATTACTAAGTAGCATAGAGGGAGAAGAGAAGAGAGTTCGGGACAGAACCCCAGGGACATCTGCAGTTAGAGGGCATAATGTGGAGGAGGATCCAGCAAAGGAGAAGAGGAGTGGTTAGCATAATTAGGATAATTATAGCTTAAAAGTTTACAAATTGCCTAACTTAAGTTCTCTCATTTGATATTTGTAAATTCTATTAACATTATGTGTTGTAACTTCATATTTTTTCCAAATACATGCTTCCCAATATATTACCCATTAAGTCAACACTTTTAAGAAAAATTCATAATAGTTAAAATGTCAATTAAAATAATAAAGATTTAAAAAAAGAAAACAAAAGCAGTTCATCAAAACCAACCATGACATTGATTGTGTCTAAAAATAAAAGCAAAATTCTGTCCCCAACACACACACTTTCCTTTGCAATGAAGAGAGAAAGGTAAATCATCTCAACTCAGTTCATTGAGGCCAACTTTACTCATTATAATTATATGGTGTTTAGTTTAATTTTATTGTTCTCTCCCTTACAGTAGTAGCCACTGTATATACTATTGTCCTGCTTCAAGATTCTGTACTGTCATTTAGTCTTCCCATGATTCTTTGAATTCCTTATTTGTTACAGCACAGTAGTATTACATTATATTTATATACCACAATTTGTTTACCATTTCCAATCAATGGGCAACTGCTTGGTTTTTGATTCTTGCTACCACAAAAATTAATGCTATAAATATTCTGTTATATTATGGAATCTTTCTGTCTTTGACTTCCTTGGAGTACATGCCTGCCTAGGGATCTCCTGAGTCAAAGAGCATTGACATGTTAGTTATTTTTTTTAGCATAATTCCAAACTACTTTCCACAAAAGTTGTACCAATTCATAGTTCTATCAGTAGTATATTATTAGTGTGCCTCTCTTCTTATACCCTCCAACACTGACTTCTCCCATAGTTTGTCATCTTTCCTAATATGCTTCGTGTGAAGTGAAACATCAGAGTTTCTCCCACTTGCATTTCTGAAATTATTTGTGAGTTGGAGTAATTTTTCTTCTAATTATTAATGGTTTTCCATTTTTTTTCAGAATAGTTTGTTCGTGTCTTTTGCCTAAATAGCCACCGGGGAATGGCTCTTGGTTTTATATATTTGTGTTATATATTTTGGATATCAGACCCTCTTCAAACAAATTTAAGACAAAAAAATTTTATTCTAGCTAAAATGATTTTGTTTGTGCAATTTTTTTTATTTTTGTGCAACTGAAATGATCTGTTTTGTCTTTTGTGATCCTTTCTATCCTTCATTTCAATAAATCAATTAACAAGCATTTATTATACATCTATTATGTGTCAGGAACTATGCTAGGTGCTGGAGATACAAATCCAAAGAGTAATCAATCCCTACTGGCAAGGACATTATATTCTAATGGGGGAAAAACAAGTCATACCCATATAGAATAAACATAGAAAGTAAACACAAAGTAGACATGTACAAGGTAGTTTGAGAAGGCAAGGATTAGCAATTGGAGGGATCAGGAAAGGCTTCATACGGGAACAAGCTTGTTTGAGCTTTGTCTTGAAGAAAGAGAGGGACTCTATGAGTCAAAGGTGGGGATAAAGTATATTTCAGGGATGCAGGATGACCAGCGCAAAGGCTCAGAACTGGGACATGGGGTACCATATGTGAAGAACAAAAAGATTTGACTGGAGTGGAGAATACAGGAGGGGGATTAATGTACAACAACACTAGAAAAGTAAGTAAGTGACAGGTTGTGAGGGGCTTTAAAAGCTATACATAGAAGTTTGCACTGATTTTTGACGCAAGAGGAAGTCACTGGCATCTGCGGAATAGTGGTGTTACACAGAGATCTGTGTTTAAGGAAATCATTTTGGCAGTAGCATGGAGAAAAGACTGGAGTAGAAAAAAGACTTGAGGCAAAGAGATGGATAACTTGTAAAAGGTACCTAATCTTGAACTCTAATTTTTTTTTTATAGTGTGACCCATCACATTTAGGTCACATACCCATTTTGAGCTTACTAGATTATATGGTACAAAATATAGGTCTAAAACTAATTTCTACAAGACTGCTTTCTAGTTTTCTTAGACAGTTTTGTCACATAGGGAGTCCTTCAAATAGTTTATGTTCTCAGGTTAACACTAGGTTGCATCCAATTATTTCCGATTCTTGCTAATCTGGACTATTCAACTGATCTACTTTTCAATTTTTTTTTAAAGTTTTTTAAAATTTATTTTTAAAAATTAATTAATTTATTTTTAGTTTTCAACATTCGCTTCCACATGATTTTGAGTTCCAAATTTTCTCCCTATCTCTCCCCTCCCCCATCCCAAGACTACCTGCAATCTGAATTATCCCTTCCCCCAAAATGCCCTCCCTTCTATCACCGCCCCCCACCCCCTTCTCTTATCCCCTTCCCTTTCTATTTTCCTGTAGGACAGGATAGATTTCTATACCCCATTACCTGTATATGTTATTTCCCAGGTGCACGTAAAAACAATTTTTAACATTTGTTTTTAAAACTTTAGGTTCCAAGTTCTCTCCCTTCCTCCCTCCCCACCAACCCTCATTGAGAAGGCATGCAACTCAATACAGGTTATACATGTGCAGTCATGCAAAACACTTCCATAATAATTATGTTGTAAAAAACTAATTATATTTACCTTCATTCTATCCCACCCCTCATTTATTCTATTCTTTCCTTTGACCCTGTCCCTCCTCAAAAGTGTTTGCTTCTGATTACCCTGTCTCCCAATCTTCCCTCCCTTCTATCATTTCCCCCTCTCTTATCTCCTTCCCCCCTATTTTCCTGTGGGGTAAAATAGATTTCCATACCCAATTGAGTGTGTATGTTATTCCCTTCTTAAGCCAAATCCTATGAGAGTAAGATTCACTCATTCCCTCTCACCTCCCTCCACCGTAAAAGCTTTTTCTTGTCTGTTTTATGTGAGATAATTTACCCCATTCTACCTCTCCCTTTCTCCTTCTCCCAGTATATTCTTCTCTCACCCCTTAATTTTATTTTTTAGATATCATCCCTTCATATTCAACTCACCTTGTGCCCTCTGTCTATATATATTCCCTCCAACTACCCTAATAATGAGAAAGTTCTCATGAGTTACAAATATCATCTTTCCATGTAGGAATGTAAACTGTTCAACTTTAATAAGTCTCTTATGATTTCTCTTTCCTGTTTACCTCTTCAAGTTTCTCTGGAGTCTTGTATTTGCAAGTAAATTTTTCTATTTAGCTCTGGCTTCTCAAGAATGCATTAAATTCCTCTACATCATTGAATGTCAGTTTTTCCCCTCGTTGATTACACTCAGTTTTGCTGGGTAGGTGATTCTTCGTCTTAATCCTAGCTTCTTTGACCTCCAGGAATACCATATTCCAAGCCCTCTGATTCTTTAATGTAGAAGCAGCTAAATCTTGTGTTATCCTGATTGTGTTTCCACAGTACCTGAATTGTTTCTTTTTGGCTGCTTGCAATATTTTCTCCTTTACCTGGGAACTCTGGAATTTGACTATAATATTCCCAGGAGTTTTCCTTTGCGGATCTCTTTCAGGAAGTGATCGGTGGATTCTTTCAATTTTGATTTTACCCTCTGGTTCAAGAATATCAGGTCAGTTTTCCTTGATAACTTCTTGAAAGATGACGTCTAGGCTGTTTTTTTGATCATGGCTTTCAGGTAGTTCAAAATTTTAAAATTCTCTCTCCTGGATCTATTTTCCAGGTCAGTTGTTTTTCCAATGAAACATTTCACACTGTCTTCTATTTTCTTCATTCTTTTGGTTTTATTTTATAATTTCTTGATTTCTCATAGACTCAGCTTCCATTTGCTCCATTCTAATTTTTAAGGAATTATTTTCTTCAGTGAGCTTCTAGACTTCCTTTTCCATTTGGCCAATTCTGCTTTTTAAGGCATTCTTCTCCTCCTCATTGGCTTTTTGTACCTCTTTTGCCATTTTGTTTAGTCTATTTTTTAAGGTGTTACTTACTTTAGTATTTTTTTGGTCTCCTTTAGCAAGGTGTTGATTTGTTTTTCATTATTTTCTTGTGTCACTCTCATTTCTCTTCCCAATTTTTCCTCTACTTCTCTTACTTGTTTCTCAAAATCCTTCTTGAGCTCTTCCATGGCCTGGGACCCATTCATATTTTTCTTGGAGGCTTTGGATGTAGGAACTTTGACTTTGATGTCTTCTTCTGGTTGTACATTTTGACTTTGTTACCAAACTAAGATTCTATAGTCTGAGGTTTTTTCTGCACTGTTTGTTCATGTTTCCAGACAATTACTTGACTTTTAAACTCTTTGTTAAGGGAGGGGTCTGCTTCTAGTGTGGAGAATGAACTGGGCCAAGCTTCATGGGTGTTGTGTAGCTGTTTTCAGAGATACTTTTAGGGATCTGTAAATTTTCAGTTCTTCCAAGGTGGTAATGATCAAAGGAGAGGTGTTTACCTCTTTCCTGGACTGTGTTCTGGTCTATGAGTGACCACAAGCACTCTTTTCTGCCTCGGAACTGTGAGAATTCCTTCTCCACTGCCGCCACAAGTTCTACCATGCTTGTGACCCCCAGTACTGTTATCCAGATCCAAGCACAGGCAAAGCAAGAGAATCCTGCCTCAGCACTAGCAAAGAGATCCCTGCAATCCCCCTTTGATCAGCTGATTCTCCCACCGTCTGTGGGCCAAAAGCTCCAGAAGCAGCTAATGCCCTGGGGCTGCACGAGGACTGGAGCCTAACCATCCTCCTCTCTTACCCATGTCCAACAGACCTTTCCTACTGACCTTCTAAGTTATTTCTGGCTTTTGTGTGTTGAGAAGTCTGGAAACTGCCACAGTTGCCCATGATTCAGTTCTCTGAGGGTTGCTCCAGGTTTGCTCAGGCCTGGTCTTTGCCTATATACCCACACTGAACTGCATTCCTCTCCTAGCCCAGAGCAACAGATCTTTCTCATCAACTATCCAGGTTGTCTTGGGCTGGAAATTTGTTCCACTCTGTCTTTTTTGTGGGTTCTGCTGCTCTTGAATTTATTTAGAGCCATTTTTACAGGTATTTGGAAGGGTTTGGGGGAGAACTCAAGAAGTTCATGCTTTTACTCTGCCATCTTGGCTTCACCCCCCTAATTTTTAATTTCTGAACCAGCGCCAAATAGTTTTTAAGGATTATATGCTTTATAACATGACTGAAGTCTGAAAGTACCATTTCTCTTTTCAATGCTACATTTTTCATTATATCCCTGAGATTAAAGACCTTTTGTTCTTCCAAATGAATTGTTATTACTTTGCCCAGCTCTATAAAGTACTCCGTCCTCTAGCAATTTCACTAATATAGCAATAATCTTTTAGGTATCATACTTTTAAGTATCATAATTTTCATTATATTGCTGTAGCCCAAACATAAGAAATGAAACTATTCCAAGTATTTATATCATTTTTTATTATGGGTGTTTGTAATTGTATTTGCACGATTTTTGAGTGTGTCTTGGTAGACTGAATCTTGGACATTTTACACATTTTGGTCATATTGAATAGGAATTCCCTTTCTCTGATTTCCTTCTGGATTTTGTTGTTGCTAGGTAGAAATATTAATGATTTGGTGGATTTATTTGTATCCTGCTACTTTACTGATTATCTTAATTAATTATTAAAACTTATTATCTTAATTAATTTCTTTGCTAATTTTGAGATTTTTCTCTAAATAAACCACCATATTGTTTGCAAATAGGGCTAATTTTGTCTCCTTTTTGCCAATGTTTGTACCTTTAATTTCTCTCATTATACTGCTATCACTAACATTTCTTGAACTATGTTAAATAACTGTATCCTTTCTTCATTCCACATTTATTGGGGAAGCTTTTAGCTGAAGTTTCCATGTTTTGTTTCTTATGTTCACTTGAAAGTGAGCTAATGAAAGCACAGATGTCCTGCTTTTTCCATTTGTATTGCCACTGCTTAGCACAATAATAAATGCTTTTACACATAGTAATTGCTTTTACATTCATTCATTGCAAATAATGCTAGCTGTTGGTTTTAGGAGTTTTTTAAATCACATTAAAAACTGTCCTTTGTCTATACTTTTTAGAGATTTTAGCACAAATAAATGCTGTAAACGTTCTGCTTTTATTGACATAAATGTGGTTTGGGTACTGTTTTTAACAGGATTAAGTTATTTGATTTGCAATTCATCTTATATTTTCAGCAAAAGAAATATGATATCTTGGTTAAGTAAAATAGTAGGAAGGAAATAGATAGCTTAAGAGGTTTTTTTCTTTCATATGAGTAACTTTCTTTAAAATAATTCAATAAAATAGAGACTAAATTTAGATGTGACCTTGGACAAATCACTTCATCTCTTTGAACCTAAGATCTTTCATCTGTAAAAGAGGGGGGTTTAATCAAATGAATCCCAATGTCCTTTCCACATCTAAAAAAAAATTCGATCCTTCTATGATAAATGACACTATAGTTATATTCCACTTTAAGGAAGCCATATACTGTCATGCCTCACCCAACATCATTAATTTTCTGTAAAAACATGAAGCTAAACAAAAGTCCTGGTTCTAGTAGGAATGTTAAAAATAAGGAACTGAGCAAATAACGCTATAAGCAAGGTTCCACAAAATTATGATGAAGTTTGTTACAATGTATTAATTATATTATTGTGAAACAATAAACCATTACCTGATCAATAAGAATGTTAAGCTTTGTGAGCAAAATAAAGCCACGACCATGGACAAGATATTGCCCAAGTGCTGCCATGTGCGTCTCCTCCTCTTCTTCCTCCTTGGACTCTGCCCGTTGAACCACTGCATTACAAAGCCGGTTAACATCAGTCAGGAATTCACGTGCCAGTGAATTACTGTCGCTGCTCATGACTGAGCTATAAAAAAATTTAAAAAGAAATAAAAATCACAAGATAAAGAATATTAGGAAAAATTAAAAATTAGTTAATGAAGTTTTTATAAAAGAGTAATGACATAACAGAAACATACTTGTAACAGGGCTGATAGTATTGGGGAAGTTCAAAAACATATAACCGACTCTTGGGAGTAAATAAAATAACAATAAAGGGCAATAGAAAAATCTTCAGACTGGAAAACATACAAAGAAGTGGTTAATAGGAAGCTGAAATGGTAAATAAATTAAGAGAGAATTTTTTAAAGTTCATTTTTACTCATAAAATTCAAGTTTTGTTTTTATTAATACTTCGTGTTTTTGCATAACTTTTATTTCCCAATATATCCCTCCTTTTCCCTAAAAAGTCATCTTTTATAATAAAGAAAAAAAATGCATGTCCTTTTTGAATGTCCTCCTGCTATGGCTAAGTAAATTACCTTTTGTTAGTTGCTGAAATGCCTACAAGTGTCTCATTTTCATTCCAAAATCGAGTATACGCTAAAAGGCTATGGGTCTGAGTTTGGCCCAGCCCAAAACACTCTCCATTTGTTAGTCAACTGTAATTTTTCTGTGAAAGTTATATTCTATGCCCCATAGCCAGGCAGCAACATTCATAAACTGTTGGGGGAAGGGAAAAGAAAGGAAAAACCATTTATATAGTACCTAATACATACCAGGCATTGCATTAAGCACTTTTACAAGTATCTCATTTGCTCCCTACAACAACCCTTCAAGGTAGAAGCACTATTATCCCCATTTTGCAGGTGACGAAATTGAGGCAGACAGAGGTTAAGTGATCTGCCCAAGGTCACATGACAATTAAGTGTCTGAGCCAAATTTTAACTCAATTCTTTCTGACTCTAGGCCCAGCACTCTATCCACTGTATCACCAGTGGACTCTGATATTAAAAAGACAGACTTTTGTTTTCAGGAGAAGCTTGGAATTATTAATAGAGTTTTACAATTTCTAGAAGGCAACCCCACCCACTTTCCCACCTATTCAACTCTGGGCTCAAATCATTATCTATTTGTACTTTCTGTCTCAGATACTGTATATACATGGATGGACAAGTTCTACAGGCTGTCCATCCAAATGCATGGTTGGTCAAGCCAGGATCTCTTCCAAGAGCCCTGAAATGTTCTGGGGCTTAATGCAAATGTCATATGCAAACAGGAGCATCTGGAAGACCTTGCCATTCACTGGGAATTATCACACCGGCTCTCCTCCATCTGTAGTTAACACTTTTGACTAGCATATAGAGCTCTCTTTTTTATGCCTTACTTGATGTTTGAGATCAGAGGGTCATTCAAGAGGGTTATTGATATAACATCTTTTTAAAAATTTCGAATGATTTTGATGTATTTATAGAAGATACTTTGTTGGAAGAGAACCTTTAAGTTTGTATTTTACTCAATTTAATCAAATGCTTTTTCATAATCAATAAACAACAAACAATAGTAAGGTCTTATTTATCTACATCTTTTAGTCAATGTCAAAAAAAAAAAGAGAGAGAGAAAAAAAAGAAAAAAGGAAAAGATGTGGTTCACTGCAGAATATCATGTGTGAAAGCCTGCTTGTCCTCTAATACCTCATCAGGAATGCCTTTGATTCATGAATGAAAAAATGAATGAATAAAGGATTTATTAAGCTCTTATCATATGCAAAGCCCCATGCTAAGCATCAGGGATACAAACAGAAAAAGTAAGATAGTCCCTGTTCTCGAAAAGCTCCCATTCAAATGAAGGAAACCATACATAAAGAAGGTTTCAGCTGCAAATCTGATGGTCCTTAGAATGAAGTGGCAAAGCTGATAGTAATGCCTCTTCAATGTCATTCCACCGATAAAATCTTACCCGTTTCTGATGTTGAACTATTTGACAGTACCAAGAATTTTGGTGAAAAGAACTTTCTTTTCTGGATCTATATGTGTATAATATCTGCTGAAGAGTTGTCAGCTATCGGCTTAGATTCTTATAATCTAGCCATGGTTCAGATTCCTAAAATCTAGCCACTCCTTAGATTCTTAAAATCTGGCCAATAGCTTACTAATGTTCAGACTCCTCAAGAGTCTGCCCAATATGATGGATGTTCTAATAAACCTTGTCTTTGGCTGAAAGAAGGCTTGGGTCGAATTCTTTCAGGCAGGACCCGTGTGTTGTGATTTTGGGGTCCCAGGACCCCTGAAACTCTAAACCGCATCATTTTGGTGGCCCGTACGGGGAAACTGCCTAACCCCAAATTCTTCTCCCACCAAGACTGGAAGGTATGTAAGCCTCCTCTCCTTCCCTTTCTTGCTCTGCAGTTGGGGTCGCTCTCCAGGCACCAAGACTTGGATGTGCTTTTCGGGAAGACAGTTACGAGGCTGTCTCACATTCCGCCTGATGCTCTCAGTCCACTGGGTTGGTTTGAGGCCATGGACCTGGGTACACCTTCCGCAGCATAGAGGACAAGGATGGAAGCCCTATCCAAAAGTGTATGCCCAATTCTGTCAGTTCTCTTGGCGCTAGAGAATTGGGGAAAAACTGCAGTTGCTTTTTGGTTCCCTGAGACTTACTTACTCCCTTCCCTCTGCACCTCTGAATCCTCCTTCATGGAGGTTACAGTGAAAGTCATAACAGCTAAAAATATCTTGGCATATTCTGGAGGTTTTGTGATTGATCATTAAGGAGTTTTGAAACACTGTACAACCTGGTCACTCCCTTTCCTTGACTCAAGAGGTAATCTGTTAACCCCTCTCATAGAAGAAGAGAGTTTCACTCCTTTACCCCTCACCTTTGATTTTGCCCTCTCCCCCTTGGGAAAGGAAAGAAGGGGGAGGGGAAGCAGCTACAGCATGGGCCCCACTGGCAATGGCCTTGGGCTCTGGGGCACCCTTTGCCTGGAAGCATCACTCAGGTTCAGCACATCCTGCTCAAGGTAAAGAAGCTGGCCTCTGAACTTGGGTAAGCATGCTCTTTTAAATTTGTAGTTTAAATTGTTAATGATGAGATGCTGATTCTCTGTGTAAAGTAAAACTGAAGTCACCTGATTGGTAACAGGTGTGTTTCACGTTTCAAATTGGTGAACTTTCTGTATCAGTTGTGTCAAGCAATTTTTCATAATTTGGTTACCACTAAAATAATTTAGCTATAGTTGGTTATTGTTTTAATGTGTAAACTAGCCAAAAAGTTTGTTTGGGTTATGTATGGTTTGCTGAGAATTTGCAATTGTATAGAAATCTCTAATAATTGGCTTTTTACACCAAGACAAATTTAAGTTTGAGATGTAAATCCTGGAAAAGTTTTTCCTAAACTGTGATTAGTAAAACTTGCTATTTGAGGTAAAAGCTGATTTTATTTTGAGTTGTCTGATGGGTCATAATCCATTGATAATCAATAATCCACCATCTGAGAGAAATGCCACAAGCTACTCAGAGAAGGTGATTTTGGTGGGAAGTCAGCATTGGGAAAAGCTGAGAGGACAATTTTAGCTTCAGTCTAAGATGGGATCCTCCTGTCTCAGTTTCCCCATTATGTTCCTTTGAAAGGGAATGTTATCCACCTGGCTATTCCTGAGTCTGGCTATGAGGTGAATTTGATACTGCATGGTTGGAAAACTGAATTATCTGAATCCAAACAGAGCTAAGGGTGTTTTATCCTCTCAAAGTTGGGCCCTAAATCTAGACCTTGCTTTATTTCTGGGCCCTGCATTTTTTTCTGTCAGATTTATGTCTTCCAGACTATGGGCCATTCACCTACAGTTGGTAGCAAACAGTGAGTACCAGCCAATGTCCCCACATTGTTCTCTGGATGCAGCCCATGCTCAGTTCCAATCAACCTCCTCTTTGGGACCCCCTCGACGCAGGGACAACTGTACGCCCCTTGCCAGCAGGAAGCAGTTTCAGAAGCCGAGACTTTCGCCCCTTACTCCAAAAGAATTTGGGTCCCATTTGTTTGAGGGGAGAATGAAGGGGTTGGGATCTGGGCCCCAGAAAGGAAAAATCCTAGACTTTCCCAAGTGGCCAAATCTCTGGTGTTTGCCTGAGGTTGTAATCCCATCAACTGGCCTTTCACTGCGGCTACACTCAATCTCTCCTCCACTGTCTTACCTCCCCTTAAGGTCCCTGGCCATTTCCCACCCTTAATCCTAGCGAGGTTCCATTCTCCCTTGGCCACTAGGTCCAAGCCCCAGGAGTTCTGTTCACCCAAGCTTACTGGTCACTCCTAGGTCCCTCCCACAGTCTTTCTGTATATAAGGTCCAACTTGTCTCCATTAAGATGCTTAGATTCTTATACTCTAGCCATGGTTCAGATTCCTAAAATCTAATCACTGCTTAGATTCTTAAAATCTAGGCAATAGCTTACTAATGTTCAGACTCCTTAAGAGTCTGCCCAATACGATGGATGTTCTAATAAACCTTGTCTTTGGCTGAAAAAAAAAAAAAAGAGTTGTGAGACCATCTTCACAGAAGTTTGCTTCCCAAGAAGATGGGTTAGAGAACTAGGCCGAAAGCACTGCAATTCCCAAGGGTCTTGGCCTCTGGGTTCTACTTTATAACCATCAAGATATGAGAGGAGATGGTGGTCAAGATGGTGGTAGTTTGACTTGTCTGGCACATGCTGCCTCCTGCCTCTCCCTCAGGGTGTCCTGCTGCTTCAGCAAGGCTGTCTTGCCTCCTATGAGCAGCAGATGGTTGGTGGTTGGTAGACAGTGGCCCTTCTTCACAGGAGCTGCCTCCCCAGATGATGGCTCTGAGGGTTGGGCCAATAGTCTAGGGGTGCTCCATATTCCTCTGGTTCTTGTGAGGAGAATGAAGGGGTTGGGATCTGGGCCCCAGAAAGGAAAAATCCTAGACTTTCCCAAGTGTCCAAATCTTGTGCCTACCTGACTTTTGGTGAAGGTGGTCAGCAGTTGTTGCTGGGGATGATGAGGAAAGTAGAGCCCTTTCCCAAAATTTCTCCCCTCAATGATGGCTTATGAGGCTGGGTTAAAAGAAGGCCTGGTGGCTTGCTCCCTGCTTCAAAAGTTAAAGCTCTTCAACATCCTGATGATACTAAATGGGTCTTTGGCGAGGTTTCCTTGCAAGCAACTTACTCAAGCCCTACCATCATTGTTTTCTATAAAAACCTTGACAGATGAAGCCAAGATGAAGATCTTGAGGCAGATAGATAGCACAATAGATAAAGCACTGAGCCTGGAAACAGTAAAACCTGAGCTCAAACTCAATCTCAGACACTCAGTAGCTGTATGACCCTGGGCAAGTCACTTAATTTCTCTCTGCCTCAGTTTCCTCAAATGTAAAATGGGGATAAATAATAGAACCCAGGGTTGTTGTGAAAATTAAATGAGATAATATTTATCAAGTGCCTAGCAGAGTGGCTGGCATATAATAGGCACTAAATAAAAATTTGTTTCTTTACTTCCTATCATGTGTACGTGAATCTCAAAGATTCTGTATAGATGAGAAAATAAACACATAGGTTGGTAACTGCTAATATATTCTCAGTCATCTTACTTCAATATAAATGAGGTCTGAGATTTTTTTCTATGCCTCTGGCATCCTCACCTCCTTCATTGTGAATTGGTCTCTCAATGCACAATCATGTCTCCAGCACACATTTCTACCATATACACTTGCTCCAATCTAGCTGCCTTTCCCATCTTAGTTTTTTTTTTTTTTTAAAGCATATTCTACCCTCCCTAAACTCTTGGCATGTAGCCTTTTCAAGTTAAATAATTTACCATCAGTGCAGTGGCTGATCTTGATGCCGTTTTCATCCTCACTGAAAGCATCTAACAACGTTGCTGAAAACATCATGCTAAAAAGCATGGGAGCGAGCACACAGCCCTGCTTCGTTCCACTTAAGACCTGGAAAGCTCAAAAGCACTGTCCATTTTCCAGAACCTGTGGCAAGCATGTTGTAATGAAGCTGACATACAACACTGATAAGTTTCTGGCACAGGACCACTTGGCAACGCATACCCTCATCAAAGAAGGCACTGTGCTCTATGAATGAAGCAGAGTTGCAGTAGCTCAAAAGAAATCTGAGATCCTTAAATTTAGAACTGTTTCCACTCTGAATGTTTACGTGGACTATTTGAGCCCAACTGTGGTAGGGCCTTCAAAGCTCATACTGGTCTGATCAGTCACAATTGGATACATTGTACCTGGACTCCAACACAGTGATGTCATTTTAGTTGTCTCTGAGTACTAAGGACAACAATGAACCAACCAACCTCCCCTAAAAGCACTTTGGGAGTATAACTTTCAGTTACAAATGTGGTGTCTCCGTTGTCATTGATGGTGGAAAGCCTGTTATAAAAAAATCTTTGCAGATCTTTTCCATTTTTCCTCCTTTGATGTTCCTTCATTTTCATCTTTAAATGTCCTAAGACCGATTTTCATTACCCTCTATTGCTTCCTTCTATTTTGTTGCTCATAACCACTATCCTTCTATGTAATATTTTACAAACAAGTTTACTACCTTGCCATCTCCACCCTAATGGCTTTCTCACCCTGTCAGTGCCTCCACCTACCTGTCTTCCTACTCTGAAGAGTGGGTTCTGATAGTGAGTTCCTACAAAACCCTCCATTTCAGAGAGTACCGACATCAGTCTGGTTCACTTCTAACCCAGCTCAGCCTCTACTCCACAGACGACTTCACCTCTACCACAGCAACCTTCTCATTCTAGCAACACCTCATCCCCTAAATGCCTCCTTCTCCCAGTGTTGAGCTCCTCCCTGGAATTTCCATTTGAGGAATTTCCCATGCTCACTTCTAACTCAGCTGATGCTCCTCCTATATCCTCACCTCAACTTTCTCTATTCAAAAGGAAAACCATTCTGTACCTGACACAGACCAAAAGAAGAGTTACTTACATCTCAAAAGAAAAAAAACAAAAACTTAAATCATGGAATGGTTAAGCTAACCACCTAAAGTAGGAGCAGCTAGGTGGCACAGTAGACAGAGCACTGGCCCTGGAGTCAGGAGGACCTGAGTTCAAATGTGGCCTCAGACACTTGACACTAACTGTGTGACCCTGGGCAAGGCACTTAACCCCAACTGCCTAGCAAAAAACCCCCCAAAAAACAAAAACAAAAAATAACCAAAAACATAAAGTAAATAGAACTTCAAGGAAAAGTAAACAAAGGTTTTAAGGAGTGACAGTTGTATCAATTTGACTGGTACCATTATAAATGGATCAAAATTAGAACAAGAGCAACAAGATTATCAGATTAAGGCAAATAACATGGCAAAGAAAAAAACAGAAAAAAGTAAATTCAAATAATAAAGGGTCAAATTCAGAAATAAAATGGATCATTGAAAAGAAAGGAAATGAAAAACAAGATTTCACAAGGCACACTGAAAAAAATTATAGATTTATTTTAGTATGGAGGTATCTAACGATACCAACAGCAAAACAGATGAAATTTACTAAGATATAAACATAACCTCAATTATAATTCAAAAAATAAAGAGAAGTGTTAAATATTCATGTATTTCTCCAGAAACTACCAAAGATAATTCAAGCAAATACTATTTTACTAACATTCTCAGACTGCCTACAATTTATATCTTTTCCTCAAATTTGACTACTTTAAAAACCTGTGATTCACTGTTTCTGCCTACTCCTACCTTAAAACTATGTGGAATCTATGTATAGAGTACTTTTTAAAGAGTTTTATAAAAATATAATTTATAAATAGAGATTAATCTGAACTTGAAAGACACCAACAAAGAACGTTAAAGTGCTATATTGGAAAACACAAATCTCATTGTGTTCACTTTTTTGTTTTTTAAAAATATGTACTAAATTTAGCATGTTACTTCCATGAGTTAGTCTATTTGTGATTCTCCCTGAACCTCTGGTTCTCTTCTTTGCATTTTTTAAAATGTACCAGTACTCTTCAGGTGTCTTTTTTATTTCTTTTTCAGACAATTGGTGTCAAGTGACTTGCCCAGGGTCATACAGCTAGTAAGTGTCAAGTGTTTGGTCTGAGACTGGATTTGAACTCAAGGCCTCCTGACTCCAGGACCGGTGCTCTATCCACTGCACCACCTAGCAGCCCCTGTTCTTTTCTTTAAAAGTAATCTTTCTTTTTTTTTTTAGTGAGGCATGTGGGATTAAGTGACTTGCCCAGAGTCACACAGCTAAGAAGTATTATGTGTCTGAGGCCACATTTGAATTCAGGTACTCCTGACCCTAGGGCCAGAGCTCTATCCACTGTGCCACCTAGCTGCCTCAAAAGGAATCATTTTAAAAGAAAATCTCTTCACAAATGAATCTTCCCAATAAATGTCACATCTTTGACACAACAAAGGTTGTGTCACTCACTATATGACAGGTCTTCATAGTTGAATCTTGGGGTTCACAACACTCCAAGAAGAGTAAACAAGAACATTTCCCAAAAACAAACCATCACTATCTAGTACTCTATTTAAACACCTTCCCAAGTGAGGGAAGAACTTTAACAGGGGAAAAATAAGACAAAAGTGTTCCAATTTAATCTTTGAGAGATAAATTTCCAATAACTACTAAATATACTCCCCCCACCAATGTTATCCTTCTTATATCTTTAGCTTGTCTAGTCTCAGTTCCTTAAGGCTCTTAAGTGCTTTACTCAAAACAAACAAGCAAATAATAAATTGGGGGGGGTGGTGGTGGAGTATTTCTTATGCTGAGTGATTAACCCTTTGAATACTTCAGGTCTCTCTTTCCTGTTGTTTTAAGTATTATTGAAGGCTGAAGATGAAGATATCTACATGTGAAACTTACTAATACTCGTATTATCCCATTCCTCCCATCAAAACCCCAGTAGGTCCTTTAACATTCTATTCACTATTATAAAATAGTATTATTATGGGAGATGCTTACCGGTATTTAACACTTCTGCAACATTTAGCTTTTTTCAATTGAGCGCCTTAGTAAAGGAATAAAGAAGTATTCTTGGACTAAGTCTTCATCTGAAATAAAAGGACAAATCAGTAAATAATAATGATCAATATGCACAAGCATCTTGATTGTACTGTACTATGACTTTAAGAGTATTAAAAGAGTATTATAGTGGCTACCACACTTAATATACAAAACAGAAATTTTAAAATATGCTTTTACCATAACACTTTTTTAAAAAAAGTTTCAAGGACAAGGTTTTCAATAACAATCACCACTTCAGGTATATATTTTCTCCTAATTTCCAAAAGGAGTCTTGGTAAATGGTAAAATCAACTTGAATACACCAACCAATATAAATATTTCTATATACAAAGAAGAACAGAGGAGTACTATGTATGAAGCCTCAAATCTCATTAAATCTAGCTTGATTTAAAAAAATTTATATAATAGCTTCAGCTTACTGATCCCAAAAGCTATTCTATATGACTGTGTTTCTCTCTGAAATGCTTTTTGTGCATTTAAAAAAAATATTTCAGCCTTTTTTTAAATAGAATTTTTTCAAAAGGAATCTATTTTCAAGGTTATCTCCTCAATAATTTCCACATCTTTAACACAGTCAAGGCTTTCCCTAGTACATGACAATATTTTACTTTTTAAAGTTCTTGCTTTTGGGACCCTAGCAAACTACTTCTCTTCTATCAATGCTTATTTAGTTCTCTGCTTACAGTTTTTCATTCAGTAAGCCACAGAAACCACTTCATGACTATAGTTACTGAGAAGGAAATTTATTTTTATTTTTATTTTTTTGATAAGGCAATTGGGGTTTGATAAGTGACTTGCCCAGGGTCACACAGCTAATAAGTGTTAAGTGTCTGGTCTGGGACCATTTTTGTACTCAGGTCCTCCTGACTCCAGGGTCCATGCTCTATCCACTGCGCCACCTAGCTGCCCCCTAAAAGTAAATTTAACATCAGATGGAGGTAGCCTGTCACAGTAGAAGTAGTGCTGTTATAAGGCTCAAATTTAAAAATGTACATAGAGAGTGCTATCTAAACTTTAAAACACTATGTCATTCTTATTTGAAGGGAAGAGGAAGTGAACAAGAATTTATTAAGCACTTACTCATGTGATGGGTAGCATGCTTTGCAAATAATCACTTCAGAAATATTATTTCATGTGATTCTCATAACAGGTACACAGGAGGTCGGCACAATTACGATACTCATTTTACAGGTTAAACTGCAAGCTCCTTAAAGACAGGTACTTTGTTTTGACTCTTTTTATGTCCCCAGTGCTTAGCACAGTATCTGGCACAGAGTAGGT
Source organism: Vombatus ursinus (assembly GCF_900497805.2). Lineage (NCBI taxonomy): Eukaryota > Metazoa > Chordata > Mammalia > Diprotodontia > Vombatidae > Vombatus > Vombatus ursinus. The sequence goes on from NW_020954576.1 coordinate 10,676,980, forward strand.
ATTTAATAAATGTTTACTGATTGAAGACATTGAGGCAGACAGAAGTTACAGGGTCACACAGCTAGTGTCTGAGGCTGGTTTTGAACACGTCTTCCTAACTCCACGCCAAGCAGTCTATTCACTGAGCCACCTAGCTGCCACCTGAAACCTTATTCTTAAAAGCTGCCTTTACCACTTCTGCATTGCCTACTGCTACAACTTGAATTATATAAAATTATAACTATTTACATGTAGTTATGTATAGAGATTCATATTAATTAATTCTAAAACTGGGAAGGGGCAATTATCTGACAATGAAGGCAAAATTACATATGGAATTACATATGTAGAGAAAACAACATTCAGAGTAAGAGACAGGTTTAACTCTGCCTCTGACATCCTCACTTCATCTTTTTGAGCCTATTTCCTTATCTGAAAACACAGAAAATAATATTTTATTGTACCTATCTTCAAAGGATTATTATAAGGATCAAAAGAGCCAACATAGCACAATGGAAAGAGCCTTTACTTTGGTTTACTTTGAATCCCACATGTGCTCTTAAGCACATCACTAACCCTCTCCAGGCCTCAGATTTTTTTCACAGCAGCTGTTAACTATCCTTCGAGCATGTTGTATTTCTGAAGGAAATTTTCTAAACTAAGTCTGACTGTTTTTAACCCTATTAAATTTCATCTTATTCAATTCAGCCAGTAGGCCATCAAAAATTTTGAATGCTATCTCTGAAATGTAATGTGTTAACTATCGCTCTCAGCCTCTTTGCCTTTATCCAAACCACTGATAAAAATGTTAAGCAGCACAAAGCACAGACACTAGAGAGCCTTGGGGTTTTCCATTCTTTCCAAGTTGATCCAGAACCACAAATGAGTACTTTCTGTGAATGGCTATTCAACTAGTTCTGTATCTATCTAATGAGACTATCACCCAGCCTAGTGGTGTCAAACTCAAAAAGAAATATAATCTGTATAATCTTTAATATTTATATAAGGAGTCTTATGGGCTGCATATTGACTTAATTTTAAAATGTAATATGATCTATGTTATACTGCATTCTTATTTATTCTATTAAATATTTCCCAATTAAATTTTAATCTGATTCAGGCTGCACTTTTGTTACTGGTCCATGTATCTGACATGTCTGATCTAGCCGACATGTCTCTTCAACAGGAATAGCATGAGACTTTCTGAAATAATTTGTTTAAATCTAGGTAAACTCTATCCATAGCATTCCTATCATCTGCTAGCCTAGTAACCCTATCTAAATATACTTCCTCCCTGAGGAAGAATACTTCCCTTCCACAGTAATCTAACCTCACTTTTCAGAGGTACAGTGCCTCTAGTACTTTGCATTGTGCCAAGTGGCTACTCCAAGGATTCCATAATGATGGCAAGTCTTTCGAAGGTATAGGCTAGACCAGCTGAGGTACAAGTCACTACCTATAATCCTATAAAACACAAAGGAGAGAGGTCCGGCCAAAGTTCAGTGAAAAATCTGAAAAGGAAGATACACTTTTCAACAAAGAGGCAAAAACAAAGAGAAAGCTTCACAGAGGAGGTAGCACATGAATAGGGCCTTGACCACTGGGACTTTAATAACTGAACCATTCTTTGGTTTCTACATTTGGTGGAAAGAAGCAAGAAGTACAACATGGAGGAGGGAGCAGTGTGAACAATGTAATGGAGATGAAAGCATAGGGGGGAGAAAAACAGAATATCTCTTTCCTGCAAATAGTATAGTTTACAAACAATGTAGAGTGCATGAATTGGAAGCACTATGAGATAAAGTATACTGTAGTCAGATTACAGAGGGCCAGGAATATGAGTTTTTAAATCAAGTCAATAAGCATTCATTAAGCATGTACTATTTCCAGGAGGGCAGCTAAGCGGTATGACAGATAGATCACTGGCCTTGAAATCAGGAAGACTCATCTTCCTCAGTTTAAATCCCTTACTAGCTATGTGATGCTGAGCAAGTTACTTAACCCTGTTTGCTTGCCTCAGTTTCCTAATCTGTAAAATGAGCTGGAGAAAGAAATGATGGACCACTCCAGTACCTTTGCCAAGAAAACCCCAAAGGGAGTCATAAAGAGCTGAACATGACTCAAAAACAACAGCAACATTTCCAGGAACTTTGCCAGATACTGTGCAAAGCACTGAGGATACAACAAAAGACAAAACCAGTACCTTCTCTCAAGAACTTCACAATCTAATATTGGGGGGAGGGGGGGAAGGCAGAAGGCAACATGCAAACAATGTACAAACTATGTACAAACTAGATTTTACACACACACACACACACACACACACACACACACACACACACACAACCCCTTCTTAAAGAAGGGAGGATTTAGCTGAAATTTGAAGGAAGCCTGAGAACCAGATGAGGAGTATTCTAGGTATGAGGCATAGCCAGTGAAAACACACAAAGTCGGGAGATGGAATATCGTGCATGAGGAGGCCAGTGTCACTGCATCATAGAATATACAGAAGGGAGTAAAGTGTAAGAAGACTGGATAAATAGGAATGGGTCAGGTTGAAAGGTCTTTACAAGTCAAACAGACTATAGCAATATAGCCAAAAAAAATCATTCATTATGACCAAGTTGAATTTATACCAGGGATGCAGGGATGGTTCAACATTAATAAACTATCAACATAACATTAATAACAAAACATCCAAAACATATTATTATCAAGAGGGAGAAAAAGCCTTTGACAAAGCACTCATTTACATTTAAAAAAGCTACAAAGTAGAGGCAGGGAGGAATTCTTTTAAAATAAAAAAGTTTAAGGGGCAGCTAGGTGGCACAGTGGATAGAGTACCAGCCTTGGATTCAGGAGGACCCGAGTTCAAATCTGGCCTCAGACACATAACACTTACTAGCTATGTGACCCTGGGCAAGTCACTTAACCCCAATGCCTAACCAAAAAAAAAAAAAAGTTTGTACCTAAAACCAAAAGCAAACATCATATGCAATGGGGACACACTTAGATAGTTTCCCAATAAATATAAGAGTAAAATAAGGATGTCTACTCTCCCCACTATTATTTGATACAGTTCTAGAACTACTAGCAATAGTAGTAAGACTAGAACTACTGGCAATAGCAATAAGACAAAAGAAATAATTTAAAGCATAATGACAGGTAAAGAGGAAATAAAACAATTCCTTATCCCTATTTACTGATGACACATTAGTTTTCTTAGAAAATACTAAAGAATTAGCAAAGATGTTGAGACAATAATAGCTTCAACAGGTTGCAGACTGCAAAATAAACCCACAAAAAGCAACAGCATTTCTACAGAATAACAATAAAATCTAAGAGGCAAAAATAGAAAGAGAAACACCATTTGAAATAACTACAAAATACATAAAATATTTGGGGATCAATCTAAGCACACAAAATACACAGATTCAATTATAATTTGTTCATTAAAGAAATAAAGAATATCATAAATAGATGGAGGAATATAGTATTTAATACTCTCGGCTAAGCCATGGCAATATAATAAAAATGACAATATTACTAAAGTTAATTTACAGTCTTAATGCTATACCAATCATATTTTCAAAATAGTACTTTATAGAACTCATTAACAATTCATTTAGAAAAATAAAAGATCTAGAACATCAAGGGAAATAATGAATCAAGGCAAAAATGAAGGATATTGAAATAGCACTTTCTGACATCACATTATATTATAAAGCAACAGTCATCAAAACCATCTGGTACTGATTAAAAAATAAAGAGGTAGATCAATAGGATAGACTAGATAAGGAAGACTCAGAAACATGGAACTCAATAACCCAAAGTCCAATAAACAATAAAATATAATTTAATAAACTCCCTATTTGATAAAAATTGCTGGAAAAACTGGAATGCAGTCTGGAAGAAATGAGGCATAGGTCAACACCTTGTGTCACAATCAACAATAAATTTTAAACAGACATACAACCTTAATATTAAAGATCATAACATTAAAAATTTTAGGAAAGAAACAGATTATATGAAACATATTCTTAACCAAACAAATGATAGGACAATTACAAGATAAAATAGGGGCAGCTAGGTGGCGCAGTGGATAGAGTTCCAGCCTTGGATTCAGGAGAACCTGAGTTCAAATCTGACCTCAGACACTTGACACTTAGTAACTGTATGACCCTGGGCAAGTCACTTAACCCCAACTACCTCACCAAAAAACAAAAGAAAAAAAATACATAACTTTGATTAAATGAAAGTGAAAAGTCTCAACATAAACAAAACTGATACAGTCATAAGGGGAAAAAAATCTTTACATCAAATATCTCTGATACAGGTTTGGTAGCTAAGATGTATAAATAATGAATACATGTATATGAATATGCAATATTTGTAGATACAGATACATAAGACCAAAAAACAATCTCCAACAGGTATGTGGTCGAAGGATATTAACAAAAAGTTTGCAAAAGAATTACAAACTATTAACAACCATATGAAAGAACATTCCAAATCACTAATAATAAGAAAAATGAAAACTTAAAAAAACCTTAAAGTACCATCTCATACTCTGCAAATTGGCAAAGATGAAAAAAAGACAGGATCAGTCAGTGTTGGAAAGGTTGTGGGGAGGATAGGCACACTGATACACAACTAGTACAGGTGAATCAATACAATCATTATGGAAAGCAATTTGTAATATGACCCAAAGACTCTACTACTAGGCTTATACCCCAAAAAGGGTACTGATAAGAAGGTTCTCATAATACAAAAACATTTACTTGTAGCATTTTTGTTATAAAAGAGAGTTGGGAATAAAATAGGTGACCATCAAGTGGGGTATGTCTAAATCAATTGTGGTACCTGAATGTAATAGGATATTACAACGCTGTAAGAAGCAGTTCGGTGACACAGTGGAAAGAGTGCTGGACTTGAACTCAGGAAGACCTCAGCCTCAGACATTTACTAGTTGTATGACCCTGGGCAAGTCACCTAACCCTGTTTGTTTCATCTATAAAAGGAGCTGGAGAAGGAAATGGCAAACCACTCCAGTATCTCTGCCAAGAAAACCCCAAATGGAGTCACAAAGTGTCAGACATGACTGAAAAAACAACTGAACAACATGCTATAAGAAACAACCAATGTGGGGGTGGAGCCAAGATGGTGGAGTGTGACTTCCTTGAGCTCTCCCCCAAAGCCCTACAAATACCTGTAAAAAATGACTCCAAACAAATTCTAGAGCAGCAGAACCCACAAAAGGACAGAGTGAAACAAACTTCCAGCCCACGACAAACTGGATGGTTGATTAGAAAGGTCTACTGCGCCAGGCTGGGAGAGAAACACATGCCCATCGTAGGCATGCAGGCAAAGACCAGGCCTCTGCAAACCTGGAGCAGCCTTCAGAGGGCTGAATCATGGGCAGCTGTGGTAGTTTCCAGATTCCTCAACCCACAAACGCCAAAGAGAACTTAGAAGGTCAGTGGGAAAAGTCTGTGACTGCAGTGAGAGAGAGAAGCTCGGTCCCAGTCCCAGTCCTGGCACAGCCCCTGGGCATCGGCTGCTTCCAGAACTCTGAGTCCATAGATGGAGGGGGAATGGAGTTGCTGATCAGAGGGGGATTGCAGGAATCTCTTTGCTGGTGCTGAGGCAAGATTCTCTTGTTTTGCCTCTGCTTGGATCTGGGTTGCAGTTCTGGGTGGCAGTCCTGGGGCGAGGAAGAGCACTGGCACGATGAAGCTCATAGTGGTGGTGGAGAAGGAATCCTCCTCACAGTTCCAAAGCAAAAAAGAGTGCTTGTGGTCATTCAAAGACCAGAGCATAGGCCAAGAAAGGAGTTAAACACCTCGCCCTTAATCATACCACCTTGGAAGAACTGAAAATTTACAGGTCCCTAGAAGTATCTCTGAAAACAGCTGTACAAAACCCCCAAAGCTTGGGATAGTACATTCTCCACACTGGAAGCAGATCCCTACCTTAACAAAGAGTTTAAAACTCAAGTAATGGGCTGGGATCATCAGCAAACAGCACAAAAAAAAAAGTCAGACCATAGAATCTCTTGTTGGTGAAAAGAAGATCAAAACATACAACCAGAAGAAGACAACAAAGTCAAAGCTCCTCCATCCAAAGCCTCCAAGAAAAATATGAATCAGTCCCAGGCCATGGAAGAGCTCAAAAAGGATTCTGAGAAGCAAGTAAGAGAAGTAGAGGAAAAACTGGGAAGAGAAATGAGAGTGATGCAAGAAAATCATGAAAAACAAGTCAATAGCTTGCTAAAGGAGACTCAAAAAAATACTGAAGAAAATAACACCTTAAAAAACGGACTAACCCAAATGGCAAAAGAGGTCCAAAAAGCCAATGAGAAGAATGCATTAAAAAGCAGAATTGGCCAGATGGAAAAGGAAGTCCAAAAACTCACTGAAGAAAATACTTCCTTAAAAAATTAGAATGGAAGCTAGCGACTTTATGAGAAATCAAGACATTGTAAAACAAATCCAAAAGAATGAAAAAATAGAAGACAATGTGAAATATCTATCTCATTGGAAAGACAACTGACCTGGAAAATAGATCCAGGAGAGATAACTTTTTTTTAAAAAAAGAAACAACCAACCAATATAATGAATACAGAGAATCATAGAAACATTTACATGACTTGTTGCTGAGTAAAGTACCAACAAGAAAACAATATGACTACAATATAATGGAAAGAACAAGCAAACCAATTAAAGTGAAATGTTACAAAATGACAAATGACAAGCTCCTAAGAAGACAATAATAATAGCCAACATTTATATAGCACTTACTCTGTTCCACGTATTATGCTAAGTGCTTTACAAATATTCTCTAACAACTCAAGGAGGTAGGTGCTATTATTATTTCCAATTTACACAGGTGCAAACTGAAATAAGCAGGGCTTAAGCAACTTGAACAAGGGTCATATAGTTAGTGTATGAGGTTGGATTTGAACTCAGGTCTTCTTGACTCTGGACCGGCCTTCTATTCTCCACACCATTTGAGAAGATACCTACCATCCCTCTCCTTTGCAGAGGTGAGAGGTTCATGGTTGTGGTATATTGCACATACTTTTCAGACTTTTTGAATGTATTGACCAGTCACAAGAAGGTCACAAAACTCCCTCTCCTTTGCAGAGACAGGAGGTCCATGGTTGTGGTATACTGCACATATTTTTCAGACTTTTTAAATGTATTGATCAGTCACAAGAAGGTCACAAACCTGAACTCATTATTCTGTCATTTCTACCTCTGTAACATCTCTCATATATGCTCCTTCTCTCCTCTGAAACTACCCACTTTAGTGCAAGACCTCATTATCTCACGCCTAGATTGTTACAACAGCCTGGTGTCTCACTTCCTCAAGTCTCTTCTCACTCTAGTCCACCCTCCACTCAGCTGTCAAAATGACCAAAAGTGCAAGTCTAACCATGTCTCCTACCTATTCCACAAGCTTCATTTGATCTTGAAGATATCAGGATCAAATATAAAATCCTCAGTTTGAGTTTTAAAGTCCTTCATAACCTGGTTCCTTTGTCTCTTTTCCAGTCTTCTTACAATTTGTGACACAGTGACACTAGCCTCCTTGCTGACCCTTGCACTTGGCATTCCATCTCCCAATTCTGGGCATTTTCAATGGCTGTTCTCCATACCTCGAACTCCTTCCCTCCCTTCCATTCCCAACTAAAGCCCTACCTTCTACAAGAAGCCTTTCCTAGTCCTTCTCGATCTTAGTGCCTTCCCTTGGAGCTTCCCTTCCAACTTAATCTACATATAACTTGTTTGCACACAGTTGTTTGTATGGTGTCTCCCCCATTAGACCATGAGCTCCTTGGGAGACCAGATTTTCTTGTTTTGTTTAGCTTGGTCCTGGGTTTTTTGTTTTGTTTGGGGGGGTGAGGGGGAAGGCTTAACAGAGTGCCTAGCACACTGCATTTAAAAAATATTTCTTGATTTGACTAATACGCTCATTTGATACCACCTAAAAAATCACACAATATATTTCATTTACTAATGCTTGGCCTCAGGCTACTTTTTAAAAAAAAAAAAAAAAAGACAAAAAAAATAATAAAACAACAGAAACTATTCTAACCAGTTGAATGTACTTATAGCTAATTAACATTTCATCTTCCTGATACAATAATGCCATCTAGTGGTAATAAGATGTGTAGTTACAAGCTTCGTCTACAAAACAAAAGGTAAGAAAAATTATTCATTTTCTACATCTGACTAATTTACCTTGGGGTAAACCAATGTATTTATAATTTCCCAATTTTTTTTGCATATTTTCAGTTTGCCTTGCCTCATGTTGGTCACCAGAAAATGACATCTGTACTGGATGAACATTATGCTGAATGTACTCTCAGGGCTCTGGTTCGTTTATTAATTCTTCATAGATGATTCTCATATCTAGAATGAAAGTTCCTTTGAGAGTAAAGATTGTCTCATTCTTTGTATATTTATCTCCAACACCTAACATGGTGCCTAGGACAAAGTAGACAATAAATGTTTTGTTGACTGATTGATGCCGTCATGCATCACCAACTGCCTATCTGACATTTACAATTTAATGTTTCTTGCCATTCTCAAATTCAACATGTTCAGAACAGATCTCATTATCTTCTCCCAAAAAACCTTCATAGAATCACAGAACTTCAGAGTTAGAAGGGATCTCAGTCCAGCCCAAAAGTAAAAGGAATAATCCACAAGTGGTCAATCCAGTTTCTGCTTAAAGTCAGTAAGGCAAGTCCATAAACATTGATGTAGGTGCTTACATGCTAGGCACTGTACTAGGTATTAGAGATACAAAGAAAGGCAAAAGGTAGTCCCTGCTCTTAAGTAAATCACAATCTAATGGGGGTGGGAGGAGGAGGAAACAAGCAAATAAATATGTAAAACAAGATACATACAGGATAATCAGAAATGAGGGAAGGCACTAATTAAGGCAGACAAGGAAAGGCTTCTTGCAGACACTGGGATTTTAGGTGAGGCTTGAAGGAAACCAGGGAAGTCAAAAAGCAGAGATGAGGAGGGAAAGTATTCCAGGTACGGGAAAAGTCAGTAAAAAGCTCAGCCAAGAGATGATGTGTCTTGTTCGGGGAACTATCTTATGTGAGGCAAAGCAAGCAGGACAGTGTCACTCTATCACTGATCACATAGAAGGGGGTAAAATGTAATAAGACTAGAAAGGCAGGAACAGAAATGGTTATGAAGGACTTTATAAGCCAAACATTTTTAAATCTGATTCTGGAGGTAATGGGGAGACAGACTGGGCTGGGGGGATACTGGAAGACCTCCAAATGAGGGAAAACCTACTTCTACTTGAGGCAGCCAGCCCATTAACTGTATATTTATAAATAATGAATATAAAGGAGAGAAACCGAGTAACTCAGAATCAGAACGTTAGAAGAAGGTACTTTAAGACATTACATTGTCCAATCCTTTCATTTTACTGAGGCAACTACGGCTCCTACAAGGCAAATGATTTATCTAAAGTCCCAGATTAGTGAAAAACCAGTGACAAGAACCCAGGTGTCTTGATTCTTAGAACAGTGCTTTTAAATCCATAGTTCATTTACTTCAGTAAATCACAAGTAAGAATTTAAACAATCAGAAAGTCTGTTAACACATACATGGGATTAAGACACAGTCTTCTATTCTTCTATCAAACTCCATTAAAAACTAGACATTACACAAAGAAAGCTGTAAAGGTAGAAATGGTAGATTTGTCAACCGATTAGATATGAGGGGTTAGGGAAAATGAGATGATGCCAAGGGTTTTGAACCTGGAAGACTAGACAGATGGTAGTGCCTTCAACAGAAACTGGGAGGTTTCAAAGAGCAATGAGTTTGGGACTTGTGAATGTTCTGTTTTGGACATGGTGAGTTAGATGTCTCTGAGACATAAGGTTGAAATGGATGCATTCATTTGTGCTAAAAACCTCTAAAAAGCATAAACAGAGAAAGGTTATTTTTAATATTAAAATATACACACACACACATATATATATATGTAAAACCTAAAGGTGGCATCATTTACAATAAATGCTTTCTTAGTACACACAAAGACAAAGAATACCCCTTTTCAATAGTTTGAATACAGATTGAAGTGTGCTATTTTTCACTTTCATTTTTTTCTTTTATTCAAGTCTTCTTGTACAAAATGACTAATATAGAAATGTTTTACATAATTGCACATGTATAACCTACATCTGATTTGCTTACTATCTCAGGGAGGAGGAATTGAGGGAGAGAGAGAATCAACACTTTAAGAAAAATGTTTAAAAAAAAAAAGAATGCCCCTTTTCCTCATTGCTATTGGACCTACTCCTAGAAATACTAGCCATGAGACAAGAGAAAGAAGTTAAAGGAATAAGCATCAGCAAAGCAGGAACAAAACTCTTCCTATTTGCAGATTACATGATGGTTTACTTAGAAAACCCCAGAAAACCACCAAAGAAACCAAGTTGATTAAAATATTAAATAAAGTAGGACAGAAAACAAATCCACAACAATCAACATCATTTCTACATAGCAATAACAAAAATGAGAAAAAATAATAGAATAAAAAAATCGCATTCAAAATGAGTACAGAATACATAAAATTCCCAAGTCAACCAACTAAAACACACTCAAGATTTATATAAATACAATTACAAAACATTGTCTACAGAAATAAAGGAAAGGTTAAACAATTTTCCCCAAACCCTCCGCGAGCCTAACTTCCTTATTAATGTGAGGACAACACAATCCCTCAGGTTCACAGCTTATGTGTCATCCTTAACTCCTCACTATTTCTCACCTCCCATTGTCAATCTATTGCCAATACCTATCAAGTTCACCTTTACAACACCTCTCTAATAAAGCCCCTTTCTCCTCTCTATGACTTCCACCGCTCTGTTGTAGGCCCTCATCACCTCCCAAGCCCGGACTATTACCACAGGCTGCTGGTGGGTTGGCCTACCTCAAGTCTCTACCCACTCCTATCCTTCCTCCACCCAATAACCAAATCATTTTCCAAAAGCAACGGTCTGACCACGTTGCCCTCTCCCTCAATTGACTCCAGTGGCTCCCAATCACCTCCAGGATCAAATACAAAATCCTATTTGGTGTTCAAAGTCCTTCATAACCTATCCCCCTCCTACCTTTCTACTCTTCTTATGCCTTACTACGTACTCTTTGATCCAGTGACACTGGCCTCCTGGCTGTCCCATAAGACACTCCATATCTTTGGCTCTAGGCATTTTCTCTGGCTGTTCTCCATGCCTGAAATGCTCTCCCTCCTCATCTCCTATTACTGGCTTCCTTTAAGTCTACACTAAAATACCATCATTTACTGGAAGCCTTTCCCAACCCCTCTAATTCTAGTGCCTTCCCTCTCTAATTTATTTCCTATCTATCCTGTATATGGCTTGTTTGTACACACAGTCAATCTTCAACATTCACATATTTAACTTTCTGACTTGGAGCATGTGTAATTTTGTTAACCTCATTTTCACTTTTGCACAGAGCACATTCATGGCTATGGGCAGTAGGAAAAAAAAAAAGAGAAGTGAAATGCACAAAAGTTTGTTGAGCAGTTAGTTAGTATCTTACTAAGCAGCCACAAGGTTAAATGTCAGCTCACCTCTACTATACTCCCATACTGGGAGACTCTTAAGGATTGCAAAACAGTGCACAACAGATGTTGCTGATATAACTTCAAATTGGTGCATCCTTCACAATCTCCAACACCATCCACCAGCTGTGAAGGACAGAGTGTCAGAAGTGATGTCAGGATCTCATCAGTTTTTGTTCAGTTGCTGAAATCCCAGCAACGTCTCCCTTGGTTTTCAGAGGGCAGGTGAAGAGGTTTTAGAAGAAGTATTTTAGTACTTTATACTTTAATATACTTTAGTACTTTAGAAGAAGTATTAGTACAGTGTACAATGCCCTCACACTGCCATCTGACATAGTGGAAGGTAAGATTCAGATTAAAAAAAGTTTTAGTTTTAAGAATTTTATTTGCTGTACAGTATTTATGGTACTGTAGATTTTAGGTGTTATGAAAAGTGAATACTGTCTGAAATCAATGTGTTGTTTTTTCTTACCGGGATATTAGCACAAAAGGTCACAGAATTCTAGGGAATTCGTAGGGAGAAAAAATGTTCTGAATGTTACCAATTTTATTTTGTATACTACATTTTATGGGTTACTTTATGGTTACAATGTTAGGAAAAGTGTATATTATCAGAATTAATGTTTTGTTAAAAATAATTTTATGGGGGCAGCTAGGTGGCGCAGTGAATAGAGCTCTGGCCTTGGAGTAAGGAGGACCTGAGTTTAAATCCAGCCTCAGACACTTAACACTTACTAGCTGTGTGACCTGGGCAAGTCACTTAACCCCATTGCCTAGCCAATAAATAAATGAATGGATAAATAAATAAAAATAACTTTATGTAAAAAGTGTATTTTCAGCAATTTCAAGCTAAAGATTACAGTTTTTGATGGCTGTGGGACCATAATCCCCTATTTAGCATAGGTTCAACATATCACCACTCACATTTTTAATTTTCAGGCTGTTTTCTAGGAATGCTACCACTTGAAATTTGAAGACTGACTGACTGTATGTTGTTTGTTGTCTCTCCCCTTATATTGTGAGCTCCTTGCTCACAATTTTATTTTGAAATTTTTAATTTGAATTTTATATATTCTGTAATCATTTTGAATGCTATTTTTTTATTCTATTATTTTTCTCATTTTTGTTATTGCTACTTAGAAATGATGTTGATTGTTGTGGATTTGTTTTCTATCCTACTTTATTTAGTATTTTAATCAACTTGGTTTCTTTGGTGGTTTTCTGGGGTTTTCTAAGTAAACCATCATGTAATCTGCAAATAGGAAGAGTTTTGTTCCTGCTTTGCTGATGCTTATTCCTTTAACTTCTTTCTCTTGTCTCATGGCTAGTATTTCTAGGAGTAGGTCCAACAGCAATGAGGAAAAGGGGCATTCTTTTTGTCATGTTAGAAAGCTGCCCAGAGTAGGGGGGTCAAACTCAAATATAGAGTAGGCCTGTGGGCCAAATACTGCCTTAGAAAAAATGCGTATCAACATTATCTATTTTGTGTCATATTTTTATTTATTTTGTAACCACTTTCCAACGACATTTTCATCAAGTTCTGCAGCACTCAGGAGTTTAGTTGGCCACCTCTGGCCTAAATCACTGAGAGATTAAATGATATGTTCAGGGTGACACATCCACAATGTGTCAGAAATAAGACTTGAGCCCAATAAATAAATGGAGAAAAGGATATGAATAATACTTCTCCAACAAAGAATCGCAAACTATCAACCACCACGTCACAAATATTTTGCTAAATCACTAATTATGAGAGAAATAATAATAGCTAATATTTACAGTGCTTTAAGGTAAAAAAAAACTTTATATAAATAAATGTATACATCATCATAGCCTTGTGAAATAGATATTATTATTATTCCCATTTTTTAGATAAGAAAACCAATGCTAAGAGGTTAAATGGCTTGACCAAGGTGACATAGTATTTAAGTATCTGAGGGAATATTTGAACTCAGGTCTTCCTGACTTTTAAGTCCTAAATTCAAATTAAAAGAATTCTGAGATTTCACTTCACACCCCAAAACTGGTAAAGATAACAAAAGATGGCAACATGTAATGTTAGTTGGCTACAAGAAGACAGGCACACTATTTTCGGGAATAAAACCATTCTAGAAACAATTTGGAACTGTCTGAGAAAAATCACTAAACTGGTCATGACTTTAGACACAGAGATATCACTGGTGGACATATAGTCTTGGGGTGGATCAAGATAAAGATAAATCCCACATATAAACCAAAATATCCATAGCCACACTTTTTGTGGTAGCAGAGAACTGGAAACAAAATAGGTCATGGAAACAAAATTGGGTAATGGCTGAACAAACTTATATTTATATGAAGGAATATTGTTGCACCATAAGTAACAAGGAACATGTCAAATTTGGTGAAAATATGGAAAGACTTACATGAATTGATGCAAAGCAAAGCAAGCTGAACCAGGAAACCAATATATACAACAACTACATTAATACAAATAAAAAGAACCCTAAATCAAAGCCAAATGCAGTGTACCAATCATAGCCCTAGAAAAGTTATGAAATGTATCAACCTCTTTTTCTTGCAAAGGATGAGGACTACAGATGTAAAATGTTACATATGCTGTCAAAATGGTTGCTATGAATTGGTTTTATTTAACTGGTTCTTTTTCTGTTATAAAAGAAAGCTCACTACATGAAAGAGAACTAGGATAGTTTCTAAAATGGTTGATGAAAAAATGCAAGATATTCAAAAAACTAATTTTTAAATTAAGAGCTCAGTAATTCCACAGCTTCAGGGTTCATTTCTATGTGGATGACTTATAAAAGTGCATAGTTGGCCTCCCTCCTAGCCTCCAGGCTTGCCTGTTCAATTGTCTAATAGATTATTTGTCCTACCAGCACCTCAAATGTTTTTTAATTGCGCTATCTCTGATCTTCCCTTTTACCCACCAAAAAAAAAAAAAAAGCAACTAGAAAACCCAGCTTGCTCTTTCTACTGATTTTTCCATTTCTGTTTATGGCATCACCATTTTCCCAGTCAGCCAAACTAAAAACTTGGAGTCATCTTCATCTCCTGGCTTTAAAATAAAGCTAACCACTCATCTAATCAACTGCCAAAGTCTATGTCTGCAATCCTGTTTCAATGATCTGTCGCCTCATTTATTAATTATAACAATTGCTCCAAACCTTTGATTTCATCAATGAAGAGAACTTGAGGCATGGAAATTTCCTCTGCCAGTGTGCATAGGTAAATTCACCTCTAACTTAGTATTATAAAATTATCCAAGGCAGAGAGCAGAGACAAGATGGAAGAATAGGAGGTAGCAATGCAGCTGAGATCCTGTCCACAACTTCTCCAAATAGATCTACAAAATGCATCAGACCAAATCCTGATGAAGAAATCCTGAAAAAGTCACAGTGAGTCCTTTGTCCAGTCCAGGTCAGCACAGGGAGAGGTGTGCAGGCATAGGGGACAGGGTTGCAGCAAGCACACTCAGAGGATGGACCACTACAGCAACCAGAAGAAGATGGCACGCAGCACAAAAGGAGGTCCCAGAACCATACAGGGGTATCCTCAGACCTATAGTGGGGCAAGGCAACAGAGAAAGATGTCAGCTGGCAGTCACCCACCACCCAATCCCAGATCATAGATTGAGAGCAAGTAAGAAGGGGACCTGATTTTGAAAACCAGAAGCAACAGTGGTGTGGCTCAGACATGAAACTCAGAGCATGGTCTCATTTCCAACATCTAGTCCAGCTGCAGAGGCATAACCAAGGCAGGAAACCCAGACTAAGGGAGCCCCATGAACTAACAGAACTTTCCAGCTGGTTGACAGAGGTGGAATCTAGCAAAACTATCCTTATACAGACCCAATCACAAGCCAGTAACTTGTAGAGCTCAGATCAGGTACAGCAACAATCAGACTTTCCCCTGGATCAGACCCCATTGGGAACACTGAAAGTTTACAAGTCCCCAACCTGTCCCCGAGATCCTGGAATAATACAACGCTCAATATCCCAAGAAAGCAGCAATAAGACCAGCCCAGACCTTCCCTCCAGAAGAATTCTGTTACTAGTAGTACCCCCATGATCACAGAATCAAAAATTTAGATCTAGAAAAGACTTAAGAGGTCGTTAGTCCTACCACCTCATTTTACAGAAGCAACTTGTTCCTAGATACCATGGTGAAGGAAGCCCCTGCTCTGAGGTCAAATTCCTGGTCTCAAATTTCACTTCTCAGGCTGTCTGGTCTTATGTGAAATTAGCAAGTCACTTCACCACCCTGGGCCTCAGTTTATTCAACTGTAAAGTAAGAGAGTTGGTCTAGATAGCCTCTGAGGCCTTAGAGCTTTGCCTTGAAGATTTCCTAGAATTTCAGTATATGGACATGTGTGTGTGCCTTCTTCAAGGCAAAGCTCAAATTCAATCTTCTTTGTGAAGCTTTCCATGATTCCCCACACTCCCCAACTAGAAATGTCTTTCCCACAGCATTTTACCTGTATCTCTATCATGCATTCCTCACATTCTATTTTATATAGCAATTATTTGTGTACATGTCTTCTCTCTCATACTAGAATGTTAGCTCCTTAGGGACAGGTATTATATCTTATTTATTCCCGAATATATCTCAGTATTTAGCATATTGATTTGTACATATTAGGAGGAAGGGGAAAGGAAGAAGCATTTATTAAGCAGCGATTATGTTCCATGCACTGTGCTAAATGCTTTACAAATATGACATCATTTGATCTTCACAACAATCCTACAAGGTAGATGCTATTATTATCATCCCCATTTTTACAGTTAAGGAAACTGAGGAAGACTAAGGTTAATTGGCTTGCCCAAGGACACACAACAAATAAGTGGTTTGAATGCAGGTCTTCCTGACTCCCATCCTAGTGCTCTATCCACTGTACCACCTACCTGTCCAAAGTACTGCACAATAGCTATATGTGTGGCCCTGTTGTTCTTAGTGCTAATCCTGCTCAATGTCATGGGAGATCCACTGTGACCTGTCCCCTGACCTCATCTCTCACCTACTACCTTGATCAGATCATTGACCCAGGACTTTGTCCTTCCAAAGGGAGGAGAGGCACACTAAGCCTTGGGTCTGCTCCATATTTGGTACTTGGTACCCTTGGTACTATATTCCTTCAGGGAGTGATTACATTGCTTGCTGTCTTTTCTTTTTGTTTTTGTTTTCTTGTATCTGCACTAAGCTCTTCCTCCCATTGCTGATTATACTAGGCTTCTCAAATTCTCATGGTCAAAATTTGTGCAGTAATAGCCCAAGGCAATTTAAGTGGCAGAAGGTCCCCCAAAAGACCATTAAGACCTTGTCACAAAAGGGTGAGATGCAGTAGGAACCATTTCTGCTATGGTCCCTGCCACTTAGGCAACACTAGTTTTTCCCTAAGAAGGCAATGAAGTTGTCCTTTAGATTTAAATGGTCTCACAGAGGTTCTCAAAGTGGGCAAGATAGCCCCCTGGGGGGGTGGGGGAGCATGGTAGTAGCTTTGGGGGACATTGAATAAAAATAAGGTGATGGTGGAAGCATATGAAAAGAAGATAATAAAATTTTGAAAAACTATTCATACATGTTTCATCTGTTGTGTAAAAAAGTTGTAGTGATTACATTATTGTCCAAATAAACACACAAAATGCAAGCTATAACCAATCAGTGGTCAAGTCTACCAACAGGTCTTAACAAGCAAGTGCTGGTAGGCGAGCATGTCTGCATTGTTGGGAAGTCCAGCATGCATGGGCAGGAATATATGCATTTAATGACTTGTTTACAATATGATACTATACAGTTACATGATGCAATACTGCACCATCAAAATTTCAATGCAGGAAAAAAACAAATTTACAATAAATTATTAAATTTAAGATGTGTCATTTAAAAAAATTTATATATTTTTTGAAATGATGCAAATTTCAAAAACCATTAAAGGGTTAACGAAAGTAGATTTCAGGGTAAGTGCTGAGTAATTTTTTTAAAAGGGGTTGGTAGGCCAAATAAATTTGGGAACCTCTGGTCTAAAGCACCAAGGCTCAGGCTTGAATCATGGACATAGCTTCCTGATCAACTGAGGCATAAAAAGACCAGCTCACAAGTTGTGGGGGCAATTCAGGCTTAACACATGCTACTAATCAGCACAACACTGTGTCAAACAGGGAGGCAGGGAGGTTGTGCCCAGCTAAATCAATTCTATATCCCTGATGAATATACTTTGCATGCTATTGTCATATAACTTTCCTTTTGTTAAATTTCAGATATTCTACAAATCTCTCATTTTGTTCCAATTCTGATCTTTAACCACCAGACTGGTCTAAATCAGGCCTGGCTCTAAACATAGGGATAGGGAGGAAACTACAGACATTTTGGGAAATGTAGATGATATAAAAGTAAACTGTATCAATGAAAAAATGAATATAGCTTTAGGTAACTTAATAAATATATAGAAGATAATTATTAAATGAACTTATAACAGGACCAGACTATTAATAAGGTTACAATAGAAAGATTTCACATGTTACATAAAACTAAAGCTCACAACGTATGCTTTTTTGTAGTGCACACAAAAATTACTTTTTTCCTTTACAAAAGAGAACAAGTGCACATAGATTAGTCTGTCTCCTCATGAGTTTCCACAGTTCTCAAGATCTCAATAAAATGCCAGTTTATGCTCCAAAGAAATAAAGTCTGGTTTATATAGTAAACACTTTTCCACAACTGGACTATTAAAACAAAACCTTTCAAAGCAGAAGCATATATAACACTCAGATCAAATTGATAACCAAGGACTGAGTTAGATGCTCTATCAGAAAAGCTACAAAGAAAAATACAAAAGTTTTACACACTAATTTAGATGATGAAGATTGGGAGAAGAGAGAAAGGAGAGAAGTAATAAAAAAGTAACATATAATTTACCTCAAACTTATTTTTTTCTTATATCTGCCAGGCCTTACAACTATTCCCTAACACTAAATATAAATGGAATGAAAGACAATCCATAAAGCTAATTATATGTTGCAGAAAGCACATTTCTGTCCAAGCCATGATTTCTTTTGGCTGCTGATTTGCCTTGAATTCTAAAAATTAAGGCCACTAAAAAATGATCAAAACATAAAGAAAATTGGTATATCAGTCAGTTCCCCAAGATGCATTTAATTTTAAAAAAGTAAATATCTATTGAAATTGCCTAGAATAAAAAGAAAATGCTTAAGTATTCCCAAACCAGTTTTGTCAGCATAAGTTGCTGAATTTGTTGAAGTCAAAACAGGAAGGGACAGGAATACAGATAGGAAAAAATACTTTAATGGTGATGGGGCACTTTTAAAATATACTACAAAAAATGAAGTCAGGGAAAAGAGAAAAAGATTAAAAGTCAAAAGTAATATTAAGTTATTGCCTTTAGAAAAAAACGAAGGAGGAAATTTCCTATATTCTGGGACATATGTAACTCACACTATAGCAAGTCACAAGAAAAAAAATTATGCAAACAACCACTGTTTGTCTAGAAAAGTATTGCAAAAGTACAAACAGTGTCCTTGGAAAAAATTCAGTAGAAACAGGATGATTTTATATTAAAGCTGTGTGTGTGTGTGTGTGTGTGTGTGTGTGTGTGTGTGTGTGTATGTGTATATGTATGTATATATATATATATGATTAGATTACCTATTCAAACAAGCAAAACTGCTGATAACAAAAGAAAAAAATTATTTTTACTACATTATAATTTAGCACAATCAAATTCAGTGGAGTAGTGTGCTCTTAAAACAATTAACATAATTATTCTTTTATTCTTAAAAGAATTAATGTCTTAATAAACAAAAACAGTAATAAGCATTTAATATAAAAAAACTAAACACTGATCAGATTAATTTTAAAATTTAGAATGCTAAGAAGGTTCTTTAAAAGCTCAAAATAATGAAATTATTATGTCAAAAGACAATGAATCAAAAGAAATTAACTGAAAATTAATTAGCACTAAATAGAAATAAAGTGGAAAGGGCCCTGAAGTCAGGAAGACTAGGTTTTAGTCCTAGCTATGCCACTGACTAGCTGTGTGACCTTAAACAAGTTGAAAAAACCACAACTTTTTGGGCCTAAATTTCCTCATTTGTAAAATGGAAATGCCATTCAGATATTTAAACATTACCATTTCCCACAGAATTATTCTAAACATGTAAAATATTACACAAAGTGTAAAGTATTAATGTTCCTGGAAGGCATTTTGACATACTATATAAACTGGCTTTAGAGATTACGGAAGAACTGGTTTCAAGTGCCACCTCTGACCGTCTCTCTTCTATATGTCCATACATATATACATACATATATGTACAAATATATACAAACATGTATACAGATATGTGGATAGGTTTAACTATCTAAATGGCATTTTCCATCACTTTATACATAGGTACACTGTATATACATGCACACATATGGATGCAGGTATGCATATGTACATACATGCATCTATTGGCATATACATATAAAAGATAATTGTATGTATACATATGTGTATGTGCATATGGTGGCTATGTGACTGGGAAAGTCACTTAACCACTAGGTAACTGTCTAAGATTATAAATTGCAGAGATGGCACCAACCCGTACTGGTAGCAGAAGTTTCCTGATCTGAGAGTTCCCTATACTGATGAAATTACATGTCTAGTGCCTATCCCCATTCCCCATCCTATTACTGTTACCACTAATTATGTCTATGAATAATAATAATAAAATAGCTAGCACTTACATAGTACCTACTATGTGCCAAGTATTGTGTTAAATTAAACACTTCATAAATGTTGTGTCATTTAATCCTCACAACAATCCTAGGAGGTAGATGCTATTATTATTATTCTTCTCACTTTACAGTTGAGGAAACTGAGGCAGGTGAAAGTTAAGTGGCTTGCCCAAGATCACACAGCTAGTAAGTGACTAAGGCTGGACATGAACTCAGATTTTTTTGGCTCTAGGCATAGCACACTATCTATCTATTTGCCCTCAAGTTAACAACAATACATGATTATGTGTGTGTGGACACCCACACACATATCCCCCCCACACACACAGGTCAAGAAGCATTTACATTAAGTACCTACTATTATGCTAGATCTTTGGCTAAGCACTGAGGCTAACAAGAAAGGCAAAAAACAATCAAAAACCAGTCCATGCTATCAAGGAGCTTACACACAGTCTAATGGAGAGACAACATGCAAACAACTATGTACAAACAAAATATATACAGGGTAAACTGGAGATAATCTCAGAGGGAAGGCATAATTGATTTAGAAGAGAATAAAAAAGACTTCTTGCATAAAGTGGGACTTTTAGGAAGCCAGGGAGTAAAGACAATTAAGGAGAGTTCTAGGAATAGGGGACAGCCACTGAAAATGCAGAGTCCAGAGATAGATTATCTTGTTCAAGGAACACAAGAAGGACAGTGTCACTGGATCACAAAGAATATGTAGGGAAGTAAGATATAAGAAAACTAGAAAGGTAAGAAGGCGCCAGGCTACAAAGGGCTTTAAAACCCAAACACAGGATTTATATTTGATCCTGTAAATAACAGGAAGCCACTGGAATTTATTAAATAGAAGGGTAACAAGCTCAGACCCGTGCTTTAGGAAAACCAATGTGGCAACTGAGGAAGGAGTGGAGTGGGAAGGAAGACTTGAGGCAGGGAGACCAATCAAAAGGCTACTGTAATAATCCAGGCAAGATGTGATGAGGGTCTGCAACAGGGTAGAAGCAGTGTCAGAGGAGAGAAGGGGAAATATACGAGATGTTGTAAAGGTAAAATCAATAAAACTTAGCAACTGATTGAATATGGGGGTAGGGTAAAAAAGTAAGTGGAAGATGACACCAAGCTTGTGAGGGCAGGTAATAAAGAAGTCAGGAAGAGGGAAGTTTTTCGGGGAAAAAGATGAGCTCAGTTTTGGACATTTTGAATTTGATGTCTATAGGATATCCAGTTTGAGATGTCCAAGAGGCAGTTGGAAAAGCAAGGATGGAGGTCAGAAGAGAAATTACGGTTAGATAGATATGAGAATCATCTGCACAGAAAATCCATGAAAGCCGATGAGATTACCAAGTGAAATAAATACTACAGTGGGAGAAGAGAGCCCAGGACGGAGTCTTGGGGGACATCCATAGTTAACAGGAGGAACCTGGATGAAGATCCAGCAAAGGGGACCAAAAAGAAGTGGTCAGACAGGTAGAAGGAGAACGAGGAAAACACTGTCATGTAAACAGGAGTATCAAGAAGAGAGTAAGGAAGGGGCAGCTGGGTGGCACAGTGGATAGAGCTCCAGTCTTGGAGTCAGGAGGACCTGAGTTCAAATCTGGCCTCAGACACGTGACACTTACTAGCTGTGTGACCCTGGGCAAGTCACTTAACCCCAACTGCCTCACCCAAAAGGCAAAAATAAATAAATAAAGAGAAAAAGAAAGGGTGATTAACAGTGTCAAAGGCTGCAGAAAGGTCAGACAGGCTGAGGACTGAGAAAAGGCCCCAAAATATGTGTATCACATACATGAATACACAATTCCCACCTAACCTTAAATCATACTTGTACAAACAACTGATGATTTTATAACCAGAAAATGCAAGGAAAATAACATAAGCCTTACAATAAAACAAAGGGTTTTTGTTTGCTTGACTATATCACAGGACAGTGGTACACATGACAAACAAAGGAGACGTGGAGGCAGGGAATAGGCTTCCTCAATAAAAACTTTAGTAAAAGAAAGACAAAAACAGGAAGGATGCTCAGGGAAAGGAAAAAAAAAATCTTAAATCTTAGAACCAAAAGGAAGCTGAGAAGGAATCAATAATTTTAGGTTCAATGTCAGCACAATGTGTTACTAGCAAAGCAAGGCTTGTTAGAGATCACCACTTGGTCTAATAATCTGTTCCAGAATTTTGTAGTGCAATGATCTCAAGACTACAGGTCTGCAGTTTACAGAATCTACCTTTTTTTTCTTCTTTTAGAAAACTGAATCATTTATCCATCTCTACTCTTTCTCCTATCTTCCACAATTCCTTAAAGATTATCAGAAGCAATTTATTGTATTTGCAAGTTCTTTCATAAAGAGCAATGGACTTGAAACCTGAAGTATTAGTTTCAAATTCTAGCTCATGTTAGTAACTGCAAGAGATAAGCAAGAGACTCTCTTATGTCTCCATCTATAAAATTAGTATAATAATTCCTACCTATCTCACAAAATTGTTGTAAGGAGTAAATGAGATGATAAAAACTCTGTGCAACCATAAGGGTCTTCATAAATGTGTTTATTAGTTTGAAGAGAGGGATCAAACCCATAATTAGTGACCCACAGCAGAATGAATACTCAGTGAGGAAATTCCTTCTATGACAATGCAAATTAGAAACTATGCTGCAACTTATAGTCCTAAAGAGTTGCCTGGGATATTGAAAGTTCAAGTGATTTTGCCCAATGTCACACAGCGAAGATGTATCAGAGGTAGACCTTGAAGGAGGTCATCCTGACTTCATGCTAGCTGTCTTATCTACTACTTCAATCTTATATCAAGCTTAACAACGTAGGTAATATTATTACTACTATGAAGTATGAACTATAATTAATCTATCCAGATTTTTTAAAATTTTGATTGGTAAATTTTTTTAAATATAGCCCTAATTTCTGAATATATCATTCTCCTCTTCCTCTCCTACTCTGTGAACCATCTCTTATAACAAAGATTTTACCAAAAAAAAAAGTTCAGCAAAAACAACACATCAATCATATGTCACAGGATAGTTAATATTCCATACTTATAATCCCCAACCACTGCAAAGAGAAGGAGGGTACATTTTCTCAACTCTACTCCAGGGCCAAGTCTGGTCATTATAATTATAAAGGGTTCAGTTTTATTTTATTGTTTTTTTTTCCATTTTTATTGTCACTGTATATACTGTTTTCCTAGCTTTGCTTAATTTACTCTGTATCAGTTACCAGGGGTGGAGAACCTCAGCCTTCAGCCATGTGTGGCCTTTCTAGGTCCATGGGTGTGGCCTTTTGACTGAGTCCAAGTTTTACAGAACAAATCCTCTGAAATTAAGGGAATTTGTTCTGTAAAGTTTAGATTCAGTCAAAGGGCAGCACTTGAGGACTTAGAGGGCCACATGTGGCCTCCAGGCCACAGGCCCCCCTACCCCTGAATACCTTCCCATCTTCTCTTATTCATTATATGCATCATTATATGCATCATTATAACATTTAATTACATTCATATACCACAATTTATTTAGCTATTCTTAATCAGTGAGTACCTACTTTGTTTTGCTACCACAAAAAGTGCAGCTATGTATCTTCTAGTGAATACAGGACCTTTCTGTCTCTGACCTCCTTGGCACATATCCCTAGCAATGGGATCTCTGAATCAATGAGTATGGTCATGTTCTTAGAATAAATTTAAAATGAACCAGAATGGTTTTACCAATGATGTGTTAGCATGCCTGTCTTCTTGCAACCCCTTCAGGATTGATTATTCCTTTTGTTATCTTTACTAATTTGCTACATGTAAGGTAAAATCTTAAGAGTTGATTTGCTTTACATTTCTCTCAATATTAATGATTTGGAACAATATTTCAGGAGTTTGTTAAAAGTCTGCAATTCTTTTGAAAACTGTTCATTATCCTTTGATTATTTATCTGTTAAGAAACTGATTCTTGGTTTTGAATGTGTTTATTGATTTCACGCACATCTTGGTTATCAAAGGAGCTGGACTTACTTATCAAAAAACTAAGCACTTTTCTTTTACTACCTTCTTATCTATCCTAGCAAAAACATTGTAAAATTAAAATGACTATATTCTTAAGTAATGATTTTTATTCAATTTTGCTAATTAAAATGATCTTATTTGAGATATTATTATTTCTCTTTACAAAAGAGAATTTTCCCTTGAATTCTTCTGGATTTAATGTTGAATGTTATTCAATATTTCTAAATGCTCCTAGCATTCTCTCACTTACTATTTCAAAGCTATTTCCAATATCCAATGGACCAGTGATCTCAATGTGTAAAACAAAACTAATCCATGCCAGTTCATTCTTTGCTATTCTTATCTATAACTTCCCCCCATATAATGTGCCTTCTAAAACTCTTGACACTGCATGGATACCCAAGAGCATGTAAACTACCTATCAGTTATCTTATCTTCTTGCTGTAATCAGCTCATCTTTTTTTTCCTTAGTTATCCTTTATACTGCTACTTCTGTGCAATTTCTCATTTGCAATATGTGACAACTGGCTTATACCCACTATATGTCTTTCCTCAATTTCAATTCTTCAAAGTCTATGGTATGCCATGACTCACAGTCATGGATCACCAGAAAAATACCAGTGTTAAAAAGATGGGCCTTTGTTTGAGGTAGAAGTCCAGGATCATAAAAAGAACTGTTCAATCTCCCAAAATAATTTAGTCCACTCTAGTCCTCATATTCAGTTCTGGGCCCAGATCAGTATTGCTTAATATATGCATTTTTATATATAAGTTCCTATGGGTGTCCATCCAGCTGCGTATCATAATCTGGCTATCAGTCATCCTTGTGGATAACTGGGCCAAGCTTTGAGTGATTATGGATGGCATTTAGAAAGATCTTCAGTTTTCTAGGGATTGACGCAATTGGCAAAATATTACCTGCAAAAAGGTAGAGAAACTCCACAGAGTTACTAAAGTAGTTTTTCTAAGAGGTCTGACCATGTTACTAAATTCAACCTCCAGAGCCTCCCTACTGCCACTAGAATCAAATATAAACTCTATTTAGAATTTAAAACTCTGCACAACCTTGACCCAACCTACTTTCCTGTCTTGCTTATTATATATTATTCCATTTCCCAAATTCTAAGATCCAACCAAACTGGTGTCTTTACTGTTCCTCCCATATAGCACTGCATCTCTCGGCCTTTAAAATTGGCATTTTGTCTCAACCAAATCTGAAAAATGCTCAGAGAAGGGCAACCAGGATGGTGAGGGGTTTCAGCTCATAGAATATGAAGACCAGCTTAAGGGACTGAGGATATTTAGCCCAGAGAAGAAAAGAGTTAGGGAGCCCATGATGGCTGTCTTCTCAGGCTGAAAGGCTATCATGTGGAAGAGGGATTAGAGCCCCTAGAAGGGTCTGATCTTAAATTATCCAAGGGTAGAGCCAGAAACAACAAGTGGAAGTTGCTTGATATCAGGAAAAACTACCTAACAATTAAAACATCCAAAAGTAGAAAGACTACGTGGAGAGATTTCTCTACATCGGACGTCTTAAACAGAGGCTGGATGATAAGTGGGGGATTTCTTTCAAGTTGGACTAGATAGTTGCTGAGGTTTCTTCCAACCATGAAATCCTTAGGAGTCAACAAAAAATAAGATCGATAGGATTTTGTATTCTCCATACCTTCCAGTCATGTGTATAACTGTAAAGATGTGGTCTGCTGCAGAACACCATTTTAGAAAGAAAGTCTTCCTGGTCATTTTGTCATACTTTCATCAGAGATGCCCTTAATGACTCCATTGATTATTTTCATAAATTTTTTGAAGAAATGAGATCTGGGGTAACAAGAAGAATCAAGGTTTTTCCATGCCTTTGTTATTGTCTCCTACTTTCAGATATGTTGATAATTGTGTCAAAATTATGTCACCTTCTCTGTGTAGAATTAGTCTAGTTCATTTGGTCTTCATCAGTGTCATTTCTCATACAGTACATCTGGGGCAGTAATATTAGAGCCCAAAGGCAATAATAGTTCCACTATCTTTGACAGTCAGTCAGTCAATATATATTTGCCAAGGCACTGTGCTAAGCAATGAGAATACAAATAACAAAAACAACAACAACAAAAAAAAACCTGTCCTTTCCTTCAAAGAGCTTACATTCTAGGAAGACAACACATAAAAGGAAGCTAAAAAAGGGGAGAAGAGGAAAAATACCTAGTTTGGGGCACAATGGAGAAGTCCAAAGGAGGGAGTGAGATGGTAAATGAAGAGATGGCTGGCTTAGGCTCTCCCGTCTGACTTACAATCATAGGGGCCCTAGGGTGAGAGTGTGAGTTACAGGGCTGATATGATCTTGCACGATGACGAAGTTCTTGGGTAGGACATTATGGAGAAGTCCAAAGGCGTGCAGCCAGGTGGGAAATTAAGTTCGTAATTTAAAAAAAAAATCACCATTTTCCATTACTTACTTATTTGTGATCCTAAGATGCAGGGTCATTAATAGTATATAAGGATAAATGCCAGTATAAATCACAGGAGATTAATGATAAGAAAGCAAGGTCCTATGTAAACCAAATTATAGCATTTTTTTGTAGTAGCAAATAACTGGAAACAAAGTAGTTGCCCACGGAATATGGAATGGCTGAACAATTTTGATTTTGGTACATGAACATAATAGAATATTACTAAGAAACTATCAGTATATAAAAGCATGGGAAGACATGATATAATACGATATTATAACAAAGTGCAAGTATATAGAACAAGTAAAATGACACGTGCAATGATTACAATGTAAATGTAAATAACAACAACTACAAATAATCAAAACTGAATGCTGTGAAACTACGACCAAGTTTGGCTGAAAAGAAGAGATATGAGAAGGAAAATATTCCCTTCTCCCCTTCCTTGAAAAGGTGAGGAGAAGCTATGGAAGAGTGGACCAACACTGCATATAACTGACTTTTCAGATGTTAGTTATTTTTATTGAACTGATTTCTTTCTCTTTTTTATACTCCATTTAAAGGGACCGCTGCCTGGGAGGTGGCAGCAGAAACTTATGTTGGGAAATAAAAGTGATGTGCAAATGATAGCAATACAAATGTATCAAAAAAAAGACTAACTACAATCAATTTAAAATCAGTTAACTATCAGTTCATAAGCTGAGATGTTAACATATTTAACAATATGTACTTTAGGTGAAACTTCACTTTAAAATATTAGCTTCTTTGCCATTCTAAACAAAATGGATCATACCTCATTACAATTAGCTAGGACTGATAAAAATAAGCCATTATTAATTGCTAGAGCTCATTTACAAAAATAGTTACACATTTATTAAATAGATGGGTAAAGCCACATTGTTGTGACAAGAAATATATTATTTCAGTTAAAATAAACAACTTCAAAGCAAAAACAAAAAACCTGATAAATCCAGATGTATTTTAGACAAAGTTGAATAAAAGAAAGATGCTCAAAAAATACCATAATTTATGTGTATGTTTGTGTGTTTATAATGAATACAAAAATATATATTATGGCTTTTTCTATCATAAATTACATTTTCAAAAACTTGAAGTTAGCACAAGATTTCATGTTTATGTTGAGAAAGCATACAAAATTAAAATGGTACAGAGATCATCCAGTTTAGTCCAAAATGAAGTAACAGCAAAAACACAAGGATGGAGGGAAAGTTGAAGAAAACATGCACATCTGGATTAAATGCTACAATTATGCAACAGCCACAGAACTGAAAAGGTCTATGTAGCAATACTGGCAACTACTTGCATGAATTGAGGCAGAGAGAAGAAAGTGGAGACAAGAGAACACACTCATAGTGATAATAATACAAATGTTAACACTAAAAAACAGGTGAACTCAGATAAATTGCAATTTCCAATTCTGATCTCAGAAACATACTTCTCATTCCTAAAGGAGGGAGCAAGGGGAGGCAAGAAAGGAGGCTGAAGGTAGTAGAATTTTACTTATCCTGAGGGTAAGTTTAATTTGTTTTTCTGAGGGGTACATGGGGGAAAAGACACCAATAAAATTTATAAATACTAAGTCTAATAAAAATTGTTGTTCAGTCATTTCAGTTGTGTCTTGACGCTTGGGGATCCCATTTGGGGTTTTCTTGGCAAAGATACTGGAATGGTTTGCCATTTCTTTCTCCAGCTTATTCTACAGAGAAATAAACTGAGGTAAACAGGGTTAAGAGACTTGCCCAGCTTCACAGAGCTACTAAGTGTCTGAGGCCTCATTTGAATTCAGATCTTCCTGACTTGAGGCCTGGTGTCCTGTCCACTGTGCCTCCTAGCTGTTCCTAAATAATGATTAACCAACTCTAAAATTTTTTATCTCAATGTGGTAGTGGTTGTAGTAGTAACAGTAGCATTACTGCTACTACTAATAAAGTAAAGACAATTGAAAAAGACAGTGAGCTCCTAGGGAACAGAGGGTATTTTTTGGTTTTCTTTGTATCACCAGGTCTTAGCACAATGCCTGGCACATATCAGGTACTTAAATAAATACTAGTTGACTGAGTAAAGCTTTCTAAAACATATTACAGAAATAACCTCAGAAGGTATTACTAAATTAATACATTACTAAAATAAAAACCAAGAGTCATTGGCTGAATTAGCAAAAAGTATTCTGGTTATCTAAGTTGAAGGGAAGATCAAATCGCTGATGAAAAGGAGAAACAAGAAACATACCAATTGCTCATGGGTAGGCCGAGCTAATACAATAAAAATTACAATTCTATCTAAATTAATTTACTTATTCAGTGCATGCCAATCAAACTACCAAAAATTATTTTATAGAGCTAGAAAAAAATAATAAAATTCATCTGGAAGAACAAAAGGTCAAGAATATCAAGGGAATTAATGAAAAGAAATACAAGGGAAAGTAGCCTAGCTATACCAGATCTAAAACTGTTATAAAACAGTAATCATTAAAACTGTTTGGCATTGGCTAAGAAATAGAGTGGTGTATCAGTGGAATAGATTAGGTACACAAGACACAGTAATAAATGATTACAATAATCTACTGTTTGATAAACCCAAAGACTCCAGCTTCTGGAATAAAAACTCATTATTTGACGAAAACTTTGGGGAAAACTGGAAAACAGTGTGGCAGAAACTAGGCATACATAGACCAACATCTCACACTGTATACCGAGATAAGGTCAAAATGGGTACATAATTAAGATATAAAGGATGACACTATAAGCAAATTAGGAGAACAAGAAATAGTTTACCTGTCAGATCTAGGGAGAAGGAAAGAATTTATGACCAAACAAGAGACAGAGAACAATATCAAATGCAAAATGGATAATTTTGATTACATTAAATTAAAAAGTTTTAGCACAAGCAAAACCAATGCAACCAAGATTAGAAGGAAAGCAGAAAGATGAGAACAATTTTTACATCAAGTGTTTCTGATAAAGGACTCATTTCTAAAATATATAGAGAACTAAGTCAAATTTTTAAGAATACAAGTCATTCCTCAAATGATAAATGGTCAAAGGATATGAACAGGCAGTTTTCAGATGAAGAAATCAAAGCTATCTATGATCACATAAAAAATGTTCTAAATCGTTATTGATTAGAGAAATGCAAATTAAAACAACTCTGAGATAACACCTCCCACCTATCAGACTGGTTAATATGACAGAAAAGGAAAATGTTGGATGTTTGAGGAGATAGGGGAACACTGAGACACTAATGCACTGTTAGTGGAGTTGTGAACTTATCTAAACATTCTGAAGAGCAATTTGGAACAATGCCCAAAGGGCAATCAAACTGTACATACCCTTTAATCCAGTGGCAATTTACTCCAGGTCCGTATTTCAAAGGGATATAAAAAAAGGAAAAGGACCCACATGTACAAAAATATTTAGAGAAACTCTTCTTGTGGTGGCAAAGAATTGGAAATTGAGGGGATGCCCATCAATTGGGGAATGGCTGAACAAAATGTGGTGTATGAATGTAATGGAATACTGCTGTGCTACAAGAAATGATGAGCAGGTAGATTTAAAAAAAAAAAAAAAAAAAAAAAACCAAAACCTGGAAAGACTTACATAAACTGATGCTGAGTGAAGTGAGCACAACCAGGAGAACATTGCACACATTAGCAGCAGCACTGTGTGAAGTCAACTATGACTGACTTAGCTCTTCTCAGCAATGCAATGATCCAAGACAATTCCAAAAGACTCATGATGGAAAATGCTATCCACATACAGAAAAAGAACTTATGGAGTCTGAATACAGATTGAAGCATATTATTTTCACTTTTTTTTGTTTCTTATTTTCTGTGGCTTTTCCCTTTTGTTCTGTTTCTTCTTTCACAACCTGACTAATGTGGAAATGTTTACATGATTGCACATGTATAACCTATATCAGATTGCTTACCATCGTGGGAAGGGAGGATGGGACTGAGGGAGAAAAAATAAGAAACTCAAAATCTTATAAAAAATGAATGTTGAAAACTATCTTTACATGTAATTTGAAAAAAATAAAATATTATTTACCCAAAAAAGAAAAATCAAAGAAGAAAAGAAAATGAGGACCAGGGGTGTGACAGAAAGAACACTGGCCCAGAAGACAGGAGACCTATGTTCTATTCTGGCTCTGATATTAATTAGCTGTGTAAACTTAAAGAATATTAATAATGATAATAATTGATCGGCTTTCCTCACAAACAGTTTTTCTCACAACCACCCTATAACTATAAGGTAGATAAGGTAAGTTACCTCTATGGGCCTTAGTTTCCTCATCTACAGAAAAAAAAGAGGTTGTAGAAATGATAGTTAAAGACCTTTCAAATTCAAAAATTTTACGACTACAAGGAAACCCACTCGGTTTTGTTACTATTCTGTTAAGTGGCCAAGACATGCCCAAGGAGTCAATCTTTCAACTCCTTACAAATTTCCAATCTGCTTTAAGAAAAAAAAATGCATCCACTACTAAGTTTTCTTACTTAGAGAACACTAGGGATGGTTTAATAGTGACAACTGAGACTGGGAAACACTTCTCACCGAGGGTTCCCCCCCTTTGGAAACACTTTTCAGAGTTTTCCTTTGGAAATCTCAACCCTACCCTCCAGACCACCCAGTCCAAGGTATTCTTGGGCAATAGTTCTGTTTTAGGCTAGACCCGCAGCATTCTCAACCGTGGCTCCCAATACTCTCGAGAAGAGTGGAGATTCCCCTGGACAATTCCAGGGAAAAAGGGAGGGATGCAGTCTTGTGCCATGGCCAAGGTTGGTCACACGGCGAGGGGAGGAGGACAGGGAAGGGAGATGACAGGTAGATGAGATCCTGCTGGGAAACGGAGAAGTGAAAGGGGAGAGAGGGGTGAATGACCCACCAGCCTTAGGATCAGGGTCAGCGTTCCCTCTCGACCTCTGACCTCGGCCACGCACTGCTCCCAAGGCCCCAAGAGGGAAGGGGAAAGATGCTAGACGCCCCCCACCAGTGCAAACCCCTCGAAAATAAAGGAATCCATGCCCGGCCCTAAATCCCACCTCCTCCCTTGCAAATAGGAAAGCCAAGCGAGTGCCCGGGCGGCGGCGGCGGCAAAGCCAAGAAAGCCAAGCCAGAGCCGACCACACGCTGAGGGTTTGTGCGCCCCACGCTGCCGGGGCACTAAACGTCCACAGGCGGCTCCGCGTTGGCAGGAAGACGCCCTTTCCACGCCGGGGCTCCCGCAGGTCCCCGCGGAGCCGGGCCGAGCCCATCCCGGGCCGGCCGCGCGCGGCTGCAGCCCCAGAGAGCGACGGGCTCCCGGGCTGCCGCGGCCACGGACGCCGGGGGTGGGGGCCTGCACAGCGGCTTTTACCTGCGCCCGCCGCCGCCGCCGCCGCTGCCGCGCGCTCCCCCTCCCCCAGGCGGGGAGAATCCCGCGTCGTCGTCTTCGTCGTCGCAGTCGCCGGAGTCGCAGCTGCCGCTTCAGCTGCCGCTGCCTCCGCCGGACTCCCAACCCCTCCGCCCCCTCCAGTAACCCAGGAAACCGGGAACACCAGCTCCCCCTCCCGCTACCCTCTTCCCTAGCCCAAAGGCACTCTCCCGCGCCTGCGCAAGAAGCTCCACCCCCCCCCC
Organism: Vombatus ursinus; assembly: GCF_900497805.2. Classification (NCBI taxonomy): domain Eukaryota; kingdom Metazoa; phylum Chordata; class Mammalia; order Diprotodontia; family Vombatidae; genus Vombatus; species Vombatus ursinus. The sequence goes on from NW_020954576.1 coordinate 10,709,402, forward strand.
CTCTCCTCCGCCTCCGCCTCCGCCTCCACCTCCCCCTCCCCGGCTCTCCCGGAGGAGATCCAAGCTGACGTCTCCACGACGTGACGCGTGGGGCGTCGGCGCCCGAGGGGGAGGGATTATAACGGGGGCTGATTGACAGCAGGGCGCGTCTGGGGGAGTGGGGGGAGGTGGTGCCTAGGGAGGTGGGGACCACGGGGCCGGGCTTGGGGTTCTCCCTTAACAGGGCTAAAGAGATCTCGAAACGTAGAAGCGAGTTAGCCCCACCTGCCTTCTGTGTACCTTTCTTCCACGCGAGGCACTGGGCTGAAGGGTTTGGATCGCGGGCACGTTAGAGAGAGGTTGAGATTGAGAAAGGGAAGCACGGGTCAGAATCCCAGAGGAAAGTGCCCGATATTCTGGTCGTCCAGAAGGGATTTTGCAAAGCAGTCTGTCGCGTTCAGGGCGAAGACTGCGGAGTGTTTACAACCTCTGTCATGCTGTGAATGAAGAACAAAGCCTTTGAACATAAAATTTAAAATGTAAGCTCCCAGAGGACTTCTGTTTGCAGTAGTGGATGGAGCACGCTGGAGAGACTTGGTTTCCAGGCCTTTCCCCTTAAACCCTTTCTAGATGTGAGATAACAAGTCATTTGACCATTCCTCATCTTGATCTGACGACAGACTGGTGTGGGGCCTGGGGATAGGTTTCCCGCAATAAAGGGGCCCTAGCTCTGAGCTTAAAGCAGACCGTGTTAAGTCCTGGGAAAGCCTGGCCCCTAAAGAGGGGCTGGTGGAGAGAAGGGAGGGGATTCAGGCTCTTTTTTTATCTCTGTTTCTTTTTGCCACATATCCCAGAAGCCCAGGGGACAATCACAAAACTAAGATTTGGCTCGTGTCTAGGGTCTTCTCTAAAGTAACTTCTTGTAAAGGTACTGGATGTATAATGAAATTCAGTTATAGGACAGCTTATTTCCTAAATGCACACAAACACACAAATGCTTAAAACTCAAAAGGCTCTGATAGGAACGTTAACAAAGACTTAAAATGTGAAACAGTAACCCATAACTCCTATTATACTCTCCTTGAAGGTTGATACTTAAAATATCAAAACAGGAAACATTTCATAGGATTGCTAAACAGTCGTTTCATCTTTGTTATATCTCCTAGCAAGCTAGGGCATGGCTTGGGCTCATCTTGTCAATAGTTATCTTCTTGGAGAAGGGTGTGGCTAATCAAAAACTCAACCTGCTGCCAGTCACCTACAATTGAGGAGCCCAGGAACTCCCAAATTCCAGAAGTAGCCACCCCTGAAAAGTCTTGTCTCTTCACGGTTGCTGTTTGACCACCTACACTCAGAGAAAGAAACACAAAGCAGAAGCCTGAGGCTTGAGGTAAAGTCTCACAATTGTCCAAGTCAGCATAGGTGCTCTCAATATCATGTGCAATCCCAAGCCATAACTGGATGGAGGGGGGAAAGTTAGGAGGAAGAATCTGTCCACAATGGGGCAGCTAGGTGATACAGCAGATAGAGAGACAGTCCTGGAGTCAGGAAGACATCTTCCAGCGTTCAAATCTGACCTTAGATACTTCTTAGCTGTGTGACTGTGGGCGAGTCACTAAACCCAGTTTGCCTCAGTTTCCTCATCTGTCAAATGAGCTGGAGAAGGAAATGGCAAACCACTCCAGTACCTCTGCCAAGAAAACCCCAAAATAGGGTCATGAAGGGCTGGATGTGAATGAAAACGACTGAACAATGTGATTGGGGTGGGGGTGGTGGGGAGTGCCAGAGGGTAACAGTCTATTTTAAAGTCTACTTAGTAGTCAGTTCTTGGCTCAGTGATCAATCCTATTTGACCCAGAGCCCCTTCCCCTTCTTCTAGCATGGGGACCAGCAGACTGTAGCATCACCTTAAAGTCCTTCAGCTCTGGGCACATATGTCCTGGAGAGTGACCAAGGAAATTCAACTTAGATCCATACATAATCTATGGGGTGTACTTCAGTGAAATTATGTATTATGTATCAATTATGTATAAAATGGGATTGATAATTTCCTTGCAATAATAAAGTGAGTAAAGTGCTGTGCAAAGCTTAAATTACTATATAAATGTATTTATTATTACGATAACTATTTGTGTTTGAGGCTCAAAATGCTACACAATGCTGTCACAGATCAGCATTTGGAACTTCCCTACCCTACCCGTTTGAGACGACCTAACTGCTCACCTCTTGTTGCTGTTGCCGGAGGAGGCAGAGCCTGGATGGGGATTGTCAGAGAGAGGGCCCAAGAGTATAACAGTTAAGATGCAGGCTAGGGACGAAATGCCAATCAAGATGGATAATATATCATGTTTGACAGAAATTCCAAGAGTTCCTATCCTCTTGCTTGGATAATATAAATGTTAATACCATCCCTGCTCATCTTGTGTCCCCTTTTGTCCTTATGATTAATTCAGAATTGCTTTATAATCAGTGTTAACCCTCCCACAAACTACTACAGTCCAGTGTGACACAAGAGCTGGTATAGAACATAGGTAGGTGCTATCTATTTTTATACATTAAATTAACATGGAAAGTATTCAAAAGGGACACAACAAGAGATAGGGGAAATTTTGCAAAAATGACAGAGAAGCAGAATTAATGTTAGAGATACTGTGAGATTATTATTAGGAGGCCCATGAATTGGGGAAACAATTTGGAATTAGACAATAAAATAATAGCTAGCATTTAAGTAATAATTTAAAGTTTATGAAGCACTATAATATGTTGTGTCATTTGATCCTCACAACACCCCTGTGAAATAGGAGCTATTATAATCCCCATTTACAGATGAAGAAACAAAGGCTAGGACACATTGATTTGCCAAAGGTTACCACAGCTGGTAAATATCTGAGGCAAGATTTGAAATTACATTTTCCTGATTCTAAATGTAGGGCTCTCTCCATTACACTACCAGCAAGAAAAGTGACTAAACTGTTCACACCTTCTAACCCAGCAGCTCAACTACTGGGTATATACTTTTAGGTTAAAAAAAAAAAGTAGAAGTCCTACAAATACCCAAATCTTCATAGCAGCACTTTTTGTGGTAGCAATGAAATGGAAACGAATTGGGACCCATCAATTGAAGAATGGCTAAACAAACTGTAATATGTGAATATAATGGAATTTAATTGTAAAGTAAGAAATGACAAATATGAAGAAGCCAGAGAAATATGGGATGACCTGTATGAACTGATGCAGAATGGGGGGAAAAAAATAACCAGAAGAACAATACCTGTGGTGATAATATCAATGTAAATGAAAAGATCATTAAAAGGAGCCAATCTCTAAGTAACTGAAAAACTAGTAATTGTCTCAGAGAACACAGAATAAAACATACCTCACCTTCCTAAGCAGAAAAACTGGGAAACTACAAAGGGAAAATGTTGCCTATGTTATCAGACACTATTGCTTCCTTTTTTCTTTGTAATAAGAGAAGGTTCAATTCCAGGGGGAAAGGGAAGTACTATATCCAGAAATTACTATAATGAAAAAATAAAAGCTACCAATAAAACTTTTTAAAAAGTGTAACTGAAAGAACACTACATTAGGACCTAGGAAGCCTAGATTTTAGTCTCTACTCAATCACAACCAAAAATTAAGCAAACATGTATTAAATGTCCACTGTGTACAGGATACTGTGCTAGGCACTAGAAGATATACAAATTTTAGCCAAAACACCATTCCTGCCTTCATTGAGCTTATAATTTGTCTTCTGGAGATAATAAATAATTACTATGTATTTATTCTGTTCGATCCTATCCTATCCTGTACTATCCTTCCCTCCCCATGTACCTGTTTCACCCTCCCTTATAGTAATGTGCAATTTATGTCAGAATCTCTTGACTCAGAGGGCAGAAAATTCAAATTTCAAAAATTCAAATCCATTCTTCGTTCCTGGTGATATCTGGGCTCAGATAATTAAGTTACTTCCAGGTAATAACTAAAAGTAAAGGGGAAAAAGTGAAACCAAATGCTCCCAGTATGTTGCCCTTCACAAAAGGAGAGGAAGATTTCTGTAGTCCTTGTTACATTTTGAGAAGCAGTGTGGAACAGTAGAAAGCCAGTAGCTCTGGAGTTAAAGAACCTAGGATTCAAAGGCTGGCTCTCCAACTTACTTGTGTGATCCTGTTCAAATCACGCTCTTTGGACCATGATTCTTTCATCTATAAATGAACATATTGGGCTATATGGTTTCTAAGTTTCCTTTTAGCACTCAACCTACAATACAATATAAATTAAATTAAGTAGTAAAATGTCTAAGTCAGCATTATGAGGTTGGTGTAGTCTTTGACATAAAATGAAAAATCATATTTGTAGTGTAATGTGACTTTTAAAAGTTCTATTCTAAAAAAAAATTACCCTTTTCTTCCCCCCAAAAATGTTATTTTCTCTCAAAAGTTTTCTGACCCTGGCCCTAAGAATAATAAAAGCTGGTTGAGTGAGGCTGAATTTCCTCATGTCTGTAAAGGATCAGGCCACCAAAAAAGCAGCAGGGAAACAGCTTCCCGCTGCTAGGTTACCAGTCGTATGGTTCTGGGCAGATCATTTAAACTTTCCAAATTTCAACTTCCTCACCTGTGATACAATCCAGAAAGATATAGAGGCACTGTCTACATTCATACTACCAAAGACTGGCCCTATACAGCCTTTTAATGCAACTTTCACTCAACTATGTCATGGATGCCTGCCTATATTTACAAATGGAGAAACTTTAAGTAGCACAGTGGTTAAATGATGATCTACTTCAGTCTCTGGGTTTCTTTTGAATGGAAAAGAAAAAAAATACTTTAAATTTTCATTAAAAATAAAGTACAAAAAAGAAAGCACATAGTTGCTCTTCTCCAATATCTTTAATGTTTATGATAACAATACAACTGGTATCATTTGTAAGTATTTCTACAGGGTAGTTATATGGAATGTGTTTATAAACCTTAATATGCTATGTAAATTGCTTATTTTGTTATTATTATTAATTTCATTATCAAGATATATGACAATGCTGATGTTATCAGAGATCTAAGAATATTAATTATTTAAGAAAAATGAAAAAATAAAACTGCACAACATAATGGAAAGAGCATTGGTTCGGAAATGAGTGGGCCTGGGTTAGAATCCCTCTTCTGATGCTTATCATCTGTGTGATCTTGAAGAAGGAAGGGAGGTAGGAAGCAAATACTTATTAGCACCTACTCCGTGTCCTGTACTGTGCTAAGCCTTTTATACTGTGCTAAGCACTTTACAAATACTATCTCACTTGATCCTCACAACAACTCTGAGAAATAGGTACTACTATTATTCCCATATTATAGTTGAGGAAACTGAGTCAGACAGAGATTAAGTAGCTTACCTAGAATCACAGAGCAAGTAAGTATCTAAGATTGGATTTGAACTGGGACTTCCAGATTTCTATCTAACACTGCAAAATATAAATGGAAACTAACTGTTTGACTCTAAGATAGGTCATATGTATAAAGGTTTGAATATATTTGAAATAGTAGAATTAACTCCTCTGCACCTATGTCCTCAACTCTGTAAGTTCCCATAAAATTATATGATTCTAGTTCATTTCAAAATGATTCATATAAGCACAAATGTTACTTTAATAGTTCCAAAGTACTTTAAACATAGTCCTACTGCAGGAATATTTCAATATGCAAATGAGCTCAGACACAGTTGACTAAAATTCAGCTGTATATTTGAATGTAGAATTAGTTATCAATTTGTATTGGAATTTAGCAACCTTTGAAGTGAATTTTAAAAACTCATAGACAACTCATGAATTTGTAGTGGATGTATGGAAAGTAAAATAGATACATCTTTAATCACCACTGTAATACCCTGGAATAGATGGGTCTATTGGGAGTTAATCTAGATATATCATTTTAAAGTAGTAAATTGGAGGGATAGGGCAAGGTTTCTAAGACTTTCTAATCAAGATGACAATGGGAAAAATAATAGAGGAGCTTAGCCCTCACACAAACACCTCAGCAAAGATCTAAAAGGGCACCAGATGGAACAATGATTAATAAGACCCAAGAGAAACCTGTAAACTGTAAGCTACTCAGTCTAGTCCAGGACTACACAAAAATGGACAGAAGCCTGTGGGTACACTGAGAGGAATCACACCAAGAAAGGTGGAAAGGAGCTGTGGCTTCTTTTAAACTGAGCCTAAAACCAGCAGGATCTCAGCCTTGGTCTGTCAGAGTAGCAGTAGAGGACAGAGTTTGCCCTTCATAGGTCAGTGCATGCCCTGGAGAAGGCAGAGACACAGAGGGAGATCAGGCCAGCTCAACAACCAGGTGTATGTCCTAGGGAGTCTTGTAGGAGGTATGAAATTGACGTGATTGATGATACCTGATTGGAACCTTTCAGGGCCAAGATAGCAGACAACTGAGTTACTTCCTAATTGAGGATTATACAAGGAAAAAGAGACAGAGGCAGAGTCAAGGCCAGCATTTACAGTGAGCCACTGAATGAGAGAGACAAAAGAGTATTAGAAGGCAGGGCCTAGTACTATTGGTTCATCCAGAATTGTAATTGCAATGACAGCCAGACTACAGAGGGGACAGGAACAAATGATGCCTGCCCTCCATATCCAAGAATACAGGATGGGGCAAAGTCTGACCCTAGTACAAACTACCCATCCAAAAACATGTTGGCATTATTAGTAAACAGAACAAAATTTCTAACACAATGAAGAAATATTATGGGTTATCCAAGAAGTCTAAGAAAAAGAAAATAACTTGACAAGTATCAGATTAAGAGTGGTTTGACCACAAAGACTCGAAGAGTAGCAAAATGAAGCAAGATATAAAAAATTAAATTTGAGGTGTTGAAAATGCTGAAAAGAAAAATGAATATCTTAGAGCAAAAGGTAGAAAACCTTACCTGAGTATTGGACTCACTGAAAAAATAGAATGGAGTGAACAATTCGCTGATTCCATGAAACAAGAGATATTAGAATGAAGTCAATAGAATGAAAAATAATTATAAGAACACGTAAGATATCTACTTTTAAAAAACAAACCTGGAAAACAAGTTGAGATGAAATAATTTAAGAATTATCTGACTTCCTGAAAATAATGACAACATAAAAAAACATAAATGTCATATTTCATGAAATAATAAAAAAAAAAAACAACCTGACCAGATCTGTTAGAACCATATGGCAAAGTAAATATAGAAAGAATCCATCAATTACATCCTTTTTTTTAAAAAAAAAGTTGAAAACACTCAAGAATATTATAATCAAAATCCAGAGCTTCCAGGTTAAAAAAAAAAAGGAGCAAGTAGGCTGGAAAGAAAAGGTTTAAATACCAAAAATCACACAAGACTTTGCAACAAATATCATAAAGGATAGAAAAAAATCTTAAAATGCAAAATTCCAAAAGGCAAAAGAAAAAAGTTACAATCAAGAATAATTTATGCTGGAAAACAGTATAATCCAACAGGAGGAGGAAAAAAAGGGACCTTCAATACAACAGAATAGAGAACTTTCAAGCATTCTTAGTGAAAAGACCAGAGCTAGGTAGAATCTTTGCAACACCAAAATGCGAGATAAGAGAAAGACAGAAAGATAAACATATTTGAGTAGTTGGAAGGGGCTAAATTATGATGAAGTGTTTATGTTCTAATAGGGAAGAAAAGACAAAGTTCCCTTCAAAATCCCACTGAATTTGAGGGAAACAGAGGGAGGAAAGAAAGCCAAAGATGGGACTGCAGATGGTTTTGTTTAGGATTGTTTAAAGAGAGGAAAGAAAAGGGAAAGGAAAAGTAAACATCATGGGAAAGGTACTATATTTTATATAAAAAGAAAAATAAACAATGATGGGGAGAGAATGGAAGAAATGGGCATCTCATGAACTTCATTCTTCTTTTAACTGAAAAAAAAAATGAGGGTTGAGGACAGACCAAGGGTTTGGTGTAGAAATACATTCAATTCACTGAGGAAATAAGGGTGGAGGAGGGAGGTAGAGGATTTATGAAGGAAGGTAGTCTGGTCTATGTGAACAGAATTGGAGCAGAGGACTGGTATCAGAACACTTTAATTATAGATTACTAGTATTGATCACATTCCTTCCCTTTCATGATCATATTCTTCTTTGCATATAAAGGGATAAGGTGGTAAAGATGGAGAAAGTATAAGAATGATGGGGGGAAAGTTATCATTAGCAATCATAACTGTGAATGTCAATGGGATAAAATCACCCATAAGATGGAGAAGGGTAGCAGAATGCATAAAAAAAGAAAAATCCAACAACATGTTTACAAGAAAGATGTTGAAATATAAAGATTCACACAATTAAAATGAAGAGTTGGAACAGAAGTTATTCTTCAAACAAATTAAATAAAGGGGCAACTATCATGATGTCATAAAAGATAACAGTAAAAATAGGCATGGTAAAAACTATATTATGCTTAAAGACAACACGGATAATGAAATATCAATACTTAGTATATAGGCATCAAATGGTATAACAGCCAGATACTTGAAAGAAAAAAAAGTGAATTATAGGGGGAAATAAACAGCAAATCTATAGTAGTTGATGACCTTGATGTACCTTTTCAGACTTAGACAAATTAAAAAAAAAAGATAAACAAAAATGAATTAAGAACCTAAATAGGATTGTAGAGAAGTTAGATATGCTAAATCACTGGAAATTATTGAATGAGAACAGAAAGGAGAGGCATAATTCTTAACTGTGTTTTGTACTTTTACAAAAACTTACTACATGCTAAAACAACAATTCTCAAACTTTTTGATCTTGAGACTCCTTTAAACTCTCAAAAATTATTGAGGAACACTCTCCCAAAGGGCTTTTATTTATGTGGGTTAGAATTATTGATATTTTCCATGTTGGAAATGAAAACATTTTAGTATTATTTTGAAAATAGCTTTGATTTATGGATCCCTTGGAAGTCTTGGGAATCCCTCAAGCTCACCAGACCACACTTTAAGAACTTCTATGCTAAAGCATAAAACCTCATTAATGAAGAAAAGCAAAAACAAAAAATTAAACATATCCTTTCTTGACTCCACACAATAAAAATTATAATCAATAAGGGACATTTGACACGTGGTTTCACATTTCAATGGAAACTAAATAATATAATCCTAAAAATATGTGTATCAAAAAGCAAATTATTGAAACAAGAAATAATTTCATCAAAGAAAATGATAACAATGAAACAGCATACCAAAACTTTTGGGATATAGTTAGTTCTTAGGGGAAAAATTATATTTCTAAACACTTTCATAAGCAAAAGAGAGAAAGAAAAGTTCAATTAATTAAGCACGCAGCTAAAAAAAGAACACTAGGAAAACAAATAAAAAAATCCAATTTCAGAAAAATAGAAATTCTGAAAATAAGAGACAAATTTTTAAACTCATTGAAAGTGTAAATAAAACCTAATACAATAAAGTTAAATAATTTGATCAAAAAAGGAGGAAATCCAAATTGCTGAAATAAAAAAAAATTTAAAAAGATGAATTCATAACAAAGGAAGAGTAAATAATGGAAAATATTAGAAACTATGCTATCAATTAAATGTCAATAAAACTTAGATCTCTAATGAAATGGATGAAGACTTGTATTGAGAGAAATTCAGAGAAATCTATAGGCTAATATCTCTAATGAATGTTAATACAAAAGAGGCTGCTGCAACATATTAAAAGGATTATTTACAGGTTGCACTTATGCTATAAATTCAGGGTTCATTCAATATTGGGAAAATTATAAACATCATAAGTAGTATTTATTTCAAAAAAGGAAACATCATATGATTTTATCAATAGATATAGAAAAAGCTTTTGTTAAAATGCAATGCTCATTTAGGTTTTTTTTTTTAATATAGGAATAAATGGACCTTTTACACAATTATCTTGCCTTTACTGCCTCAACACTTCACCTCAACAAAAGTTGAGGGGAGGGGACGAGCAAGATCTGGGATAACTGAGGTTGAGCAGTCCTCCAGGCTCCAAGCGGGACATCAGGCTAGAATTACATCTCTCTACCATCACTCAAATATTTCTAATCTAGGGTTATAAGTGTAGTCCCAGAAAGGAAGCTGCTTCCCGATTTACTTTTTTTTTTAAAGCCTTTATTGATGTCTTTTGTCTTATTTATATCATTATAGTTTTCCCTATATTCTTTCTCTTCTTCCTCCCAGAGAGCCAGTCTATATAACAATTGGTATTTTTAAGACAAAAAAATCAATAAAACCAAACAATACAGTGAAAAAGTCCAAAAGTTTGCAATATTTTATTTTTTTATGTATGGTTATTCTTTTCATTTACTTTGTTGTAGTAATTGTGCATATTGTTTTTCTGGCCCTGCTTATTTCATTTTACATCATTTCAATAGGCATTTACTTTGTTTCCAATTCGCTATTACAAGAAGAACCACCATAAATATTTTGGTGTATGTGAGGACTTTCTTCTTTTCAATGGCTTCCTTGGAGTGTAAGCTTATTTTTTGTAATTGCCTCTATTCTTTGTTTGGTTGGGAATATACATCCTAGACTCCATTACTGAACTTATATACCAAGGAAGCTATTGATAAGAAGGAAGGCCCCGTATACACCGAAATATTTAAGCTGCTCTTTTTTTTACAAAAAAGAACTGAAAATAATTGGAATTGGAGACTGAGGAATCTCTAAACAAATTGTGGCACATGAATGTAATAGAATATTACTGTGAGGTAAGAAATTATGTTGGTGATAAATATAGATAAGCATGGAAAGATCTACATACACTGATGCAGAGTGAAGTAAGTAGATCCAGCAAAACAATATGCACGATAATTACAACAAGGTAAATAAAAAGAACAATCATACACAAAGAAAAAATAAAATAAAATAAAAAACGAATGTAAGAAAACTATAAAGATCAAGCATGACTCAAATAAAGAGATATGAGAAGACAACCCCAACATACCCCTTAATGGAGGTGGAAGGTCCACAAATGTTACTCATTACACATATTTTCAGACTTTTTCACTATATCAATCAGTTTTGCTGGGTTTCTTTCCTCTTTAAAAAATTCTGTTTGATGCATGGGGGCAACTAGGTGATACAGTGGATGGAGTGCCTGGAGTCAGGAAGACTCCTCTTCCTGAATTCAAATCCAGCCTCAGATACTTACTAGCTGTGTGACCCTGGGCAAGTCACTTAACCCTGTTTACTTCAGTTCCCTCATCTGTAAAATGAGCTGGAGAAGCAAAATACCCCAGTATCTCTGCCAAGAAAACCCCAAATAAGGTCATGAAGAGTCAGACACAACTGAAACGACTGAGTGACAACAAAATTTATTACATGGGATGGCTCTCTGGGAGCCAAGAAGAAAGGATACTGGGAATAACTATGCTGATGTAAGAAATAGAAAACATCAATAAAAAACTATTAAAGAAAAAGAATGCTTCTCCTACCTATAGTTGTGAGAGACATATAATATGATTTACTTCCCTTTTAATTTTTTAGATAGTATGATCTTTAATATTAATGTCACATATCCACTTAGAATATATTGTGGTATATGATGTAAAGTGTCAGCCTAAGCCTATTATCTGCCAGGCTGCTTTCCAATTTTCCCAGTAGTTTTTTTTATAAAATAGGAAATTCTTTCTCAAGTAATTTATGTTTTCCACTATCCACAGTTGGTAGAATTGGACTAGGAGTTAGGAAGAATTGAATTCAAATCCAGGCTCAGATACTTACCAGCTATATGACCCTGGGCAAGTCACTTAACCTGTTCGCTTTAGTTTCTTCCACTGTAAAGTGGAGATGATAATAGCATCTACTTCACAGGGTTGCTATGAGGATCGAATGAGATAATATTTGTAAAAAAAAAAATGCATAGCACAATGCTTGGCACATAGTAGGTACTATATAAATGTTTATTTCCTTACTTTCCCCTATTTCCTGACTTCAGACATGATGTTAAGGTTGAGCTCTGCTATACTTTGAGAGAAAAAATATGGGCTGGTCCTATTGCTATTTTCTTGGGGTATTGTGTTGTGTTATTCTGGGATCACAGGGAAAGGCTAGAGACCTATAAGTTTTTAGTGCTTCCGTAGTGGTCTGATCTAGGGCAAATTCTGACTGTTGTCCCTCTGATCTGAATTCTGCAAGTTCCTGACCTGGGTTTTGGTCAGTGCAATAGTAAATGCTGCTGGACTCAGCCTCTATCAGCTAGCTAGAAAGCTCTTTTTATTCAAAGTAATGGAACTATAGGCTCCCCTTTGGCCTGAAATTCCTGCCCTGGTTAATCCTCTGTAGGTTGGGCTAGGTGCTGGAATCAATAGCTTGCTCGGTCCCAGAGGTCTGAGCCACATCACTGCTGCTTACTTTTGAACTTCTTCCTTTCTTGGTATACTATGCAAGGCCTCCCTACCAGGAACATTATCTCCTGCTCAGAACCCATTCTCTTCCAATTGGATAGTAGGTGACAAAGCTGCCAGTTTTTAGCACCTGTCCTCATTGCAGTGGCCCAGTATGGGTCTGGTAGTGCCCAGGTGCACAGAATCTCTTTGGATGCTGGAGTGCTCTATGCACAACATGCTCTTGATCCTACCCATCCCCAGTGTCAGCAGACCTCTTTATCTTCCCTACCCTGAGATGGACTGGACAAATAGCACATTAGGACTTTTTCTGGATTTTCCCATCAGTATTTGGTCTGGTGCATTTTCTAGATCTATTCATAGGAGTTTTGTAGAAGGGAACTTGGCTGTATAACTTCCTACAACTCACCTTCTTGGTTCCACCCCTCCCTTACATATTCTCAAAATAAAATTGGCAACTCTGTGCCACTTAAATCCCATAGAAGATACTGGTTCTGAACTCTTCTAAAGTGCAAACACTTAGTTTTATGTGTACTTTACAGCACTTCTTGGGGATAATTAATAAGCATTTTTTAAACTCTAATAAGAGGTTCCACTGACACTTCAGAGAGATCAAAATAGATAGTCTTCTATTTTAAAAAGGGTTAGAATATTGAAAGATAAAGACATGCCTTTAGCTGGGGTGTTGCTGCTTTCCATTGAGAAAACACTGTCCTACTAAAATTGTTTTGATGTCTAAATTATTATTTATGCCACACCCATGCAGTACCAGGAAGCACACCAAGCATACAAGAGATACACAAGCCAAGGCTTCATGGCACTGGTTATTCAAGATTAAATAACAACATCTGTGTGTTTTTCTTTTTCATATTTTTTACTGGTTAAAAGGAAAATAATTTCCCCAAAGAATATCAACCTTTGTCTACACAACACAATCAGGTACTCACAAGCTCCAGAGCAAAATGTAAGGCTATTGTATTTCTGACAGGACACTGGGAGTCGGGCTGATTTTTAAGAGAATTTTAGTATTATTGTGAGAGTTTCTTGGTACTATTCCCATATCAATTCTTTTCTTGAAGAAAAAGCTTAGTATTTCAGTATTGTTGTTAATAATTGATGATCCTATTTTGATTTACTTTGTATCATTGACTCTTTTTAATAAAAGGAGTAATGCAAAGAAAAAATTATTAAAGCAAAAAGAATTAGACTAGAAGAGAGAATAAGAGAAATTGTTTTTTAGACCTAAAAAAAAATCTTAAGGTCAAAGACAAGGATTAGTGAAATCCTAAATAATGAAAGAGAAAATAGCTCCATTGTCAAGAATGACCATCTTTTACCTATATTTCTTCTACTATTTTTATTCTACACAAAAAGATATTTTCTTATATTTATCCCAAATCTATCTCTACAATATATTCACAAAACAATCCAAGTCTACCGCAAAGGGAATAACTTGAAGCAATGTGGCCTATATAAACAGGAAAAATAAGTCTACTGCAGCTTTTTGTGAGTTGTGCTTTCATGGAAATTTAATGGAACCTTGCAAATAGCCATTCCCCCAAGGCAAAAGTATATGAACCAAGATCAGAATTAAATCTCTCTACTCAAAAAGCTGATGCTTCAAATGTGGATTCCATCACATTTGCAACAACTGATCCTAGTAGCAATGGAATAGATGTATCTGCTTAAAAGTGTTTTTTTTTCAGTCTATGAAAAATAAAATACCTATATTAACAGAACAAGGAATAAAAAACTTAAACTATCCAGTCTCAAAAAAAAATTGATCAAGTCAAAAACAAACTCCCATAGAAAAAAAAACAGACCAAATGGATTTATAAGTGAATTCTATCAAACAGTCAAAATAGTCAACTCCAATATTGCATAAATTATTTGCAAAAATAGGAAAAGAAAGCAATTTAGCAAATTCCTTCTTTGAGACAAACATGGTCTTGATAGCCAAACCACAGGTATTGAGAGAAATTAAGAGAAATCTATAGACTAATATCTCTAATGAGTATTAATTTAAAAGAGGATATTGCAACACAAAGAAGTTGTTACCATAATCACAGAAACTTAGAATTGGATTTATTATTTATAGCACCAAGACCAAATGGATTTACAAGGAACTTCTATCAAACATTTAAAGATCAACTAATTCCAATATTAAATAAATTATCTGGAATAATAGGTAAAAAAGAGATCCTAACAATTCCTTTCATGAAACCAAATATGATATTGATACCTAAACCAGGAAAAGTAAAAACAGAAAAAGACAATTAGAGACCAATTTCATTAATGAAGATAGATGCAAAAATCCTAAATAAATCCTAGCTAAAAGATTGTAACAATATATTACAAAGAGTGTACATTATGATAAAGTGGGATTTATACCAGGGTTGGTTTAACACAAGGAAAACCATGGATGTAACTGATTGTATTAATAATAAAATCATATGATTATATTAATAAATATAGAAAAAGCTTTTGAACTGTTCATCAGTTCTCCCTCTGGGAGTGGATAGCATTTCTCATAGTGTGTCCTTTGACTGTGCCCAAAGGGCTATAAAAATGTGCATACCCTTTGATCCAGCAATAGCACTTCTAGGGCTATATCCCAAAGAGATCACACAAATGAGAAAAGGACCCACATGTACAAAAATATTTATAGCAGCCCCTACTGTGGTGGCAAAGAATTGGAAATTGAGAGGATGCCCATCAATTGGGGAATGACTGAACAAGTTGTGGTATATGAATGTAATGGAATACTATTGTGCTATAAGAAATGATGAGCAGGCTGATTTCAGAAAAAACCTGGAAAGACTTGTATGGACTGATGTTGAGTGAAGTGAGCAGAACCAGGAGAACATTGTACACAGTAACAGCCACATTGTGCAATGACTGACTTTAATAGACTTAGCTCTTCTCAGCAATGCAAGGATCTAAGACAACTCCAAAAG
Source organism: Vombatus ursinus (assembly GCF_900497805.2). Lineage (NCBI taxonomy): Eukaryota > Metazoa > Chordata > Mammalia > Diprotodontia > Vombatidae > Vombatus > Vombatus ursinus. The sequence continues at coordinate 10,724,715 of NW_020954576.1, forward strand.
ACTCATGACGGAAAATGCTCTCCACATCCAGAGAAAGAACTGTGGAGTCTGAATGCAGATCAAAGCATACTATTTGCTCCCTCTTTTTTTGTTTTGTTTTGTTTTGTTTCTTCTTTCTCATGGTTCCTTCCATTGGTTCTAATTCTTCTTTACAACATGACTAATGTGAAAAATATGTTCAATATGAATGTATATATAGAGCCCATATCAGATTGCATGTCATTTTGGGGAGGAGGGAGAGGAAGGAGGGGGAAAAATTTAAAACTCAAAATCTTATGGAAGTGAATGTTTAAAACTAAAAATAAATAAATATTTTTTAAAAGAAATTATGAGCTCAATGATTTTAGAAAAAACATGGAAAGATTTGCATGAAATAATGGAGACTAAAATGAGCAAAACCAAGAGAATATTGTAACAGCAATATTCTTTTAAGAATAATTTTAACTAATAAGTTATTTTGACTATTACAAATACCCAAATTAACTACAAAGGACATATGATGAAAGATGCTCTCTGCAGCCAGAGAAAGAATTGATAAATAGAAGTATGGAGAAGGAAGAAAAAAGTTTGCATGATAATTTTGTTGTATATTTAAAAGGAATGGCAAATTGTGCTTGGTAGAATATATATATGTATTAATGGAAATGCTTGTTTTATTCCATAAATTATATGGAATATGGAATATGAAATTATAATAAAAAGAAAGAAAGAAAGAAAGAAAGAAAGGAAGGAAGAAAGAAAGAAATGGTTCTTAGAAGTTATTGAATCCAACCTCTCATCCCATAACAGAATCTTCCTTGGAACATTTTTGATAGAATTATCCACTCTCTGGTTGAATCCATCCACTCAGCTGTCACTCTACGGCATATGGTGATGACTTTTGTTATTACTGAAATACATATGATGGTTTACTCCTATGCTAAGCAATTCTGAGCAATTATGATTTTCTAGTTAGTGTTACTTTTGTCTCATATTCAATGTTACTACCACTTCTGTCTGTCTGAAGGCTGTCAGGAATTGTTAACTCAGTAACCTTAGTTTTTACTAGTTCAATATGGTTTGACCTGAGAATTATTTGGCATAGTGTAGCTATTTTCCTTGCAACCCAGAGGTCTTTTTCATTTATTTCTAGGTTTACAGTTGTGTTCCAGATGGTTGTCATGTGAGATATCTAACCACTGAATAAATGGAGAATACTGTATTTTGTTTTTCTTATTTTATTTAACACACAACACTTTGGTGTGCCATTCTTTGGTATGTGTCTTTAACGATGTGCCCCTTCTTCTTCCTTTCACAACTACATTTTTGTACAATGACAAATGAAATAATATATGTAAGCTGCTCTCCAAACTTCAAAATTTCTATATAAATGTCAGTTCTTATTCTTATAGTTAGAAATTTATTTTTAGAGCCTCAATCTTCTCATCAAATTATGGTCTAATTTATTTTTCTCTGAAATTAAAAAAATATTCCTAAAATACAATATCCATTTCTGACTATGCCAATCATTCTCTTCTTTTCCTAATATGAACTCCAAGATGACCTAATCACTTTTCCTCCACACTTCCCTATCACCAACCAGTTCTTCTTTGTTGGTCAACATGTTGACCATATACCTTTCCCCCTTATTGTTTCTTCTACCTTTTGAGCGATTAAATTGTCAGCAGAACAAGTCAAGAATTTTTCAAGTGCTTAACTTTAGGTAGAAAAAAAAGACTTTCAGTAGATTTATGAATAATTAAAAACCCTATCACTACTATGTCCTTTGAGTTCCAACCAAAATCCTATCTTCTACAGGAAATCTTTTCCAATTCCTCTTAATTCTGGTGCTTCCTCTCCTTTAATTGTTTTCTATTTATGTATATGTATGAATATGTATATAGTTTGAATTGCACACATTTGTTTGCTTTTGGTCTCCTTCATTAGATTCTGAATACCTTGAGGGTAGAGACTATCTTTTGCTTATTTTTGGATTTCCAGTACTTAGCACAGTGCCTGGCATGTAAGTGCTTAATAAATGTTTATTGACTGAGCGTTATACTCACTTTCTGTGACAGTTTTGCAGTCTGTACTAGGAACATATCATCCATATCCTTTTCCTAACTAAGTAGTTAGTAGTATACTCCCATATTTCCATTGTTACTTTCTCTTATAGTCTCACTCGCCCCATTCACTCTCTGGTTCATGGATTTTGATTAAAGTATATATCTTCCTGACATGCAGAGTTTCTCCTGCACTCCCTTAGGTCTTAGAGAGTCCATGTGGTAAAGTGAAAATGGAACTGGATTTATAATCAAAGGACCTAGCTTCAGATTCCAGCTTTACCATTTGATGTGTGTGACGAATGACCTTGAGCAAGTAATTTAACCTCTATGTGCCTTTTTGTCCTTATCTGAAAAGGAGAGAGTTGAATTTGACTGCCTCGGAGTTCTCTTCCAGCTCTAAATCTATGATCCTTTGATCTGTCTCTTCTGAACAAAACATATCTTTCTGTTGTGTTCATATCATGAGTTCTGTGTGATTTCAAGTCAGATTATGTTTAACTCTTCAAGAAAAAATTCAAGTTCACTTTTCTATTCACAGTTTCATATTTGGTATATAAATAATTAAGGCTATAAATGGTATTCCTGGTTTCCTTTCCTGTTATTTCCATCTCATAATACTGAGCTCTAGTTTTATAATTTTATCTTGACATCTCCCATCCTTACTTGGAGGAAAATTAGAATATTCCAATGTATATAGGCTACTTCTCTTCTTTGAAAGGTGCTGAACCTTTGAGAACTTCGTACCTATTGTATAAATCTGATTATATGGTTTCTCTCCCTTTTTTTCTCTTATGTTTCACTTTTCATCTGGTAACTTCATGACACCAGCTTTCAACCCTATTCTGTAGGTTCAATTTCAAGTTTAAATATTAACTTAATAGGGTGTTACATTTTAGTCAAAAAGTGTTATTGTTCAGTCATTTTCCAGCTGTATCTGACTCTTTGTGACTCCATTTAGGGTTTTCTTGGCAAAGATACTGGAGTGGTTTGCCATTAGTCCCTCTCCAGCTCATTTTACAGGTGAGGAAACTGAGGCAAACAGTGACTTGCTCAGGGTCACACAGCTAGTAAGTGTCTAAGACCAGATTTGAATTCAGGAAGTGGAATCTTTTAGACTCCAAGCAGAACACTCTATCCACTGTGTCACTTAGCTGCACCCCTTCCAAAAGTAATTATACCTTAATCAAATACACTGCTCAGCTATTCTAAACATCTGAGGTTTTACTGCAGGTTTAAAATGTTACTTTAACCTTCACTAGCTGTTCAATACTTTCTAGAGTCATTGTAGAGTGTGATATAATCCCTGTTTTAGAATCCAGAGAATAAGAAAACTGCTTGTAAAGGACAGATCCAAAAGTGTTTACATATTGGGCCACAAACGGAAGAGACCTTAGAATTGTTCTAGTCTAGCTTCCTCATTTTGCAAATAAGGCAACTAAGGCTAAGAGGGGATAAGTGGCTGGACTAGTGTCCCACAGCCAGTCTGAGGCAAGATCATGTATTTAGAGTTAGAAGGGACCCAAGAGGCCATCTTGTTTTACCCTCTCATTTGACAGATGAGGAACTGAGACTCAGAGAGGTTAAGTAATTTTCCAAAGGTCAAACAGTAAATAATAGAGCTAGAATTTGTACCGAGGTCCCTTGATTTGAAATCCTGTGCTTTTCACTAAACCACATTGCCTTTGAGCAGAAAACAGATCCAATGATGCTATATGCATTCCACAGTCTTAGGGAAGGCTTAAGTTCTACTAGACTGTCACTTAAGTACCTTAAAGAATAGTGAATTTGCTATATCAGATTGGACACTGTCTTGGGGAGGGAGTAGTGAGGGGAGGGGGAGAAAATTTAGAACTCAAAATCTTATAGAAGTGAATGTTGAAAACTAAAAACAAACAAATGAATAAAATTTTTTTTAAAAGAATAGTGAATTTGAATTACAAAATGTGCCAGTCTTTGTGAATCAGTCTATATTAGAGTCTAAGATTTATTAACAAGGGGAGTTTGTTTAATTTTGTCTTGGAATGGTTGTTAGCTATTTCAGATGATTAAAAAAAAGTGCAGTTACATTTATAAAAAAATTTTAAGGTAGCAATTTATTGCTTTAATTTGAATAATGTGTATCTTTCTTTTCCTTTTTGTTTTTTTTTTTTTACTGATTCCTAGGCTAGAAACTGGCAGTTAACAAAAAGCTACCTCCTTGTGATTTCACTCTAAAGGAGAATGATTTCATTCTAATTTATATGTCACAGTAGCCAGTAAGCTCAATTCCCCTTATTGGTAACCTAGACTTTAATTGAAGAACAAAAAGGAAAAAAAATGCTCAAATTAGATGGATAAAATGCTGTATCAGAGATTTTAATGTGAAATTACATTTTTATTCATCCTAAACTGGTTAGCAACTGTTCTAAGATATTATGTGCCAAATTCCCTTTGTCTTGGTTGATACAGGAACAGTAGATTTTTTTTTTCAGTCCTTTCCAGGTTTGACAAAAAGGTAAGAAAATTAGAAGAAAATTACTGAAATAGCTTGTGATTTGGGGCATTTTAATAAATTGTCTATGGAAGCAAAAGAGGGAATATGCTCAAATTTTATCTAAACATATGGTACAAAAAAGAATAAGTGCAGGGGGATTGGGACTGAATGAATTTCAACAAAACCCAAGATCAGACTTACTTGGTTTGGTCTCAAGAGATATCTTTTAAGTTTATTGACATTAATCTAAGATCTACTGCAAAAAAATAAAATAGAGAGATTCAGAAGATACAGAAATATTCATTCATTTACTTGATACTTATTGTATCTATCGTGTACAAGGAACTGTGCTAGGCACTGAGAGAGGTATGAAGTTTAGATAAGACATGGTCCCTGACCTCATGGATCTTATAATCTAGCAAGGGGATAAATCACACACAAAAAGAATTATAATATACAATATTACATGATAAGTGCATTATGGTATTACTAAGTAAAAAGCTATATGAGTATGAGAGTGAAAGTTGTTATTGATTATGGAGATCAGAAAAAGCTCTGTAGAAAAAAAGTAACATTTGAGATGGCCTTTGAAGGATATTGAGGCATTCAACAGTTAAAAGAGGAGGAGGCATGACATTATACGCAAAGAGAACAGTGTAAGAAAAAGACATGAATATGAGAAGGTGTGGGGTGTGAATGAATGAAAAAATGAAAAAGCAATTATTAAGCACTTACTGTGTGTTGAACTCTGAGCTAGGTGTTGGAGGTACAAGTAGAAAAGTGAGACACTCCTTGCTCTCAAGCAATTCACATTCTAATAAGACAGAGGATACTTAAGTTTGGATAGCAAATATGATTTAGGGATGGAGAGTAGAATGTGTGGAGGAAAGTATCAGGTAAACAAGTTGTGCCATTCTATGGGGAACAACGAAGAATAGAAAAGAATTTGTACCTTTCTTAGTAGACAATAGGGAAACAGCTAAGTTTTTTGAACAAAGTAATGATTTGACCAAAGTTATATATAAAAAAAAAATCTAGCAGCCTAATAAAAAATAGAAAAGGATGTGAAGAGAGGTAGAAAGATCTGGCTGTTGCAATAGTCCAGGAGAATCATAATGAGGACAACAGCAGTGAGGACTGAGAGTCAGAAGTGAGAGCAAGAGATGCTATGGAGATGGATTTGACTGGATTTAGTGAGTGACCAAATACGAAAAAGAAGAATCAAAGATAGCATGAGGTTTCCTTACTCATCCTATGGAGAAGTGAATAGATGTGTCACAAACAGAAAGGCAGTACTGTGGTTAAAAGCACTGGATCTGGAATCAGAGGACCAGGGTTTGAATTCCCACTCCTTTACTTGTATGACCTTGAACAAATCACTTTACCTCTCTGGTCCTCTGTTTCTTCATCTGTGAAAGGAAGATGACCTCTTAGATCCTGTTGTTCTTTTTTTCCCATTTTTTCGACTGTTTAAAACTCTTTATTAGCCTTCTAATAATAGACATTTATAGAAGGCTTTAATATTTTAAAAAATTACTGATATTATAGTATGGGTACAAAGTATGGGTCCCTTTGCTTATCCATATTATGGCTTTAGTCCCTTGAAGTTCTTCCACTTTTGGGGGCCACATTCACCATCTAAGAGCTCGTATCAGACAAGGGCCCAGGGGCTGGGTATCCATTTCCCCCCATGTTGTCTGTAAGTTTCATGCCATCAAGAGGGGAATCTCAGGACCAAATATCTCACAGATGGTGACCTTTCAGCCCAGAGAAGGCAGCATCATGGGTAGTAATGGAATAAGAGCAGGCCTTAGACTCTGCCCTGGAGAATCAGTGGCAGAAGCATAAGCTTTTTCCATGATGTAAAAGCTGTGCAGACTCATGTCTGAGAAGCAGGAATTCCTGAACCTGATATTCTGAAGAAGTTATCAACAGTTCCTCCTTAGGGGGGTTGCCCATAAGTAACTCCAATTTTGATCATCCTACCTTTGCTCTTTATACCTGTGTTTCTGCCGAATTTTTGAGGAATGATAATAAGTTTAGTTCACATGTGTGGAATCTGAGACACTGATGGGACAACCATTTTAGAGATGTCGTACAGTCAATTAAAGATGAAAGCCTGCAGCTCACAAGAAATGTCAAGGGTGGAGGCAGAGATTTAAGAATCATCTACATAAGAGTAATCACTGGAACCATCAAAGTGACTAAGATTGCAAAGGAATGGTAGAGAGAAGAAAAGGAACCCAAGAGAGACTCTAGGGGAACACCTGCCTTAAGAGGTTATGAAGAAATCAAGGGGTCAGGGAAGGAGAAAGTGAAGGAGTTGTTAAAGAAATAGTAGAAGAACCAGGATTGCATGGTAATGTTGAATCCAAGAAAGGAGTAATTATGCAGTGGCATAGCATGGTAGAGAGCGTCAGTATCTGGAAAGGAAAAAGACGATAAGGACTGCCATCAGAATTGGCACTCAGAGGTTATTAACGACCACTGGGAGAGCAGTTTCAGCAGAGTAGTGAAGATGGAAGCTAGTCAGTCAATTTGCATTTATTAAGTGCTTGCTATGTGCCCAGGCACTGTGCTAACCCAACTATTTTGAAAGACAAAGCACTGCCATAAAATTGGTACACTGCTTAAATAGATTTGAATCTAGATTACTGTGTATAGCAAAACATAGAGATTCAGTGTATATGAATTCATCGTAATGTATTTAAAAATATAGAGAATTAATTTGGCATGTCCTCCTATAGGACTCAAAGGACTGTAATGAAATTCTCCCAGGAACAAACAAAACAAGTTACTCGGCTCTTTGTATTTTTATTAGGGCACTGGAGAAATACAAATAGCTGATATAGAAATTTTCTTTTCTTTTGATCTTGCAATATCATTAAGATCAAAGTGGAGGGCTGTTACCTTGCAAATGGTATCTGCCTTGAGCTTTGGATTAAGGTAATTAACCAATCCCCAGTGGAGAAATGGTCAAAAATATGAGTAGACAGATCTGTAAGAAGTTGAAGCTATCAACAGCCACAGGAAAAAATGCTCCAAATCATTAATAATGAGAGGAATGCACTTTATAACAACTCTAGGGTTCAACCTCACACCCACCAGATAGGCCAAAATGACAAAAAAAATTTACAAATGTGGGAGGGCAGGTACATTAATACACCAGTGATGGAACTGTGAGCTAGCTCAGCCAATCTGGAAAGTGGTTTGGAACTATACCCCAAAAATAATTAAATTGTGCATATCCATTGACTAAGCAATACCACAATTAGACATACTGCAAAGAGAACAAAGAAAGAAAAAATGGTTTATGTGTATAAAAATATTTATAGCAACTTTTTGCTATGGCAAAAAAAAATGGAAATTAAAGGCATACCCATCAATTAGGGAATGACTGGACAAATGATGGTAAATGAATGTAATGTAATATTATTTCCATGTAAGAAATAATAGGTGGGATGGGTTCAGAAAAATCTGGGGAGACAAAAGTGGACTGTTGCAGAGTGAAACTAGCAGAACCAGAAGAACAATTTATATGAGTAACAACACTGTAAAGTAAAACATCTTTGAAAAACTTAAGAATTCTCATCTATAATGACTAACCACCACTTCAGAGGACTATTGATAAAAGCATGTTATCCACCACCTGATGAGAGGTGGTGAATTAGATGGGGTAGGTCGCAATATACTTTTTCAGACATGACCAATATATGGATTTGTTTTACTTGACCATGCTTATTTATTACAAAGAAGGGCTTTTTTTTTTAATGAGAGGAGAGGGCACTAGTGATAGGGAAAGAAAGAAAGAATAAAAGTCATTACAAAAATTTTTTTTAAATGTACATAAGAATATATAAGAAGATTCAGAAGAAGATATAGACAAGGGAAGAGGGTTTTGAAACTAATATGTTAAATTTTTTGTTTTATTTTAACGCAGTCATACATAATAGAAATTTGTAGTTTGAGTAAAATTCTCTTTGTGTCATTCTGTATAAATGGAAATGCTTAAGTTTGATGTTTGCTAAGTAGTACAGAACCAAAAAAAACCTGTTTAAATAGAAATTCTCCCCTCTTCCACCTAGAATATTCTCTCTCTCTCTGTGTCTCTGTTTCTCCCCCTGCATTTCTCTCTCTGTGTCTGTCTGTCTCTCTTTCTCTTCCCCCTGTTCTCCCTACGTCTGCTTCTTAGAATCCCTGGTTTCCTTCAAGACAGCTCAGATTTCACCTTCTGCAGGAAGCCTTTCTAAGGCCACCCCAACTCCCAATGCCAAATGCATTTCTTCTGAAATTATCTTCCATCTACTCTGTAGATTTCTTTTAAGTATGTAGTGACGCAGAGATCATCTCCCCATTATAATGTGAATTCCTTGAAGGCTGGGGCTATGTTTTTGCCTTTCTTTGAAACCCTTTGTTCAGCACAGTGCCTTGCTTGAAGTAAGTTGATCGTTTCATTGAACTTAGAATGAGGCAGAAAGCGTGAGCTAGGTAGGGACATGTTTTCAAAAGCATAATTAGTACATCATAAAATGTGACTTACTTTTCTGAATTTAATTCAGAGTCAATTTTTCAGAAATTTAGCTATTATTACATAAGGTAAAGTATTTCTATAAAATTATTCATTTACCAATCAATTAACAAGCACTTATTAATCATCCGCTATGAATTAGCACTCTAGGTTCTGAGGATACCAGGACAAAAAATAAACAATCTCCACCCTCAAGGAACTTACATTCTATTTGGAGAAACAACATATACACATAGCATCTACGAGATATTTACAGAACAAATACAAGGTAAGCGGGGAGGGCAAGGTACTAGGAAGTGAAGGTTTGGGATCAGGGAAGGCCTTAGGGAGGAAGTATCACTTGGGATGTGCTTGGAAGTAAGCAAAAGATTCTCAGAGGACCAGGTGAATAGGTGGTGCATGTTTGTTTAGACTGAGACAAACAAACAAACACACAAAAACTGGACTAGAAGTCTAGAATTATTAGATCTTGGGGATGAGGGGTTCTCCATATTTTTAGTAGGTAAATAAAAATGTATGGGACCATTAAGTTTTTATTTCCCACCCCCTCAAAAAAAAACCCTTACTTTTCTTCAGATAGATGTAGTGTAGTAAAGTGGAAAAGAACATGCTGGATTTTGAGTTAGAGGACATGGGGTTAAATGCTAAGTCTGCTACTTACAACCTACATGACCTTGGGCATGACTTGACTTATCTGGGCCTCAGTTTTCCCATGTCTAAAATAAGAGGCTTGGACTAGATAACTCCTATGAATCTTCCCACTCTAAATCTCTGATCCTCTCATCCTTTCCGAATTTGGGAAACACATTCTAATGTCCTTATTTGTAAAATGAGGGAATTGTAGTAGATGATCTCTAAGATGACTTCCAGCTCTAAGTCAGTGATTTTAGATTAGGTGGGATGTTCTGGTACATCAGTCTTGAGACTATTATCCAGCAATGCATAGCTTAAGGTAGTTAATCAGGAAAGCACCCTAGATTTGTCTGTCAAAGGAGCAGAAACTACTATACTTTAGCTGAATCTGTGACCATGTTTTATAGTGGAAAGAGTGGAATTGAAAGACCCAGACCTGAATCCCAATTCAAACTTTATTAATTATGTGATTATGGGCAAGTCCCGAAGCCTTCCTGAGCCTCTGTTTCCTCATCTGTAAAGTGAGGATAATACTACTAGCAGCTACCCACCTCAAAGGATTTCTATGAGGAAAGTGTTTTGTAAACCTTAAGGAAAAATTATTAATGAAGTAAACCTTTAAACTGAGGGACAGTATATTGTAGTGAAGAGAAAGCTGGTTTCCAGCTCAGAAAATCAAGGCCTGCCTCTGACATATACTGGCTGTATGGCCCTGAGAAAGTCATTTCTCTCACAGTGACCAAGTCAACTTTCTAAAATGATGAGATGTAGAATAGTTATTGATCTACATTGGTAGAAGGAGCTCCCTCACTGAGAATTCCCTGTACTGATGACATAACAAAAACAGACAAGAAAAAACATAGGAAAAACCCCATAAAACTTAAAGTACTATGTGAGGTTTCAGTATTACATTTAATAAGGATCTTTTGTATGTTATCACATGTACCAATTTTTCCTGGTACCCATCACAATACTTTCTAGGAAAACAACAACAACCCTAGACCTTGGATGAGCTTGCCACTAGGTTAGTACCCCATTTACCTTCTTGACTCCAAGTGCAGAAAGTAGCTATTTGCTATGCCCTCTGTACATGTTTGGTATCCGAAATAAAAAAGAAAGCTTCCTTTGATCTAAATAAATCTATTAGGTTTCCTTTGAAACAAGAAGGAGGGTGGAATTATTGAACCCATGACCTTGTTTCCTTGTCACTTTAGGGTCACTAAATGAGGGAAAGAGGTGACGGAATTGCACAGAAAAACATCTTCCTTAGGCCTCTCACCACTCAGGATAACCTCTTTTAACCTGTTTTCTATTGAGCTTATAGCTCCCTTTCTGGGACTCAGCTGCTGACTGATAATTAGACTTAATAAGAGAACAAAAGTTTCCTGAGGCAATCTAGGCAACATCCCATTTACTGGCAGTTGGGCTCTGCTGATTGTCAGAAAGCAGGCTTTTAACCCTAAGTTTGCCATCTATCATAAAGGACTCATATGTGTTTACACAATGTTGGTGGCATTTTATTTTACTTTGCAGGTATCTAAATCGGTTTTTTAAAACACTGAGGACAACCATAATGTGGGCCTTCTACTTGTAGTTGTCAACTTTTAATGAAGAGAAATCAATCAGTCAATAAGCAAAATGGTTTGGGGCTATTTGGGAGGAGAAGGAAATAGTTCCTTTAACTACTATTATGGGCATATAAACTCTGTTGTTCTATGCCTGTTTTTAAGAGTTGGTCATTCCTCCCCAGATCTGCACTTGTTCCTGACAATTTTATTCTATTTACTCTTGATCACTTCTGCCATGTTCAGAATAAGAAACAAAAGAGGAGATCCTCTGGTATTTAGCATTGCTGATAGCATCCACATCTTACAAAAAATAATTTGCAAATTGGCAAGGTTGTTTTCCTCCCTAGCCAAGGGTTACCTCTTTGGTGTAACCAACATCTCAGATAGGTTATGATAAGTTAGGAACCTGTAATTTAATTCGTATAGGGAATTTCCAAGAGAGGAAACTCTCTCTACCAATGCAGGTTAGCACCTGCTTTGTAAGTTAGGGTCTTCAGAAGGTTGTCTGAGACGCTAAGAGGGTAAATGACTTGTCTAGGATCAAATGGCCAGAAGAGAGGCAGAAATTGAACCCAAGTCTTCCTGGCTCTGAGGCTGACTCTCTATCCACATTATATGATATCTAGTTCTATATGTTAAGAAACTACGGTTTGGTTGTGAATTGATTCTTCCTTCACTGACACAGATCACAGCTTCTCTGTTGTTATGGTCAATCTCTTAATGGTTCATCTCTGAGGAGTAAGACTGGTTACAAGTCTTCCCAAACTTACAGAAAGATAGTACATAACTGGGCCCACACTCAAAATCTTCCCAGAGGTAATATTCCAGTAACAAAATCTTTGCTAGGGTCACTGGAATGCTACAATGAGGCATAAAAGTAGGACTTCAGTGAAGGTATAATAACTAATAATAAGCCAACAGGTCAATTCTCCCCAAACAATCTGTGTTGTTTTATTACTCAATAAAATGTCACCATTTGACACCAGTGTCTTTGTATTCACTTTTAATCAACAGCAACTGTAAATATAACCTTTGCCACACCCAGTAAGTATAGCAAGCCAAAACCAAAGATGGGAAGTAAACTAGAGTATGCTATCATTCTGGTTTCATAAATATAGGCATTGTCAGGGCCTTTTTTTTTAAAAGCTCTTAAGAAAGCTCAGAGAGATTAAGTGACTTGCTTAAGGTCATATGGGTAGCAAAGCCAAGATTCTCTGACATTAAGTCCTGTGATCATTTATACCATATTATTGTGTATGTACAGATACATTATAAATTATATTTTATGGTATGTTATATATACATATATAAACACATACATGCACATATTACATACATGCATGTTGTACTGAGTTTATGTGCATGTGTACATTTGTACATGTATGTGTGTGTGCATATATATGTATGCATGTATGCATCTTGGTGTCATTTCACTATATAAAAGCTCCCAGAGGAGAGACATTATCATTCACTTGAAAAACATTTAAGTACCTATTGCATATGGAACACTGCAGTAGGGCTTAGAAAGATAGAAATTTTAGATAAGCCCCTGACTCCCACAGTCTACAGGGGCATAAGACAAAATAATCAATACTGTGATGCATAATAAAAGTGAATTAGAGAGTCACAAAGAAAAATGTTGTCTGGAGTCCTAAGCAGAAGGTCACATCTATCTACTTTGCTTTATGTGATATCTAGCTTCATAAAGACAGGGACTGTATGTTATTGACACTTTTATAGTTGGTTATAGCATTCAAAAAATAGCTCTTTATGATGACTAATACCTTAAAAAGAACAGGCCTGGCTAATGGCCGGCATGATTTTGTAAAGAACATATTCTGTCAGATTAACTTTATCATCTAGATCTGACAAAGAGATAAATCTGATATACCCAGATAGAAGAATAAATTGAATCTAGGTGTTTTTTTACCTTAACCAGGCAATTGATTTTGTATCATACAACATACTTATCAACATTTTGGTAATATATTGCCTGGAATATTGAACTTAGAAAGTGGTTATCCACGGAGCTGTACTAACCTATTACTATATAACAAGTGTCAGTCCTGTGCCCTGAACCTGTATCCAGAGTTATTTAGTATTCGGTTTGGTTTTGTTGTTTTTGTTTTATTAATTCTTGGATAGAAAAAGAGAAAGTATATTGATTATTGTTCTATTAGCCTAAAGTTTTATTTATTTTAGAATAATTGATGTAACTATACATAACATTGTATGTTTTCACATTTATATCTCTCTGTTGGAAATATAGATTCATGTTTCTACATAATTATTTATGTATATGAGTATGTGAAATGGAGTTTCTTTCATGCTCCGTTGGAAGTGACCCTGGGTTCCTGAAAACCATGTCAGGTGATCACACATTCTGGGCAGATCTTATCAAACTGGAAAGGTTTCAAGTATGTGCTTGTCAACAGACTCAAATTGTCCAAGGACCAACCCAGCTAAATTCGCAGAGGCAACATGATATGATGAAAAGGGTGCTAAGTAGCTAGGTGATACAGAAAATAGAATGTTAGAGTTGGAGGCAGGAAGATCTGAATTCAAATCCTGCCTCAGGCACTTATTATCTGTGTGACTCTGGGCAAGTCACTTAGTGGCTACCTGGCTCAGTTTCCCCATTTGTAAAATGGGGACAATAATAGCACCAGGGTGTCATGAGGATCAAATGAAATAGTATTAGAAAAATACTTTGCACACCTTAAAGCATTATATAAATGATAGCCATATTATTATTATGGAAAGTTGTTATTCAGTCATTTCAGTTGTGTACGACTCTTCATGACCCCATTTGGGGTTTTCTTGGCAAAGATACTGGAGTGGTTTGCCATTTCCTTCTCCAGCTCATTTTATAGATCAGGAAACTGAGGCAGACAGGGTTAAATAGTTTGCCTGGTGTCACACAGCTAGTAAGTGTCTGAGGTCAAATTTGAACTCAGGAAGATGAGTCTTCCTGACTTCAAATTCAGGGCTCTATCTCCTTAGCCACCTACCTGGCCCATAGTAGGTACTTAATAAATGTTTACTGATTGATTAATCAAGCCTTGAATTAAGTAACTAAATACATTCTATATAAGATGAGTCTTTGACTTGGGGCCTGGCACTCTATCCACTGTACCACCTAGCTGCCATCATTATGGAGAGACTTGGGATCAATTTATATTTACAACATTTACTAATTAATTAATTTAACAACACATTTTTACAACTTTAAAAAACCTTTGGTATAGAATGTCTTTCTTTTCTTTAATCACTTTTTCCACATGATTTGACATTACATTCACAAGATTTTGACATTATCTTTAATTCTTTATCATGAAGACATACTTCTAATATATTAGATAATAAGCATACTTTTCATAAACATTTTTCCAAGTCTAGCTTTAATTTGACTCACAGAGTTTCAATGGGATTTAAATCAGGTGAGTTCCCAGGTCATTGAGGCCCATTTATCTCCATCTCTTGGACAAATTTTTTGACTCCATTCCATTCTTAAGAACGCAGCAAAAGGAGCAATGGAGCACATGAATACAGCACAAAACCCAGCACTCAGCCAATGCAGAGCTAACTAAAACCATCTCCATCCAGTTTCACCTCATCAAGGTCAAATGTGCTGTCAGCCTAGTGTCAGTAGGACACACATTTCTTAACAATGCTGTCAAAAAAATGAAACCACATCAAAAGTATTTTTGTCCACTTCTCCAAATTCACAGATCACTGTACTAATTATATAACTGTGGCCTAGACACTTAGAATCATAGATTTAGAGTTAAAAAGGATCTTAGATCTTCTAATACAAGCCTCTCATCTTAGAGGTAAGAAAACAGTTACAGCAAGGTTGTCTACCTCTCTGTGCCTCAATGTGTTCATCTGCAAAATGGGGATAACCATCCTGTAATACTTACTTCATAAGGTTTTCATCAGGATCAAATGAGAAAATTATGTAAAGTGCATTATAAACATCACTAGCTGTTATTATTCATATCATCAGGTTGATCATAGGAAAATGAATTTTGCAGCCACAGCAACTCTCAAGGAACATCTATTAAGGTGTAGAAGGGTTATGATCTGAACCCATTATTGACACTGATGGAAAGATGAAACCTGGAAGTGTGCATGTATAAATAGTTCTAGTCAATTAAAATGGTGGTGTAAAAATTGTTGGGGAACCTGGTTCTCCCACGCATATGCCAGCAAAAGATCAAAAAAGGGTACCAGATCAAATACCCAGATCAAGAAATCCAAAGAGAAATAATGGTAAGCTCCTTCCAGTTTACTACCTCAGGACTATGCAAGAAACCTCGAAGCTTGTTAGCACTGGAAAAGGCAGCTCAAGCATAAGCAAACAAGTCAGAAGCCTGCCATCTCTTGGGCCAGAGGCATTTGAGGGAAATCTGAACCCTGCATCATCATTCCTAATGGGCAGGAAGCCTGCAGTTCCCAGATGGAAAAGTGTCAGTGGGGTCAGAAAACCAAAGCACACTGACTTAAGAAACTCTAGAGACCCCTGAAGACTACAGCACCATGAACCTGGGTAATCCATGGAGACCTTCTAATAGTCTGAAACTAGACACTCAGGGGAGGTATAAATCAGCAGTAGAGACTCAAGAAACTAAGGTCAGCTCCAAAATGAGCCTGACCACTCAATCCAAGAACGCAGGAGGAATTAGAACCTGGCTGTGGGGCAAAGTCCCACATCAGGAAAAGTGGCCACAAATATGAACAAACAGAAGATATTAAACACTGTGAAGAAATATTATGAGTCAAGAGATTCCTAAGAGGTAAACCCAAAGGAAAAAAGTAACTCTTTAACAACTACTATCAGAACCTCAGAGGAAAAAAATGACTCGATTACGGAGAATGTAAGTGTACTTGGAAGAAATTAAGCAAGAGAAAAAAAGAATTTATAAATGAAAGACTGAGCTCTGGAGGAGAAAAATGGAAGGAGAATGAATAGCTTAGAGAAGATGAAAAAACTTTACACAAGTATCAGACTTCCTGAAAATTAGAATGGATTAAACAGAAGTCAATGACTCTATGAGACTAAAAAAATAGAATGAAATAAAAAAATCAAAATTAAAAAAGAAAGTGTAAAGTAACTTCTATCAAAATAACAAATCGAGAAGAGATCTTTTAAGACTTATCTTACTCCCTGATAACGATTTCCAAACAAAAAACCATGAATAACATATTTCAAAAAGTCATAAAAGAAAACTGCTTACATCTATTGGGATCATAAGGCAAAGTGAAAATAGAAAGAATCTATCAGTCACATCAAGAAAAAAAAAGTTCTAGGTTTTCAATCTAAAATTGAAGACATCCAGGAATGTCATAGCCAAATGCAGAGGTCACAGGTAAAAAAAAATAAGTACTGCAAGTAGCCAGAAACAAAGAGTTCAAGCACCACGGAACCCATTAGGATCACATAAGATGATGCTGACACTACTAGAAGAGATAGAAAATCTTGGAATACAATATTCCAAAAAGGTAAAATAAAAAGGATTTTAAAAGAATAGCTTGCCATGAAAAGCTGAATATCATCTTCTAGGGTAAAATTGGACATCAAATACAATAAAATGGTTGACTTTATTTTTTATATTTTTTCCTTTAAATTTAATTTAAATTAAATTTTTTCCCTTTCCCTCCCCTTTGGAAGAAAGAAAAAGAAAAACAAGATCCTTGTAACAAATAGGGATAGTCAAACAAAATTAATTTCCACATTGTCTATGTCACATATATATGTAGACACACATATACACACATACATATATACATATACACATGTTGTCAACATAAGAAATAAAAAAGAATTTAAAACAAATGAAGAGGAAATAAAGGAAATTATTAAAAATATTTTGTCCAATTATATGTTGACAAAACTTACAATTTTAATGAAATTGATGAATAGATTAGAAAAAATGAAATATAGATCAAGAAACAGAGAAATTAAACAGAACAAGAATGGAACCTAACATCAGATATAGAAATTGCACAAGATATAAATGAACTTTCAAAGAAAAGAAACTTAGGACCACATAGATTTATAAGTTAATTCTACTCAACATTCAAGGAAAAATTAATTCCAATATTGCACAAAGTATTTACAAAATTAAAAAAAGAAAGGATCATACAAATTTCTTCTGGGTTGCTGAGAATCATCTTATTCGTGAAAAGATTTTAGTGGTAATCTAGTTTTTGCTATCAATTGCTGTACTGTGTGATCTTAGTGACTTAGTTTGAAACTACTCCTTCAGCTCTGCCAGAAAATGTTCTTCTTTTTCAAGTGGCATAGTAGATAGAATGCTGTACTCGGAATATGTGAGTTTAAATCCTGACTAAACAATTACTAGCTATGTAACCTGAGACAAGTCACTTAACCTCTTCCAGAATCTACCAGATTCAGCTTACTCATCTGTAAAATAGGGATGAGTCCCTAGCTCACAAGGTTGTTGAGAGAATCAAATATGATAACTTCTGTGGAGCTCTTAATAAACCTTAAAGGATTATGTAGGTGTTATCTATTATTACAACTTTCTAGAATCTTTTCTCTTTCTGAAGCATCCAACTTCATTCCAGCTATCAAAGAAATCAGGCTGTAGTTATTTATGTGGGCATGTATATTTGAAATATGTGATTGATTTTGGAAGATAATGTGTGTTCAGTGTTAATGCTATTTACACATTTAGGAATTACAGAGTACATCAACCATTACATGGAGTACAAGACATTTTTTATATTTATTCTAGAGGTTAAGAACCCTTCTTCCCTTCTTTCTGCTCAGCCATTTACCAATATATGACCCAGGGAACTAAATTGATCCATAATTTTCATGCTCAGCCTAAAAATATCTACCACAAGTTTTTGTGATTCTTTCCTTTTATTTATCTGAATCTTGGTTAGAAGTATCAATTCAATTTAAAAATTGGATTTTCTGAAAGAATAGTCTACTATGATTGTAGGTTTTTTAATAAATGTATTTATTTATTTTTAGTTTTCAACATTCACTTCCATAAGATTTTGAGTTCCAAATTTTCTCTCCATCTTTCCCCTTCCCCCACCCCATGACAGCATGTAAATTGATATAGGCTCAACATATACATTCATAGTAAACCTATTTTCTGTGGTTGGTTTTTTTAAAGAGATATTTCTACTTTGATTTAATGGTACATAATCACAAGTTATCTAACATAATATCCAAGAGAAAAACAGTCTGTGATTTCATCAGCTTTGGGAGCTCTTTCTGCCAGTATAGATCTCAACTACAGGACTTTGCTTCTGAGGCATGTAGATGTTACAGTTGTATAATCATAGCTTTAGAACTGGAATGGACCTCAGAGGCAATCTAGTTGGCTCTCCATATTTACAGATGAGAAAACTGAGGCCTTGGGAGGTTAGATGATGTACCCAAGGTCATATAACTAGTAAAAGTCAAAGGCAGGATCTGAATCTAGGGCTTCTCAACTTCAAGCACTACTAATTACTACTACCAGATTGCATATAACAAATGTAATACAGGATTAAAATAATTCAGTCAAACTGATATTTGTTAATTAAGCTATTGTAGTTCCTTCCACACTCTCTCTTACTCACTTTCCAGGGTAGTATTTTTTGCTGTGGTTCCTAGAAAACAACCAGACCTCAAAACATTCAAATGAATATTCTTATTCTTCTTTGACCCAACAATACCACTGTTAGGTCTGTATCCCAAAGAGATTTTTTAAAAGGGTGCGGGGAGGACCTATTTGTGCAAAAGTATTTATAGCAGCTCTTTTTGTGGAAGCTAAGGATTGGAAATTGAGAGGATGCCCATCAATTGAGGAATGGCTGAACAAGTTAAGGTGTATAATTGTAATGGATGCTATAAGAAATGACAAGCAGGATGATTTCAGAAAAACCTGGAAAGACTTACATGAGCTGATACAAAGTGAAGTGAGCAGACCCAGGAGATCATAGTACACAGTAACAGCAGTATTGCATGATGAAGAATTATGAATGATTTGGACTATTCTCAACAATACAATGATCCAAGACAATCCCAAAGGACTCATAATGAGAAATGCTATCTCGTTCTGGAGAAAGAACTGATGTTGTCTGAATATAGACTGAACCATACTATTTTTCACTTTCTTCTTTTCTTTTTTTTTGTTTGAGTCTTCTTATGCAAAATTACTAATATGGAAATGTATTACATGATTTACACGTATTACCTATATCAGATTGCTTACCATCTCAGGGATGGAGTAGTGTGGGGAGGGAAAGGAGATAAGGGTAGAATCTGGGACTCAAAACTTAAAAAGAAAGAATGTTAAAAATTGTTTTTGCATGTAATTGAATGAAAATGAAATATTATTTTAAAAAAGATTTTTTTGTTCTTGGTAAATAGCATTGGAAGGTAAATACAGTGAATTTCCTTTGTAATTTTTCTATTGAGGATAGGACTAAAGGATACCACACATGCTATGAGGTGTTGTTAGATGCTTAACATAGTGATAGGGACTGGGCCTGTGATTTCATTGGAATAGAGAATTCTCAGATGAGGAAACTCCTTTAAATGCCAGTCCATACCTTCTCTACAATCCATATAATCTTAGACAGTGGACCATAACATAACTGAGAGATTAAATGACTTGCCCAGGCTTACAAAGCTAGTATGTCAGTGAGGTTGCACTTGACCTCAGGGTTTCCTGATTCCAAGGCCAGTTCTCTACACTGTATCATGCTTCATCTCATCAGATTTTTATTGTGGATAATTGTTATAATTAGAGAGACAAATTTGATTTGTCCAATCAAATAAATGAATTTGTATAATGAAGTCAGTTATAATAGGCTTCTGGTGTGTATTTGTTTTTAAGGTAGGGACTATCCCATTCTCAAGTTCTTGTTTAATAGCCTCTCACACGATCATCTCAAGCTAATTTGAGAGTCTTTGTTACCTCTCTTTGCTGTTAACTATTGATCTAACAAATTTATAAGATCTTGTAGCAGAACCTGCCAAATAAACACTCTTGGATCACTTCTCAATAAATGTCCCTGATTTTTTCCTTCTCCCAAATACCCTCATCGAAGGTGCCTTAAAATGGACAGACATTTCCTTATACAAGCAGGCAAGCAAACTAGTTCCCTTGATGCCAAATTTGCCCATGGTCCCTTAGGGCAATACACTTGAAGGGAGAAGAGGGAAGATCCCAAGACCACTCAAGGCCAATGCTGGTGAGACCATGGGAAAAAGTTTATGCGGCAGAGGGACTCAACTGAGGTGTGGTTGCAGCAAAGAAGACAATTTAGTAGCTTCCTGCTTCTACTAATCAATCTCACTAAATACATGCCAAACTCAGTTGTTTCTAGGCTGCAGAAAGTGTCAGCATCATCTAAATTTCAGTACTCTGGGACAAATCCCTTTTTTGACCCATCCTACCTAGTTACAGTTTTGTGTCTCCTCTGTCCTACCTCTCCCACAAAGCTGCCAAAGTTCCCTGATGGCACTTGAGAAGAATTAAGACTTTAAAAATGAAATTTTAAAAACTCTTCACCATACCTTCACTGTGATTGTACTTTTCGGGTACCAGGAGAACCTTGGTCAAGTAGGAGGTCTTCTAACACAGCCAGGATTTCTCCCTTCTGATTACCACTTTGTATTGTCTTCACTGCAGGACAATTAGCAGAGAGGATGCATCTGCCCAGCTAGCTGCAGTGAAACCTGCTGCCATCATTCTATTGAACAAAATCAGCAATTTGCTAGTAGTTAACTTCTGACGTCTGTTCAGCTGACTCAGGGTCGTATTATTCTCCGGTCATTTTAGAAATGCACACAGTTCAGTCAAACAGCCTGAACTACTGTTGAACTGCAATGACAAATTTTGCAGCACCCTTATGATGCAACTGAGTTAAGAGGCTCTCTCAGAAGCCAGAGAAGCAACTCTGCATGGCAAAAGAGCCACAGAATACAAGCTCACTCCCCCCCAATACTGACATAGGGCAAAGTCAAGTCAATGCTCTTTACAAATGCCTCATTAACATAAAAGAAAGGAAGACACCTTTTAAAAAAACTGGTGTGTTAACTGTCAATACCACCCACAATAATTTAGCCTGATAGTATCAAAACCTAAGAACAAAAGGAAAAATTATTGTTAGGAATTGCATTTTATCAGCCTTCAACAGATTTTTCTTTTGGTGATGTCAGGAAGTCTCAGGGTCACCGAGAAAGGAAAATGATCATCTCAAAGACCAAAAGCCTTTGCTTTTTGGAAGACAGCCAAGCAATAATCACATGGGCAATTTGGCAAATCCAGTCCAATGCCTTTACAGTGAAAGGAGCAACATGGATTTCAAGTAGATGATTCTCGTCACGACTCTTATTGATAATTCATATCTTCCTGATTACTCTAAAGTAGGGGAGACATCTAAGATCATTCATGCACAGAAAATTATGCTCAATTAACGAATGATGATAGCATGGTCCTGAAAAAGGCATTGAAATTCTATTTCTTGAACCAGGTCACTGTGATTCAGTCACTTGGTTACTTACTCTTACCAAGCTAATTTTATGCTTTTATTTGCCGTATGTTAACTCTCTCCCACTCATTCTTCCTTAAGGTGTTTTGTTTCTTTATTTGAAAAATAAAATCAAAAGCAGCCATCAGCTCCTTTCTTCCCACATGAGTGACTCTGACTTCTTCAACCAAGGTTTTATATTAACTAAGTGCTCTCCATAGAATAATAGAAACTGAAAGTTAAGTGATGTCTCAAAGGTTTTTGAGTTCAATTCCTCTCCAAATCATGGGTTCTATCTATAAGATCCCTATTCAGGGATTACCTGGCCTCCATTTAAAGACCTCCAATGATGTGATAGCCTCCCTTGTTCAAAAGGTTACCCACACAATTTGTACATACAATTTGTTTATACATATGCTCATGTAACTCATATCCTATTCAAGTAGGGTAGGGAAGAGATAGCCCAGTGTTTGGTACTGTCTGTGGAGAAAGACGTGACTTTTGATTGTTACAGAGAATGCTAAGCATGATGATGCGTATAAGGGACCTACTGAGTTGGTTCCAGAGATTCTTTGGAGATACATGTAGACAAATGACCTTCTAGGGAGGCAGTATAGAAAGAGAGGATATTGGAATGGTATATATGCATGTGAAGCTGGCCCCCTCCATGTCTTTGGTTTCACCTGAAATTCTAAAGATTATTAAAAATAGACATCCTTCTGGGTGAGATTGTTCTCTCTCTCTCTACTAGTTTGAGCTGGGACCTCATTTCTCTCCCAAATAAAGAGCTAATTCATGGTTGCATATTCTTTGATATAGTCTAATCTGTGTAATTTCTATTTTTGATTGTTGTTTGCTTGGATAAATGGTATCTTACTGCTTTTGGGATTGGTTTAGAATTCCAAGGTTCAGTACAGGGAAACATGGAGCACACAAAAAGGCAGAGTCAGCAGGGAGAAAGAAAATCAAGACAGCTTTATTGAGGGGAAATACAGTAAGAAAGAGCAGTAAGAGACAATGGAAACAGGTCAGGGAAGAAGGGGGCATGCTAGCATGCATTGGTAAAAATCTGATGAGTTTTTATAGTGTTCTTATCTAGGTCAAGCAAGATCAAGAATTGGGAGGAGGAAGCAGGAACCTGATCTGGGGACTGGTGCTGATTCAAAGCTGAGGAGAGAGAGATTCCTAGGAACTGGGGGCTAGTTGATGTTCTAACCATTATAATGGTCTAACCATTAGAATGAAAACTGACTCCCGTCTTCCCACCATGACACCACCATCTCCTTGGCCACACTTTCCAGTATTAACTGCACCTTTATTTATTCCTCACTGGTTGATGAGGGGGAAATAGAATACTTCTTGCTACTTCTTTATTACTACTTCTAGGTTCTCTCCCTGTCTCCATCTTTTGAGGTTCACATTATCTTTACCACTCAATCAAAAGCCTGGTGGAAGTTGTCTACAGATCTCTAGGTCACTTCCTTTCCTTCCTCAATTAGTTTCGTACATGGCTCAAAATTTTTCTTTCTTCCATAACTTCTTCTCTCATACCAGGGGACTTCAACATACATATTGATCCACCTTCAAATACCCTAATCACTCAGTTCTTCAACCCACTCGCTTCTCATGACCTCATCTTCTACCCCACTTCAGCCAGACACAAAGATGGTCACAGTCTTGATCTTTCCATCACCCACAAATGTGCCACTTCCATGTTTAAGAATTAGAAATTCCCTCATCCAATTACAATCTATTGGCTTTCCACCTCTCCATCTGCCTTTCCTTACTTAATCCTGTTCTTCATCCATACTCTGACCTCCAATCCTGTGAACCCTCAATTCTATCCCCGGCCATCTACCCTGCACTAACCACTCTCTCCTCTTTTCCCCATCTTGTGCCCTTAATGAACCAATTCAATTCTACACTATCTTCTTCTCTTGAGTCCCTAGCCCCCTTATCATTAAACCCATTGTACCCTGCCAAGCCTCGGTCGTGGATCGCTCCCACCATCTGCTGCCTTCTCTCCTATGTATGTTCTGATCAGCAAAGGTGGAGAAAATCACACAACCATTCTGATTGGATCCACTACAAATTTATGTTATATGATCTCAACTGGGCCCCCCATTGCTGCTAGGCAATCTCACTATATCTTCCTCATCAACTCATTATTCTACTCTCTATAGTGGCTTTACCAAACTTTTCATCTCTCCTTAAATCTCCCATGGCTCCCTCTACCTTCAGCCTCTCAGCTGAAAACTTTGCCTCATAATTTACAAAAAAAATTAAGACCATTTACTATCAGCTCCCTCTTTTCATCTCATATCACTCATTTGTCTTCTGCCACTATTTCCTCCTTCATTCTCGTCTCACATGATAAGGTGACTTTAAATGCTTACCAAAGCTAATCCCTCAACCTTCTCAAATGATCTCATTCCATCCTCTCTCTTTCAACAGATTGCCCCCTCTGTCATCCTCACCCTATCACTTATTTTCAATCTTTCCCTATTTATTGGCTCATTCTTTACTGCCTACAAACGTGTCCATGTCTCTCCCATCCTGAAAAAAAATCCGTCATTTGATCTACCCTCACTAATTATTGTCCTATATCTCTTCTGCCCTCTGTAGCTAAACTCCTTAAAAAGTTAATCTATAATCTACTTTCTCTCTTCTCATTCTCTTCTTAACTTGCAACCTGGCTTCCTGACCTCATCATTCCAATGAAGTTGCTCTTTCCAAAGTTAATAATGATTTCTTAGTTGCCAAATCCAGTGGCTTTTTCTTAATCCTCATTCTTTTTTACCTGTCTGTAGCCTTTGACACTGTTGATCACCCTCTTCTCCTTGATACTCTCTTCTCTTTAGGTTTTTGGGACACCACTCTCTCATGGTTCTCCTCCACCTGATTATTCCTTCTCACACTCCTTTCCTGGATACTCATCTAGATTATGCCTTCTAACTATGAGTGTCCCAGTGTTTATCCTGGGCCCTTTTCTCTTCTCCCTCTTTCATTTTCACTTAGTGATCTTGTCAGCTTTCATGGATTTAATTGCCATCTTTATGTTGACCACTCTTAAATCTACCTGTCCAGACCCAACCTCTCTGCTGACCTACAATCTTGCATCTCCAATTGCCTTTCAGACATCATGAAGTGGATGTTCATTAGACATGTTAAACTCAACATATCCAAAACTGAATTAGCATCTCTCCCCAGAAACCCTCCTCTCATTCCCTTCCCTGTCTTCTCTATTAATATAAATTGCAACACTACCCTCCCAGTCCCACAGCCTCATAACCCAGATGTCATCCTCAACTCCTCACTATTTCTCACCACTGCCCCAATATCCAATATAATGTCAAGTTCTGTGAATTTTATCTTCATTACATTTCATCTAATTCCCCTTCTCTCTTCTGTCATTGCTTCTACCCTATTGCAGGCTCTCATCACTTCACCCCTGGACTATTTTAATAGCCCACTAGTGAATCTGTCTGCCTCAACTCTCTCCAATTCCAATTCATCCTCCATTTACTCACCAAAATCATTTTCTTAACACATAGGTCCAATCACATCACCCCCTTCAATCAATAAACTCCAATGTCTCCCTATTACCTGCAGGATCAAATACAAAATTCTCTGTTTGGTATTCAAAGCCTTCCTGCCTTTCCAGTATTCTTACACCTTACACCTTTCCATGTACTATTCCATCCTGGCCTCTGATGTTTTACAACACTCCATCTTTTGACCCTGGGCATTCTCTAGCTATCTGCTATGCCTGGAGTGCTTTCCTTCTCTGTCTCTTGGTTTCCCTGGCTTCCTTTAAGACTCAACTGAAATCCCATCTTCTACAGGAAGATTTTTCCTACCCTTAATTCTAGTGCCTTCCCTCTCTTGTGTACTTTCAATTTGTCCTATATATAGGACAATATTTGTACAGTATTTGTTTGTTTATGGTCTCCCCTCTTAGATTATAAACTGCTTGATAAGGAATACCTTTTGCCTCTTTTTATATCCCCAGGACTTAGCACAGTGCCTGGCATATATAAGTGCTTAATAAATGTTTATTGACTAACTGAAGTCCATCCTTTAATAGGATGACCCAGGGGATTTTTAGCAGTTTCTTGGCTTTTTCAGACAGGGAGAATACTGAATTCATTATAAATGAGTTTTTCAGTATTCACTATTTATGGTATTCTTTTGTGTAACCAATGTTTGGTGTGAAGGAGTTGGCAAGTATGACCTAAAGACTAAGGTCCTCCTTAAAAATGATCAGAGAAGCGGTTTGTCTTCTGAATTTTTCAACCTCTAGTCTATAAATACTTGATGAATGGATGTATGTAATTCTAGCCTGATATCCCTTTCAAATGCTAGAGGAAAGAGCACCTAGCATCACAGTCTGCTCCCAGGACCTGCATCCTCCTCCCACACCTCAAGCTAAGATGTTGGAAGTACAGGTATTGCCTTTGGCTCTCCTCTTTGTAGAGGCAATTCATATTTTAGATAGCTCATGTAGGTCTAAGTATTACACATTACCTCCCACTTCCCCCCACACACTTTTTTGTGTGTTCCTTACATAGTCCAGTACTTCATCTTGATATAATAGTACGCTGAATTGGAAGAGACGGCTGCTCACCATGTTTCCTTTGCATGGAATATAAAGCTGGAAAATTAAGGGTACTCAGAGGAATGTTACACTTGGTACTATAGTGTCATGCTTATAATTAGTATTAGTCTCACACTCATTACATGTATCCATAGGAAGATGCTTAAGGGGCAGTTACATTATCCTGAAGCACCTAGCACACTGCTTGTTGCACAGCAATCCCCTAATAATCCTGTTTGTTTTTTTTTTAAGTCCTCTATAACCTGACCCTTTCCTATCTTCCCATCTTTCCAGTCTTATTACATCTTACATCCCTTCACTTAAGTAACACTGGTCTCTTTCCTGTTCCTTCCACTTGACATTTCATCTTCTGATTCCAAGTATTTTTACTTGTTGTCTCCCATTCCTGGAACTCTCTCCCTCCATGTCTCTGCATCCTGGCTTCCCTGGCTTTCCTTCAAATCTTGGCTACAGTCCCACCTTCTACAAGAAGCCTTTCCTGATGCACCCTTAATGCTAGTCCCTTTACTCTGTGGATTATCTTCAATTTATCCTGTATATAACTTGTTTTTACACAGTTGTTTACATGTTGTCTCCCACATTATACTGTAAGGTCCTTTAGGGCAAAGACTGCCTTTTGTCTTTCTCTGTATCCCTGGTGTTTAGTACAGTGCTTGGCACATAGCAGGTGCTTTAAAAATGCTTGTTGATAAGACTTGTTGATTGATAAATGGACTGATTATAGTTCTTTGGGAGGTAATGAAGTACAGCAGAAAAAGTCTTAGATTTGAAATCAGACAACCTGTGTTCAAATCTTGATTCTGCCATTTATCATCTGTGTGACCCTGGGCAAGTTCACATAATAACGATAATAATGATAATGATAATAGTTAGCACTTATATAACATTTTAAGGTTAGCAAATCACTTTACATATGTTACCTCATTTGACCCTATGACATAGTAAAGAAAAAAGGAAGGAAGGAAAGAAGGAAAGAAAGAAGAAAAAAAGTATTTATGAAATACTGCCTATGTGTCAGGCATTATGCTAAGCACTTTTAAATTATTATTTCATTTAATCCTTACAACAACCCTGGGAGGTAGATGTTATTACCATCATCTTGTAGATGAGGAAACAGACCCAGAGAAGTGACTTGCCCAGGGTCACAAAGTCAGTAATTGCTGATGCAGGACTTGAACTCTATTCTTCCAGATTCCAAGTCCCTCACTCTAGCCATTGTACCACTTAGCTGCTTCTTTATGCCTCGGTTTCCTCTGCTATAAAATTTGGAGGTGGGACTAAATGCCCTTAAGGTCCTGTCCAACTCTAAATCTGTGATCTTATGAACCTCAGGAACTGAGCAAATATTTATTGAATGAATAATAACTGCAGTCAGATCTTGTGCTTCTGCTTGTGATACTGCCTCTTATTCAGAAAGGTAAATGCCATGGAACGGAGTAGGGTAAAAGGTTAATTGCTTCCTCCTCTCATCAGCAACGAGTTAACTTAGTGAAGCTGATACCAAGCAAAGAAAGAAGGGCCAAGAGTCCTAAGAGAAAATGTGTTATCTTTACAACAGGAGAAAACTCCCTTAATGCCGTATGTGATAAAATCACTATCAGTGTGTTATAGAGGGAAAAACCCTAACAGCTATTCAGTTTTGAAATGTTCTGCTTCCACATTTTAGGCTCTTACCTAGCAAACTGGCACAAAAGTATGTTTGATCTTTGTGAAGAAATAGCATCATGAAGCATTATATGCACTTTGTGATACTTCCTACCTCCATTCACTATTCTCCATTTAATCTGCTCGATAGCATGGAACCTTTTGAGAGCACAAATTGTTTTTCCATTTGTCTTTGGAGCCCCAGAGTCTAGGGCAGTGTCTTGCAAGGAGAAGACACTTAATCGATGATTGTGGAATTGGATTGAATGTCAAATCATCATTTGAATACAGAATTTGCCCTACTGATTTTGTTATTTATTATTTTGTTATTTCTCTTTATGTGAGAAAATTTGCTTCACTCTAACTCTCACTTCCCCCTTCTCCTAGTGCATCCCTCTTTCTCATCTTTTCACTTTCTTTGGAAATCAATTCAACATAATTAAATCACATTCATGCCTTCTGTCTATATGAACTCCTCTCAACTGCCCTGATAATGATAAAATTCTTAGGAGTTAACATGTATCATCTTCTCATTTAGGAATGTAAACAGTTTAACTTTATCAAGACCCTTATGATTACTTTTTCATATTTACCTTTTTTATTCTTCTTTTGAGTCTTGTGTTTGAATGTCAGATTTTCTATTCAGTTCTGGTCTTTTCATCAGGAATGCTTAAAAGTTTTTTTATTTCATTAAATATTCATTTTTCCCCTCAAGGATTTACTCAGTTTTGCTGGATAGGTTATTCTTAGTTGTAATACTAGCTCCTTTGCCTTCTGGAATATCATATCCCAAGCCCTTAGCTCCTTTAACGTAGAAGTCACTAAATCTGTGGCTCTACAATATTTGAATTCTTTCTTTCTAGCTGCTTGAAATACTTTCTCTTTGACCTGGGAGCTTTGGAATTTGGCTATAATATTCCTGGGCGTTTTCATTTTGGGGTTTCTTCCAGGAGGTGATAGGTGCATTCTTTCAATTTATATTTTACCCTCTGAATCTAAGATATCAGGGCCTTGATAGTTTCTTGAAATATGATGTCTAGGATCCTTCTTTGGTCATGGCTTTGAGGTAGTCTAATAATTCTTAAATCAAATCTCCTTGATCTATTTTCTAAATCATTTGTTTTTCCAATGAGATACTTCACATTTTCTTCTATTTTTTTCATTCTTTTGATTTTGTTTTATTGTTTATGTCTCACAGAGTTATTAGTTTCCATTTGCATAATTTCAATTATTGAGGAATTATTTTCTTCAGTGAGCTTTTGTGTCTCTTTTCCCATTTGACCTATTCTGCTTTTTAAGGAGTTCTTTTCTTCAGCGAATTTTTGTGCCTCTTTTACCATTAAGCCAATTCTGTTTTTTATGGTATTGTTTTCTTTAGTATTTTTGTGCCTATTTTACAAAGCTGTAAATTCTCTTTTCATAATTTTCTTGTTCACTATTATTTCTTTTCTCAATTTTTCCTCTATCACTCTTATCTCTTTCTTTAACACTTCCAGGAATCCTTGTTGGGCTAGGATCCAATTAGCATTTTTCTTTGAGGTTTAGTTTGTAGCTGTTTTCACATTATTGTTTTCTTCTGAGTTAATATGTTGGACTTCCCTGTCACCATAGTAACTTTTTGTGGTCAATTTTTTTTTTGTTTTGTTTATTTGCTCATTTTCTCAGCCTATTTTGACTTTTAACTTTATGTTAAAGTTGGGCTCTGCTCACCTAGGGGTGGGGAGGCAAAGTGCCAAGCTTTAGGCTTTTTCATGCTACTGTTTTCGGAGCTAATTCTAGGGGGTTACAGGTTTTGGTGCTTCTAAGATGGTGTGATTCTAGAAGAGGTATGATCACTGCTTTCCTGGTTTGCATTGCTCTTGGTCCTCTGTAGCCATAAGTGCAAGCTCTGTATTTGCCTTGGAGCTGGCAACCAAAATTTTATATGGGCAACAGAGTTGCAAATTAGTGCCAGCTGTACCCAGTCCCCTGTAATCTCTTTCTGACTAGTTGTCTGACCCTCTTACTGTATTTAAGCTAAGAGCTCCTGAAGCTGCTGCTTCTGTAGTTGTTGTTGATGCCACTGTGTGTGGGGTCCAGACAGGCTTCCACACCAGTGTCACAAAGCTCTCCTGCCAACCTCTTAAGTTTTCTTAGGCTGGAAAAATGTCTCACCCTGAGCTTTTGTTGACTCTGCCTTTCCTAAATTAGATTTGAGGCATTATTTTAAAGTTGTTTGGAGGGGAATGTTGAGAGTTCAGCTAGGTTGCCTCTAATCTGCCATCTTGCCTAAAAAAAATTTTTTTTTTAGAAAGTGACTTCCTAACAACAATTTTCTGAGGTAAGTACATAGAAGGTACAAGTATTATGCAGAAATGCCATGTAGTAAAATTCCATATTACCATAGCAAACAGTGTTATTTTATCATTCAACAAGTATTTAATAAGCACCTACTGTGTGCTAGATACCACACTAGGCAGAAGATATACAAGTTAAAAGAATGGAACAAGATCTACTTGCAAATGAGCTTACATCCTAATAGTTGTAAAGGCCCTTTCCCCTGACTTAGAGGATGCATGGATTTTCTGTAGCTGCTTCATCTAATAACAACATGGAGCCAGAATTGGGGTGCATTCAAAAGATGCTAACTAGCCAAAATGACTAGCCAAAATGACTCTCTTGCTTTTCCTCTTTTTCTCTCTGGTAATGTTTGAGAGAGATGTTCTGCAAGCCTTTGACTAGCCTCTCCCTATTTGAGGTCAACATGTGGCCCAGGCCTCTGTTCTTTGCCTATTTTTGTATTTGTTCTTGTCTGTTTTAAGTGGAAGGGTATTGCAGAGAGTTATAAGCTTGTGGGTTTTGAAAGATCAGAATGGTGAGCACCACAGAGTGAGAGTCTATACCCGCATTTTGTGGCCAGCTAGCCAAACTTATCTGAAAGACAAGACCCAGTCCAAGAGGAACTTGGACAAGGACTTATCCAGTGGCCATGCCCCATTTAGAAGTGAACTTAGTGTGATGCATGCTATGTATAAACTGTATCAAGTTCGAGCCCACTCTTTCCAGGGACTGAGGATGTTTAAGGTGAGTTCACTTCCATGTGGTAGGTGGAAAGTTTTGTAATTCTGCTCTTGATATATCTTTGCAATAAATATCTATTTATATAATATAATTGATGTTAATTGATTAAATGAAACTGGTCAGTAATCCCTGGTAGTAAAGAGGGGAAGGAAAATACACTGGAATTGGGGCTGGAGTTAATAGTATTAAGAATTACCCCTGACCCCTGTGGTACCCTGGAACCCTAAAGGGGAAATGTAGCCCTAGCGGAGAGTGAGTCCAGATTCTTACCAGAAAAGGATCTGTAATTTTCTTTTTGTTAGCTCCACCCTCTCCCCAGTCAGAGATAGTGATTATAACACTTTGATGTTAGATCTATCACTATCTTTTCTCTTCAACCCTCTCAGTTGTACTCTCCCAATTGTATTCCCAATAATTATAAAAATGTTTCTGATAAACACCTTTTATAAAAGCAAAGTAAACATTTCAAACAAATAAAGGTAAACAGACTTTCCCTATGCCAAGAAGAAAAGATTTCAGGCTCCCATGAAGATGTTTGATTGGCTCAGAAAACCATGATCCTAGAATCAAAATATAAGGCACAATTATTTGTAGTTATAGAAGGTGCATTTGCTTCTACTTTCTCAGAGCCATGTGGCTTCATACATCTTCCCTTTCTCCAGCTCAATGAGTCCTCTATTCACCTTGTAAGGAACTGGGTTCCTCTTTGAATATGTCTCTTGGACTCGTTGACTTAACTTTTAAAGGTCTCCTGGAGCATGGCTTACCATTTTCCATCCTATCATGTTGCTTCATTTCTAATTCACTCAAGGAACCAATCTTAAACTGAAAATTTACAGGTCCCTAGAAGTATCTCTGGAAACAGCTGTACAAACCCCTGAAGCTTGGGACAGTACATTCTTCACATTGGAAGCAGACTCTTACCTTAACAAAGAGTTTAAAACTCAAGTAACTGGCTGGGATCATGAGTAAGCAGCACAAAAAGAGTCAGACTATATTATCTTACTTTGCTGACAAAGACGATCAAAACATTCAACCAGAAGAAGACAACTAAGTCAAAGCTCCTACATCCAAAGCCTCTAAGAAAAATATGAATCAGTCCCAGGCCTTGGAAGAGCTCAAAGGGATTTTGAAAAGCAAGTAAGAGAAGTAGAGGAAAAACTGGGAAGAGAAATGAGAGTGATGCAAGAAAATCATGAAAAACAAGTCAACAGCTTGCTAAAGGAGACCCAAAAAAATACTGAAGAAAATAACACCTTAAAAAATAGCCTAACCCAAATGGCAAAAGAGGTCCAAAAAGCCAATGAGGAGAAGAATGCCCTAAAAGGCAAAATTGGCCAAATGGAAAAGGAAGTCCAAAAGATTACTGAAGAAAATACTTCCTTAAAAATTAAAATATAACAATTGGAAGCTAATGACTTTATGAGAAATCAAGACACTGTAAAACAAATCCAAAAGAATGAAAAATTAGAAAACAATGTGAAATATCTCATTGGAAAAACAACTGACCTGGAAAGATCCAGGAGAGATAATTTAAAAATTATTGGACTATCTGAAAGCCATGATGAAAAAAAGAGCCTAGACATCATCTTTCAAGAAATGATCAAGGAAAACTGCTCTGATATTTTAGAACCAGAGGGCAAAATAGAAATTGAAAGAGTCCACCAATCACCTCCTGAAAGAGATCCCCGAAGGAAAACTCCTAGGAATGTTGTAGCCAAATTCCAGAGTTTCCAGGTCAAGGAGAAAATATTACAAGCAGCCAGAAAGAAATAATTCAAGTATTATGGAAACACAATCAGGATAACACAAGATTTAGCAGCTTCTACCTTAAGGGATTGCAGGGCATGGAATATAACATTCCGGAGGGCAAAGGAGATAGGATTACAACCAAGAATCACTTATCCAGCATAACTGAGTATAATCCTTCAGGGTAAAAAATGGTCATTCACTGAAATAGAGGACTTTCAAGCATTCTTAATGAAAAGACCAGAGCTGAATAGAAAATTTGACTTTCAAATACAAGACTCAAGTGG
The DNA here is from genome assembly GCF_900497805.2 of Vombatus ursinus. Classification (NCBI taxonomy): domain Eukaryota; kingdom Metazoa; phylum Chordata; class Mammalia; order Diprotodontia; family Vombatidae; genus Vombatus; species Vombatus ursinus. The sequence goes on from NW_020954576.1 coordinate 10,757,829, forward strand.
AACATGAAGAAATAAACAGGAAAGAGAAATCATAAGAGACTTATTAAGGTTGAACTATTCACATTCTTGCATGGAAAGATGACATTTGTAACTCATGAGACCTTTGTCAGTATTAGGGTAGTTGGAGGGAAAAAATTATATCTATATATGTAGATAGATAGATAGATAGATAGATAGATAGATAGATAGATGGCACAGGGTGAGCTGAAGATGAAGGGGTCATATCTGGAGAATAAAATTAAGGGGTGAGAGAGAATTATACTAGGAGAAGGAGAAAGGGAGAGGTAGAACAGGGTAAATTATCTCCCAAAAAAACAGAAAAGGCTCTTAGAGTGGAGGGGAAATGGGGGAAGGTGAGAGGGAATGAGTGAATCTTATTTTCATAGGATTTGACTTAAAGAGAGAATAACATACACACTCAATTGGGTATGGAAATCTGTCTTACTCTACAGGAAAATGGGAGAGAAGGGGACAAGAGAGTAGGGGGATGATAGAGAGGAGGACAGATTGGGAAAGAGGGTAATCAGAAGCAAATACTTCTGAGGAGGGACAGGGTCAAAAGAAAGAATAGAATAAATGGGGGTGCAGGATATGATTAAGGGAAATAGAGTTAGTTTTTCACAGCATGTCTACTATGGAAGTGTTTTGCATAACTGCACATGTATAACCTATAATGAGTTGCTTGCCTTTTCAATGAGAGTGGGTGGGGAAGGAAGAAGGGAGAAAATTTGGAACCCAAAATTTTAAAAACACACGTTTAAAAAAAGAAGTTTGATCACTCTGCTCTCCTCAGAGGGATGGGATATGGAGCTGGAATTACATCTATCTGCTTACTTAAATGTTATTAGTCTAGGAAATATGGTTTTCATTTTCAATCTAACTTCTGGTCACCATTTCATCTCTGGAGAGGGAGGACCCCAAGCTTTATATCCTAGGTTTGATCATATTAAATACTAATTCTACAATGAACATACATTGCTATTATCAAAGAAACTCACTTAACCAAATTGGTAGCAAAATAGAATTCAAAGAAAGTATGCACAGGAGAATAAGAACCAGACAATAGAGAGTGAAGGAACTCTTTCCCATTGGGAGCAAGGCAACTCAGCTCAACTAAGAGAAAGAATCTCAGTTTTCACCCATCAGGAAGTTCCCCAAAGACTCTAATGTGGCATGATAGAGACTGCCAGCTCCTTCCATGTCTTCCCAGAGTCTTTTCCTTCAGCCACTTGAAATAAAGTTGGCCTCATCCATCTTGTCACTGGAAACGAGAAGCCTGAAGTGTCCAAAGCAACTGCGGAGTCCAAAGTGACTCGGTAACTTAAAGTCTGAAAAGGACTTCTAAGAAGACTGAGGAGCTGTCCTCTCACTCTCACCAACTCTGCTCTTCCCTTCACAAGTCATGGGACATTGATTTCCACCAATAAGGAGAGAGCCCCATGACAATGAGCTTTGGGACTGGGGTTACACATAGAAGAATTGTCAATCCCTGTCATAGTTGCAGTATGAGGCATTTATATATTGCATATATAGGCACAGAAACTATAGAAGAAAGTAATTATGTATAGGATCATGGATTTAGAGCTAGAAAGAATTTCAGAAGCTATCTTGTCCAATTAACTTTTTTCAGACATAAGGAATCTGAAGTCCAAAGTGAAGTGATTAATCCAAGGTCACACACATATATGAAGTAGTAGTACCGGGATTTGAACCCAGGTCCTCTAAACTAAGCTATCTTTCAACTCTACCACTGCATCCCTCTCACGGGATTTTTCTAGTTTTTAAATCCCTACCAGAACCCTGGCATAACTACATGTTTACTAAGTCCTTCTAGTGAAAGGTTGCAATTCTCACTAAGGCATCACTTCTGACTCGACCTTTAGTTCTTGATTGGAGAAATAACACCAACAGCAGCAGCAGTAGCACAGCAAACAACAGCAACAACAACTAACATTTCTCTTGCTTTGTATAGTTAGGTTTGCAATGCGAATGCAAAGCTCAGAAAGGGACTAACTCTCGGTGGTTTCCTGCTCTGTTCTCAGAGAAGCTTTTTTTTTTTTAATTTAATTTTTTTTAAGGCAATCGGGGTTAAGTGACTTGCCCAGGATCACACAGCTAGTGTCACGTGTTTGGTCTGAGGCCGGATTTGAACTCAAGTCCTCCTGACTTCAGGGCTGGTGCTCTATCCACTGAGCCACCTAGCTGATCCCTGGAAAAGTTTTTATTGATGTTACTGAAGCCCAATCTATTTTTCTGATGATTATGGTAACAGTTATCAGGCACTCATTCATGTGTTTGTTTTAATTTTTTTCCTCCTTGTTTTCTGTTCATGAAACTAAATATGTGTGTATACAGTTATCACTTCCACATTGTGGGGGTTAAGGGTGCCCCCACAACATGGAAAATCCTTGTACAATTTTTTGGCCCTCCCTTAACAACAGAAATGAAGTCTGAATTATTATGGCATTAAAAGATAAAATATGTTGATACTATATAATACTATAAATATATTTTATGCATTTCTGAGTTTTTAAAACTTTTCTTTGTTGTCTGCTGGTTTCCACAAAACTCTCCAAAAATTCCCATTTAATTTCTTATGCCAACCCACAATATATTGAAACTGAGATAGGGCAAGTCACAATATGGAAGGGATAACTCTCTCTCTCTATATGTATGTATATGTACTTGTATGTATATAGGCATATATGTATATGTTATATATAGGTATAAATATATATAGGTGTGTGTATATGTGTGTATAAATATGTGTATATGTTCTTATATACATATATACGAAAGTATATAACCATAGCTATTTTAAAAGAGGCCGAGGAGGTCACCTTACCCACTGAGAACAAAGAGGAAAGACTTAGGACAGCTTGAAAGAAAGCTGAGCCCAGGGTACACATGAGAAGCTGTCTGTTTTCCCTCTTCCTGTGAATATTGTAAGAACTGGCACCAACTGGTTGCTCAGGTTAAAGTCTTTTGGGGGAAAAAAAGGCGCATATTTTGTCCTTTGTTATTGTTCTTTTGTAAGACTAGAGAAAAATAAACAGACCCTCCCAGCTCTAAGGTTCCTGAACAATAATTGGGGTGAGTAAACCCTGACTTCCCGTGGAAATGATCTCTTAAATTCTTCTCATGCAATGCAGCACTTACTAAATCAATACCAAGAAACCACATGCAAAATATATTTTAATTTCATAGATTTGATTGCTGGAAAGAACCTTAGAGATCATCTTGTCCAAACTGCTCATTTTAAAGACGAAGAAACTCGGACTCAGAGAGTCTAAGCTTCTTGTCCAATATCATACAGAGAGAGGACGAGCCAGGGCTAGAACCCATAGTAGGCACTAGAACCAGCCCTGAAGTCAGGAGGACCTGAGTTCAAATCCGGCCTCAGACCAAACGTGTGACACTTACTAGCTGTGTGATCCTGGGCAAGTCACTTAACCCCGATTGCCTTAAAAAAAATTAAATTAAAAAAAAAAAGCTTCTCTGAGAACAGAGCCGGAAACCACCGAGAGTTAGTCCCTTTCTGAGCTCTGCACTTGCATTGCAAACCTAACTACACAAAGCAAGAGAAATGTTAGTTGTTGTTGTTGTCGCTGCGCTACTGCTGCTGCTGTTGGTATTGTTTCTCTCACAACCCAAATACCAATTCCCAAAACCAGTGCTCTTTGGTCATTCTTTGAGAGAGGGAGGAGAGATGTCCTGAGAAGTGTTCTTTTACCATAACCCAGCTATCCCTTTAGAATAAGCAAGATATTATTGTAAACACAAGGATATTGTGTTAGTGTTAAAATAAACATTTGAGATTACTCTACTAAGTGGAGAGGGTAGACGGCAGATGGTGGAGAACTCCTCCCAGATCCTCCAGGGCAGAAATCTTTATTTCCCATCTGCTGCACTCTCTTGGACCTCATCAAGCTCCAGTGCTGGTGCCCTCCCCCATGCCTTTCTGAGTGTGTTTTTATGTGTAGTCTTACCCTCATTAGATTATGAGCTCCTTAAGGGCAGGGATCTTTTTTCCCCCCTTTCTTTGTATCCCTAGCATTTAGCACAGTGCCTGGCACATAGTAGGCACTTAATAAATGTTTATTGACTATTTTCTTGACTGAATACTGAACTATACTATATTTATGATATTTCTATGAAATGCTCTCTATTACAAAATTTCTTTTGTAACATGACCACAGATCTATTTAGCATTTGGTTTTTATACACTTCTCCCATCCACTTATTAAATGAAGTAAGTATTGGGGAAGGTGGAGCTATTGGGGGATGAGAGCAGGGATGCATATATGCTATATTAAATGATGATATCCTATGACTAAGTACATAGAGAGCTGGCCTCTGTGTCAAGAATACCTGGGTTCAGGTCCTGACTCTGACATGTAATGGCTGTATAACCCTAAATAAGTCACTTGACCTCATCTCATATCATTCATATGACTTCTGCCACAATCTCCTTCATCTTTGTCTCACTTGAAGAAATGGTCTTACATCTAACCAAGACCAACCCTTCTCCTATGTACACAAGAACTCCTTTCCATCATGTCTCTTCCAATAGATTGCCCCCTTTGTCATCCCTACTCTATCACTTACTTTCAATCTCTCCCTGTCTACTAGCTTTTTTCCTACTACCTTCAAATATGCCCATGTCTCCCCCATCCTCAAAAATCCCTAACTTGATCCTTCCAGTCCTTCCAATATCTGCTGCCCTTTGTGGCTAAACACTTTGAAAAGGTGATTTATAATAGGTTCCTCCACTTTCTCTTTTCTCACTCTCTTCTTACTCATAACCCAGCTTCTGACCTCATCATTGCACTAAAACTGCTTCCTCCAAAGTTATTCATGATCTCATTGCTAAATCCAATAGCCTTTTCATAATCTTCATTCTCAACTTCTCTGCAGCTTTTAACACTGTTCATCATCCTCTTCTCTTTGATACTCTCTTCTCTCTACCTTTTTAGAACATCACTCTCTTGTGGTTCTCCTTCTACCAATCAGACCACTCCTTCTCAGGCCCCTTTGCTGGATCTTCATCTAGATTATGTCCTCTAAGTTCAGATGTCCCACAGGGTATACTTTTGTGATCTTGTCAGCCCCCATGGATTTAATTACCATCTGTATGCTGACTGTTCTCAAATCTCCTATCCTAGCCTGACCTCCAGTCTTGCACCCCCAACTGCCTTTCAGACATCTAGAAATGGATGTCCACTAGACATCTTAAACTCAACCTGTTCGAAACTGAACTCATTATTTTTCTCCCTGAATTCTTTTTCCTCTTAACTTTTCTAATAATGTCAAGGGCAACACCATCCTCCCAGTCCCTCAGGCTCACAACTTAGGTATCATTCTCAACTACTTACTATCACCTATCTCCTCCTACTCCCACCACATCCAATCTATTGTCAAATTCTGTTAATTTTACCTTTATAATATCTAATTCCCCTCTCTCCTCTGACACTGCCACCACTCTAGTGCAGGCCATCATCGCCTCATTTCTGGACTATTGCAAACGGTCTACTGGTGGGTCTGCCTGCCCCAAGTGTCTCTCCAATCCGATCTATCCTCCATTCAGTCACCAAAGTTATTTCCCTAAATTGCAGTTTACATCATGTCATCTCCACCCTCACCCCCACCCCATTCAATAAATTCTAATATCTCCCCATTGCCTCCAGGACCAAATGCAAAGTCCTGTTTGGTGTTCAAAGCCTTCATAACCTAGTCCCCTCCTACCTTTTCAGTCTTCTTATGCCTTACTCCCCACTGTACTCTTTAATCCAGTGACATGGGCCTCCTTGCTAAACCACATCTCTTGAACCACTCCATCTCTTGGCTCTGGGCATTTTCTTTAGCTATCTCCCATGCCTTGAATGTTCTTCCTTCTCATCTCTATCTATTGGCTTTCCTGGCTTCCTTTAAGTCCCCACTAGAACACATCCCCTATTTTCCTATTTCATTCTCCAAATATTCTTTCTTTTGCCGTGCCTTCACCCTCACACCCTTCCCCCAACTATAACTCCTTCTAGAGACCAAGCTAGGCTACTTCATACTTTGCATCAGCTCCTAGAAGACAGGTAGTAGAGGGCTGTTCTCATCCATGCCTCCTATGCTTGCAGTGTTCTTTCCCTATCTCTGCTGACTGAAATCTTACCTATATTTCAAGGTCCAAGTTAGAAATCACAATGAAATCTTTCCTTATTCCCCTACCTGGAAATGATCTACAAACTCTCATAGGACATTGATTTACCCAAGGGGGAAAGAAGAAGGGAACAAGCATTTAAATGCCTACTATGTGTCAGGCACTATGCTAAGCATTCTATAGATATTATCCCAAAACAAGGTTTTACTTTGTATTATACTTGTTTGCCTAAATACCTCATTTTTTTCTATTAGATTTCACCCTCTTTAAGTTCAGAGATTGTCTCACTTATCTTTGTATCTCTCAGCATACATTTTAGTGTTTTGTATATGGTTAGGTATTTAAAGTGCTGAACTGAATAGGTTGGATTACATGCTCTCCAACGTCCTTTCCAGCTCTGTCATCATTTGATTATGTATTTAATCCAACTTCCAGCATCCAAGTTGGGCATTTGTCATTCTAGATAGATGAATTCATTTCTCAGCTTTTTAACATGTCCAGAAATGAGATTCTACAACATCCCTCAGCAGCTTATTTCAGTGTCTAAAGATGTTTGTGTTGAAATACTAGTTAAGATGTCGGGCTGTGTTGCTGGGGAAAAGCAACAAAACTCACCAGTCTTTTCAATCTTCCCCAAGCAAGTACAAAAATTACTTATAGAGCAGAACATGTGACTGGAGGTTGAGGTGGAGGAAAGAGGAGATCGAACACAGTTTCCCCACTATGGATTCAGTCTGTTTTTTTCTGTTTGAGGTAATAGAGCCCTGGGAATATTTGACCCAGCTGGAAGATAGATAAGAATGGAAAATTAAAATGGGTTTCTGATGGTAAGTCAGATGACAGTTGAGCTGAGGAAATCAGAGAGACATTGGAGGAGAAAAGAGTTTAAAAAAAGCAGACATGACCTTAGCCTTGGCACATACTAACCTTGGGTACAAGCTGGCTCAGGGGAAGTCGTTCATAGGCATTGGCTGAAAGAAAATAGCCTTCCTCTGTCAGTGTGATGCTTATTAATCACAGCAATCCCAGTGGATGGCAGTTAGAGTAACAAATGGCCCTAAAGATAGCACTTTAGCTGGAAACCATAGCTGAAACTAGCTGGAATAGAGAGAAAACAATCAGTAATCAAGTGAAGGCATGACAACTGGAAGACAGTAATGGAAAATGAAGCCCAGTTGAGAGTACAAAAGACAGGATGTTCAGTGGGTAGCAGATTCAGCAGAAAGTAGGGTAATGGCATTCATTACCAGAAGACATAAGCAGCTTTCTACCATAAGTGTGAATTGCTCCTTCACAGATGTGCTTCAGCCACGTATGTTCTCCACATATTTATGCCCCACATGTGAAACCTAAGCATGTCTATTCTTTTCACTGAAGGTATTTTGGGGAAAGTGATCTCTAGGCTTATGGGAAATGTTCTGTTGTGGTTTTTATTACTATGCTATTTCTAAATATCTTTGTTTTGAACGAAGTGTATCATCTGACTAATAAAAGTAAACACACCAATGAGGGGTAAGGGATTATGGTTTGAAGAGGATTCTTATCCACAAGGTACCTATAACCTATGGGTAACTTTCTGGGGACAAATAGATGAAGGGGGTACTGTACAATACACTATAAGGGGCAATCCAGGATTTGTATTTTGAATAGTATTGCAGGAAACCACTAGAGAAATATTACCATTTTGTGGTTGTTATTATTTTTTCAAGGTATGATTGAATAATAGGGTTTTTGAATGCCTGTGTATTTTACAACCTTGGCTAGTTGCTTTAAAATAATTATTTTACTATTGTATATTAACGTGCCATTGAAGCATTGATGCTTATTACTATGATGACTGAGTAGTACATTAAAAAGAAAAAAAAAAGGTTAAATCTCTGGAACACAGATATACGGTAATGCTTCTAGATTCACATATAGTCCTGCTATTTAAAGGAGTGTCTTATAAAACAAATGAAAAAGGACAATGAAAGTACCTTATAAGATGGAGCAATTATTTTGGAAAGATGTGAAGTAGTTAACAACAAAATAAGGAGACAAACCAGGCCCTGTCTGTTTTCTATAAATGATCTGAGCCAATAGACTATGCTAAAATTCATGGTGACATAACTGCAGTGGATACCTGGAAATCAGTCACTAGGTCACTAGTCCTCAGACTGAGAAAGAAGTAATAGAAAATTGTCCCAGAGCTACCAACCTGAGGAAGGGGATATCTAAAGGTGCTGCAAAAAGCATTCATAAGGGGCAGCTAGGTGGTTCAGTGGATAGAGCACCAGCTCTGGATTCAAAAGGACCTGAGTTCAAATCCAGATTCAGACACAGAACACTTACTAGCTGTGTGACCCGGGGCAAGTCACTTAACCCCATTGCCTAGCCAAAAAAAAAAAAAGGTAAAAAACATTAATAGGGGAAAATTGCATCTGAAGTTGGTGAGGAAGCTGGATGCAACTGAATTTAATAAACATTCAGTACCTGCTATGGGCTATACACTATGCTAAGCACTCAAGATACAAAGACATGTAAGGATAGGGGATGATCACATTATCCCATCCTACTAGAGTAAGTGGTAAAATAACCGGATTGGAACAGATTGATTAAATTTGAATTTGAAATCACAGATTTGAATCAAATCAATCAAAAGCTCTTCACCACACTCTATGTGTACCATCTGACAATGCAATTTCTAAATGTCTTTGTTTTGAACTAAGTGTGTCAGCTTTGATTGAGAACAACTCTAGCCTAGTCAAAGTCACAGAACGCTGCAGGCAACAAGCCTGAATCAGCACCTGATATTCTAGTGACTTGCTTTTTCTGTGTGAGCACTTATAGGAAAGTAGAAGCCAGTGGTAATAGGAAGTATTTAAGGAGCTCTGAATTCTTCAAAACAAAAGTGGACCTAGAGAGGTTTGACTGGAGTGACTATGTCAGTATTAGACTACATGAGTGGGGAGAAGGAAGAATGCAGTGAGCACCACAGGACCATAGGCACAGTTAAAGGGAAGCTAGGAATACCAAAGACAAACCTCACAATTTTGCCAATGGCCAACCCCAGCTAAAATGCAAAATAATGTCAAATGCAAAATAAAGGCAGCATTTTTTTTTACTTCAATAGACACCAATTTCAAAACTCTAGTTGCTTAAAACTTTTTCTGTAAACTGAAATAGGTACAGAAATGATAGCAAAAAACATCTACTGAGTCATGTTGTAGTAATGCCCAAGAGTTTCCTAGTTGTAGCAACATTTTTCTTGGTTCTAGACATTCCACTTTTGTCTATTCAATTTCACAAACAATTACATTTCCATCTCTTCTCTTAAATAGGTATTTCAAAACCTCAGCATTAGCAAATTCTCCAGGACACCCATCCCCTTTTCTTTAAATACTCTTTTTTGCTCCCCTCTGCAGTCCATTCAGAACTTTCCTTTTTGCGTCTATACTTCTCAAGTACATTGAACTGAACTAGAGAACTTAGAAGGATGACTGGTCAAAATAAAACATTACAGACCTCACATTTCATGTTACCTTTTTTTTTTAAACCTCCTGTTTTCTTGATACTAATGTAGCAATGCAGTTTTGATCATCCTGATTGTTTAGTTTATCATTTTGTCATATCCTTTATCACTGGAAGTAATTGGGACTGTGGCTAGAACTTGGCAATCTTTGTGTTAAAGAGAGATTTTTATCATAAAGGTTTGTTGCAATAATATTTGACTGATAGGTTTATGACTCTCTTCCTTTTCTCTTTAAAATATAATAAAACTGACACATTTATCCCAGCTGACAGTATACCATTGTCCTTTTTCTCTCCATAAAAAGAAAGAATGTATGTTTCTTCATCTTTTTTTATGGCCAATGTTGGATATGATAATTACACAGCTGTTCAGTTTTGTTTAATTTCTCTTTCTGTTTACATTGCCATTAAGTACATCACTTATATGATCATGTGTATTGTTCTCCTGCTTCTGCTTACATCGCTGAATTTCAGTTATCATGTCTCCCTATGACTCTGAACTTCTCATTTTTATTGTTTCTTATGTCAAAATCATAATCTATTACATTCTTATGCCACAGTCTGTCAAGGCATTCCCCAATCAAATACGTATTTTGTTTCTATTTCTTTGTCATTGAAAAAGGGTGCTTGCTATAAATATTTTGGTAAACAAGAAAGTTTTTTTTTTGTCTTTGATCTACTTGGAGCATATGCCCAGCCGGAGGATCTCTGGGTCAAAGGATATGAACAATTTGGTCATTCCCCAACTCACCCCACCCCCACCACATAATTCTAAATTGTTTTCTAGAAGGAATGGTTGCACCAATTCACAATTCCACTAACAATGTATTAGTGTACCTATGTTCCAGCAGCCCCTCCAACATTGACTACTTTTTTTTTAACAATTTAAAGAGTGTGAGGTGAAATTCCAGAGTTATTTTAATTTGCATTTCTTTATTAGTTATTTGGATCAGTCTTTCATATGGTTGCTATTCACTTGCAATTCTTTTGAGAAGCATATCTTTTTTTCAGCTATCTGTTTAGGAATGGCTCTTGGTCTTAGGTATTTAATGTTCTATGTGTCTTTGATATCAGACATTTATCATAGATATTTGATACAAAATTTTTTTTACCAATTAATATTTCTCTTCTAATCCAATCTACTTTTTTTGGGCAACAGTTTTTCAATTTCATGCCATTTAAACAATTTATTTTATCTTTTGTGAACATTTATGTTTATTTGGTTAAGAGCTCTCCCTCTAACTGTAGTTGTAGAAAGTACTTCCTTTAATTTTCCTTGGATATTTTTAATGGTGTCTCCTTTTATTCAGTTAGTCCATAAGCATTTCTTAAATGCTTAACTATGTGCCAGGCACTGTGCTAAACACTAGAGATTAAAAGAAAAGCAAAGACAGTTTCTATCTCCAAGGAGCTTAAAACTTAATGGGGAGACAATGTGTAAATGACTAGGTACAAGACATAGATAGAATAAATAAGAGGGTGACAGAGAAGGGTAAGCACTAGCAGCTGGAGAGACCAAGGAGTGTTTCATGTAGAAGGTAGAATCTGGCTGGTGGGAAGGCAAAGAAACTAAGAGAACATTCCAGGCATAGGGGACAGCCAGTGCATGTTGCTGAATTTTAGAGTGGCTGGAGGGAAATGTAGGAAATAGCTATGTGTTAAGTGCCAAAGGACTTTATATTTTATCCTGAAGGTAGTAGGGAGCCACAGGAGCTCACTAAGCAGGGAGGTGACATTTTTAGACTTAGGCTTTAGAAAAATCACCCTGGCAGCTAAGTGGAGAATGGAGAGAGTAGAGAGAGAGTAGAGAGTAGAGAATAGAGTAGTGGAGTAGAGAGATTGGGGGCAGAGAGATCAATTAGAAGAGTACTGTAGAGGTGATGAAGATTTGACATTGGGTAGTGGCTATGTGAGTGGAGAGAATGGGACTTCTACTAGGAATGCTGTGAAAACTGAAATAACAAGATTTGGCAACAGATTGGATATGTGGTCAAAGTGAGGAGCTAAGGATAAAACTGAGGCTGATGGCTCTAAGAGACTGGGAGGAAGGTGGTGATGTCAACAAAAGTAGGGAGGCTCAGAAGTGGGCAGATAATGATTTCATATTTTACATTTAGGTGGAGTATGCATTTGGAACAGTGTGTTCTATGGTGAAAGATGCTGGTAAATCCTTTCATTTTATGTATGAGGAAAGTGAAACCCCAAAGAAATCAACTTAGACAGGGTCACCTACATAGTGAATGGGATTTAAATCCAGCACCTTTGAGTCCAGATCCAATTTTCTTTCCATTGAATATCTGATTTTGGTCTTATTTTTACTCAGATATCCATTTGCATTTCTACTTACTGGACTTCATTTTGCATGGACTTTTTGCAATTTATTGGTCTTTATGTTATCTCACTACTTAGGGATCCTAGTATTATTCTTGTACCCTAAGATGCTTTTTTTTTTTTTGGTGAGGTGATTGGGGTTAAGTGACTTGCCCAGGGTCACACACCTAGTAAGTGTTAAGTGTCTGAGGCTGGATTTGAACTCAGGTCCTCCTGACTCCACGGCCTGAGCTCTATTCGCTGTTCCACCTAGCTGCCTCTCCTAAGATGCTTCTTTAAGATCACTGAAGACATCAAATATTGGTTGTAACTTTTAGGGGGAAAATACTCTACAAAGCAAAGAACACATATTTTGATTAATAAGATAACCAGATGAAAACCTTCTTGAAACATAACCTCATTATAATTTATGGGCATGCAGTCTATTGAAGAATGGCTATTGGTATTATACATTTTCATTAATTCCCTATATATTTTAGATACCAGATCTTTATTAGAGATAAATGTGGTTAGTACATTCAATAATCTAAAAATCAATTCAAAGTGGTTTGGGGAGGCACATTACACCACTCATGGAATCTTTTGCTATTTTCAGAAAAGAAGATTAATGTCTTTCCTTTATGCACAAATTTCATAAGCTCTCAAAAATGGGCAGGGGGAAAACTCAACAATCCAATAAAATTTTCTCTGTTGGACTTGTTATTTATGTCTTTCAAGTGACACTTGTTAGGAATTCACTTGCATCTAGATATTTACTGATGTTCAACATTTGATTGTAAATTGAGATAATGTCTCTTGTTCAGTGTTCCTTAGATACTCTGGAATCAGATATACACTTCAGTTGCTATGCAACTTTCTCTCAGGGTTATTTAGAGCCCAGTGGTGGTTGCTAAACAGCCTGTTCTCAATTTCCTTGTTTTTGCTAATAAAATTAAAGTGAATTTATATCTAATTATATATTTCCTTCCATTTATCTTAGCTATAAGACCAGATCCACCTTCCCCCCCTGCAATATGGGCAATGATCTTAGTCATTAATTTCCCATTATTGGTATCACCAGTTAGCTTCTCAGGGAGAATTTCTTGAACTCTCTTTCTATGCCATGCTCCCCTTATGATATTTTTCTTTCTGATTTATTTTCTCTTTTCATCTGAAAAATGATGTTTGCCTATGGTTTTTGCTATGATGTTTATTTAATTACCCACTATTCAAAGACCCAAGGTCTCTATGACATATGGATAGTAAATCTACTGTAGACCTTTAGTTTAAAAAAAAATGAGAGTACAGTAATGCTGCTAATGATAGCTAGAAAACAAAGATTAATATGAATGTTGTTTAGATAATTTAAATGGAATCTACATTTCTTTTTAATTGAAATAGCCCATTGTTGTTAAAACATTAAGGGAGTGGGGCAGTTAGGTAGCACAGAGGATAGAGCACTGGCCTTGGAGTCAGGAGGACCTGAGTTCAAATCCAGCCTCAGACACATAACACTTACTAGCTGTGTGACTCTGGGCAAGTCACTAACCCCCAATTGCCTCACCAAAAAACAAACAAACAAAAACATTGACGGAGCAAGTTAATTGATTTCTGGGAACAGGAAGGCATCAGATAATACAAATAGTGCTTATAAGGGCATCAGAGGATACCTGTAGCTAGCCTGTAAAAGCAAGGATAGTAAGAGAGCCAAATGAGGCTTCTTTGAGATAGAGCAGGGTGGTATTGGTTCCCTGATGTTTCATAAGATTATCAATACAGTTCTAGAAGGGACCTTAGAGGCCACTGAATTCAACTCCCTCAATTAACAGATGAAGGAACTGAGATATAGAGAGGTTAGGTAACTTGTCCAGCGTCACACACTTATGAATTATCTGGGTTAGGATTTGAACCCAGATCTCTCTGACTTTAAGTTCAGGGGTTTATCCATTACTCCACACTGTCTCCTCTGAGTGGTTTCATGTGTGTGTGTGTGTGTGTGTGTGTGTGTGTGTGTGTGTGTGTGTGTGTATTTAGAACACCAAGGTCTTAGGTGCAGAACACACCAAAAGTCTGGGTCATGACTTAGTGTCACAAAGTTTTTGTTTTGTTTTGTTTTTAGGCAATTGAGGTTAAGTGACTTGCCCAGGGTCACACAGTTAGTAAGTGTCAAGTGTTTGGTCTGAGGTCCTCCTGACTCCAGGGCCGGTGCTCTATCCACTGTGCCACCTAGCTGCCCCTTAGTGTCACAGAGTTGATGATAGCTACATCCTTCCCAACTTTTGACTCTTCTTCTATTCTTAGGCATACCTATGTAAGAAAACATAAGATTATTGTCTTTTTTTCCCATTAGCATGAAGGGCTCTTTCATTAACATAGTAACGAGAATTTAGTTTGGGTTTTTTTAGTGTTTGAAGATTAGATCATTAGGCAGAGATTTCCTCAGATGGGTTAAGGGAAGTAGAGAGCTGGCCACAGAATCAGGAGTCCCCCTCCCCCAACTAGAAGTTAGAGAGAAGATGAGTTTTCGATTCTAGCTCCCTTGGATGATTGCTGGCATTGATAGTGGTAAAAATTGGGGATGGTGCTGATGCCGAGTGATAGTGATATCAAAAATGGGCATGAAAGAAAGAAAAAAGCATTCATGAACCATGTTAAAAAAATACAGAGAGAATAGAATGGGGTTTGGAAGGGGACACAGACAAGCAGGAAAGTGTTGCAATGACAATGTTAAATTTGGAGTTACTTTTGAAAAAAAAACAAGCTTAATGTAGTAGAGATTTAGTTTCCTATGCAGTCCTCTTTTTCTGTTCTTTATATGGGGAAATATTCCTGCTTGTTGATATTTATCAAGTTCATAATAATGAACCAGAAATTTTTTTAAAAATCCTTATGGAGTAACATACTTATTCTCTTAACTTCTTAGAATAAGTGAGTTTATCTATGCAACAGGAGTTAAGTTCCATAGAATATGTTTCAGGATTCCCTAAGCAACTTCTGGAGGCACATGTGACTCAGTCCTGAAGGACTTGGCACTTTGGTGCGATGCATCGGAGAGAATGCCACGTTCAAAGGGAGGAACTCAACCCCTGACTTGGCTTTCTAGAAGACGTGGACCTGGAAGGAATGATTTGGACAGCACAAAGCTGAGGTGAAATGTAAAATCCCTATTTAACAACTGTATCAGGTCTCAATATTTCAAATATCAACTTTCTGGGAAAGTATAACAGTAGTTACAAGCTACTACGCCCTGTTTTGAATCTCTGTCGATGAAAGCTTGTCTTTATATCTAGCATTTCTTTTGTGTTGAGGAAATCAACTGCTGCCCTCTTCCTGATTCGTATTTCACATTGATTATCCTTCACTTCCCACTTTTGAGGAAACCCCAGACATGAGCAAAACCTAGGTTTAAATAATTTTACCCTGGGCTCAGGGGTGATGTAAAGAGCCAAAGAGTGTGAAAAATAGAGCTTGAGTTCTTCTTTTAATTGTTCAAGATCCCTCAGAAGTGAATCAGGTCCATGTGAGTGCCTGGATCTGGACTGAGAGATCCCTTTAATGGAGAAAGAGAGAGAGGAGGTATAGTGCCTTTGTCCGTTGGGCCAATCAGTGGGTCTTATTTTTATATCTGATTGCTTTCACTTTTGACAGGGCAAATAGGATAGCAAGAGTGCTTTTGAGAGTAGGGGACATGTATCCATTTTGACCTTTCCTTGGTAAATGGTATAAAATATTGGTCAGAGGGAAGGAAAAAAAAAGGGGGAAAAAAGAAATTTACATGATAGCTGTATTTTATATTTATTATATATTATATTTAAAAGGAATATCAAATTGTACATAATAGATTTGCAGGTTCATGAGCAAACATCTTTTTTATTATATTATCTTATGGAAATGCTTGTTTTATTCCATAAATTAAAAATATGATAAACAAATGTGAGAGGAGGGGACATAAATAGTGGAAGAGAGGAAAGAAATGAGGAGTAGAAGCAGCTAGGTGGCACAATAGATCACAGTGTACTGGCCCTGGAATCAGGAGGACCTGAGCTCAAATTAGGCCTCATACTCTTACTAAGTGACCCTGGGCAAGTCACTTAATGTCACCCTGATTGCCTCAGAAAGAAAGAAAGGAAGGAAGGAAGGAAGGAAGGAAGGAAGGAAAGAAAAAGAAAGAAAGGAAAAGAAAGAGAGAGGGCAGCAAGGTGACACAGTGGATAGAGCACCGGCCCTGGAGTCAGGAGGACCTGAGTTCAAATCCAGCCTCAGACACATAACACTAGCCGTGTGACTCTGGGCAAGTCACTTAACCCCAATCGCCTCACAAAAAAAAAAGAAAGAAAGAAAAAAGAAAGAAAGAGAGAGAGAGAGAATGGTAAGCACTGAAGAAAAAGTTTCTCAGTTTCACAGTTCTGTTATTGTTAATAGCTGAATGATGGTGGCAACAATAGCTGAGCTTAAGGGTCAGGGGTAAGGTTAATCTAAATCTAGGACACAAGGGAAGATGTTGCTATTATTTCAGTTGACTACTTGGAAATGTCTCCAACACGTTCCAGGAAGCAGTTTGTCTATGATTTAGCTATGTCTCTAACCATCACAGAAAAGCATTTCAGAGCTAAAAGGGACCCCAGAGATCCTCTCGGCCAGACCTCTTATTTCCAGATGAGTAAACTGAGGCTGAGAGAAGTTAGATCTCTTACTCAATTGTTTGGATAGAGCTAAATCTACTTATCCTGAAATCTAATCCAATATACCATATTGTCCACTTTGCTACTGTGATTTCTATCTGTACAGAGACTAGTTGTACTTGCATACATCTTCTGGTGTTAGATCTTTTTTCCCCCAGAGCCATACCCAGGGGAGATTGACAACAGTGTTGCCCTAGGATGTCAAAATAGCTCTGTGTATTCCTTTAGCAGACAGAAACAAATGAGCTTAGCACCTAATTAGCAAAAATAGCTAGTTAAAATAGGAAGCTATCAGATGAGGCTCCTTCTTCTCTCCAGTGGGCACACCTAAAGTGAACTCTTCCCCAATGGGTCCTATTCCCTCCTCAGCAGTAGCTTGGGGTCTCTCTCACAGTGGGAGCAAGAATCTTCATCTCTCTCTGCACGGATTTGGTCTCAGGCAATGGAACCTTGTGTCCTACAAGAGGGAAGCAATAAACATTTATCTAGTGTTAACCATGAGCCAGGCACTGTGTTAAGTGCTTTTTACAAATGTTATCTCATTTGATCTTCATAGCTATTATTATCCCCATTTTTAAGTTGAGGAAACTGAAGTAAACAGAGGTTAAGTGACTTGCCCACAGTGGCAAAGCTAAGTATCATATATGTCTGATACCATATATGAACCAATCCAACTGCTCTATCCATTGCACTACCAACTACCTTTTCCACAATTCAAAATCTCTCCCAAAATTCTCTTCAAACTCATTCCCATTCAACTGACTACTTGCGTGTGTGTGTCAGTGTGTGTGTGTGTGTGTTTTTACTCTGGCACCAACATTGCTGGTCACAGCTTTTTTTACCCTTTATTGCTAATAGGTAAGATCCTCGATGTCAGAAAGGATTGTGTCTCCTTCTTCCTTTGTATCTGCTCACAGCTCTGTGTATAAAACTTTTTTTAGTAGGTTAATTTTTACTGGTTACAAAAATGTAGCTTAATAGACTTATCTTGTCCACGAGGGAGCAGATGTTTTGGTATTTGAAAAGTTCTCAGACCCTAGTTTAAATCCTGTGGCAGACAAGCCCACTTAAATCAGCAATATACCTTCAAGTTTTAACAGAAGATTACCTGCTACAGGGTCACCTAAGCTTTAAAATGAAATGAAAGCTTACTTTGTTTTATTATAGTAATGGTGCATCTTTCATGTAAAACTTTTAATGACAAAGCCTTTGAGAGTCATGGTAACTTTGAGGTGAGAGGTAACTATTATTATGCCCATTTTATAGATGAAGAAATTGAGAGGAAACCTCATAGGATCAACCAGCAGGTCAAGTCAGTGGCAAAATCATGAACCCAAACCAGTTCTTTGGTTCCCTGTTAATTATCCCACTCTTCTCTTGCCAAATTAGCAAGGTTGGTATATGGAATACAGTAACCTCTTCCTCCTTCTCTCCAACTAAACAAAGCCCTAGGGATCCTTAAAACCCCTGAGTCACTTTGTGAGAGTATGATTTTCCTTCCAGTGTCTGAATATCAACTGGCTACCAATTCTCCAGGCATTCTCCCCCAAGCATGAATCACTACCAGTCTGGCTGAAACTTTGACCTACATACTCCCTAGGTCCAAGACCCCAACTCTCTGACTCCAATGCCTGACTCTGCTCAACCCAGAGAAGAACACTATAAAACCCCATCCAACTTTGCTGGTTTTGGAGCCCCATTCCATTTGGGGACCCAGCAAGATGCCTTATTCCACCCAGGGTCCCATCAGATCTGACTTGCTTTCATCTTCCCTCCATGTCTTTCTTTACTATAAATATGTCCCCTTAATAAAGCTGACGTGCTTTATTATCTTGTGATGTGCTCCATTTTATTCTGTATTAAACTATATTTTGAACCTTGTAGTTACTAAACTTGTATTAAGACAGTAAGCCAACCTTCAATTTAAAAATAAATATGACACCCCCAAAGCTCTAGACCATTGGTCTACAACCAATGTCAGGTTCTGACCCTGCTTTTCCAGTATGCTACGGGGAAGGAGCACAGTTGGTCGGTCATTCATTTTTAAGAAGATAGGGGAAGAGAATGGTGGGCCAATAACATTCTTGAGTAGGAGGCTTTGGAGCAAGGTAGGGGGATTGTCAGATTCTTGAGTTGTTTGGCTATTATCATGCTAATGTTCATACTTCTGTGACAGAGAAAGGCTGCAGGGGCTATTGGCTCTTTGGATCAGAAAGAAGGAGACGACAGTAGTAATAGCAACTTGACCAAGAGCCTCTGCAAAATAGACTGAATAACGTCTTTGGCATGTGCGAATTTTAATATAGATCAAAATGTGGTTACATGTGCAACACATGAAGCATGACAGTCTGCCTCAGAGGGCAATTAGACACTTGCTCAATGACTGGAAGAATAACATGGTTTCCACAGTCACCTAGCTGTGGGAAGGGGGAGAAGTGGAGTAGCATGATGGATATTTTATCTGGTGTACCTTGTTTATTTAGGCCATCCACCCTGACAAAGTGCGCATTCTTTTTTCAGGTTTTTGATACCCAAATGCTAAAATACTGTAAGTTAAATGTATAAAGACTTATGTGGGTGGATCAGTTATTGGAATCTCTCTTCAAGATAGCACTGTACATTGCTATATCCCCTTTTTTGTGGTCTCCACCATCCAAACATTTAATTGGATGTCAGTCTCAGCCACTTCCTTGCCAACTCATTTATTATTTACCATGAGAAAAGAAACCTTTCTTCTCCAAAACCAGCCAGAGATGCATAAGATAGTATTTTAAGGGTAAGCAGATATGATCACTAGTAGTTCACTGTGTTACAGACCCCCTAGAAAAATCAATCATATAAATCATTTGACATCCAGGGAATTTGAAAGAAACATTCTTATCTTGCAAATTCTCTCATTAAGTAGAATTTATTGCTGATGCTGGGTTGATAGCTCAGGAAACGATATTGTTCACTTTCATCCAATAGCTGAGCCTGGAAATAATGACTTGAAATAAGATCTGGTTCATTTGCAAAGGATCTTTCAGCCAAAGAATGCTAAGCTCAAGGTTGTCTCAGAATGTGTGTTTAAGCTACATGCCAATTTGCTAAGTGAAAGCAGTCCTGAAGCTTAGCAATGATTATAATATGCTCTCTGAGTTGAGAGAAACGCTGCTTAATGAAAACACTTAATCCTCTTTTTTAATTTTTAAAGTACTTCCCACCACCATTAATCTAACAATGCTGCTTCCATACTAATGAGATGCTGTAAGGAAAGAAACTGCAAGAGTTGGCAGCTGATTGTATATGTGGGGTAAGTGAGAGAGCTGAGTCAAAGATGACAGCAAGGTCGCAAACTTGGGTGACTGCAGGGATGGTGATGCCTTTGATTGTAATGGGGAAGTTCAGAAGAGATGACAGCACTTCCCGTTTGGAATGCCCGTTTGGAATGCAGTTGGTGATGTAGAACTGGGGCTCAGGAGAGCTGTATAAAAGCTGTATAAAAATAGATCTGGAATCTGCAGAGGGATGATAATTGAACTCATGGGAGCTGATGAGATCACTGAGTGAGAGAATAGAGAGAAAAAGAAGAGGGACCCAGGATAGAGATTTGGGGTCGCCCATAATTAATTGGAATTAAATGAATGAAGTTCCTGTAAAAGAGACTGAGGAGAGATCAGATAGCAGAACTAACCATGATCATTGAACAAAATCCGCAGAGTAGGAGAAGGTAATCAATATTGTCAAATGGTATAGAATAATCAAGAAGGATGAGGATAGAGGAGAGCTTATTAGTTTGGGCAATCAACAGAGCAGTAATTTTGGAAAGAACAGTTTCCATTGAATGGTAACATTGGAAGCCAGATTACCAAGGATTTGGAAGAGAGCCAAGAGGGTAGGAAGCTGATGAACTCATTGTGGATGGCTTTTTTTTTTTTACAGGAATTTAGCTGAGGAGGGGAGAAGCAATGATAGTTTTTAGGTATGGCAATATCTAGTGAGTTTCTTTTAGGATGGAGGAGACTTAGAGTTAGGAAGACAAGTTCAATCCTGTTTAGCTGTGTGACCCCAGGCAACCCACTTAACCTTTCTTGGCCTCAGTTTCCTCCCCTTTGAAATGCGGATAAAATAGCACCTACCTCACATGATTGTTGTACAGATCTAATGTAAATCATTTTGCTAACTCACTATATAAATACTAGCTACTATTATTATTTGTTGGCATCTTGGAAAGAACCGGTAGATTAAAGATTAGAGAAAGTGTAGGGATGATGGTAGGAGCAATCTTCTTGAGAAGACAGGAAAAGATGGAATCAAAGGTGCATATAGAGGAGCTGGCCTTGGTAAGAAGGGCCACCTCTTCATCAGAGACCAGTGAAGGAGGAGCTATTGGGGAATGGTGACAGAAGACCGTGTGGTAAGGAAAGGGAGAGCAAAGGGAATTGCCTTCAAATGGCCTTAACTTTCTCAGTGAGGTAGAAGGAGCAATGAGGTGGAGGAGGGGGCAGCGTGGGAAGTGTGAGGGTCAGAAAAGTCACTGCGGTGCCTTGGGATAGGGAGTCAATTAGGGAGAACAAATAGAATTGTCTTGCTGTAGTGAGAGCTCGGTTGAGATTAGCTAGCAAAATTTATAGTTCGTTCAGTCAGCATGGTCTTATGATTTCTTCCAGATCCATTCAGCAGTGTGTAAGTAGCAATGAAAGTGGTAGATAGTGATTATAATCTAGGACTGAGGTTTGTCAAGGTATTATTAGTGATCTATTCTGTTGTTAGATATCTCTAATTATTAGGAAATTTTACTTGACATCAAGCCCAAATTCACCTCTCTGCAACTCCTACTCATTGCTCCTAGTTCTGCCCAATGGGAGCATATAGTAGAAATATAATAATGTATAGTATAGAACTCATTAATTAGAGTTGTGCAAAGCTATAAGTAAAAGGGGATACTTATTTTTAAGATGAGAAGAAAAAAAGTATAAATGAGTCTAAAGGGAATGAGAGAATATATTATTTTCTCTTAGTTCTTCCTGGTCAGTCATCTCAAGCTTGAATTTGTTGACTTTCAAGACAAGAACAAAAGTCCTATTTTGAATCTGACTTATCTGAGTGGGCCAGCTATGACGTATTTTGTGGCTTTTTAAAAAGACATTTTTAGATGCTTTAAAAAGGCATTTTAAAGAGTTCTCACATGATAAAACAGAGATTACAGACCCACAGGCACATACTAGACCCTAATACATAAATTGGATACTGTCCCCAGTACCTACCCTAAGTAAGGAAGCTATTAAAGTGATTTATTTGTGTCTCCATCCTTCTTGACTTCTCTGAAGAGATTGACATCATTTATTAGGTATGCCTAACAAATATTTCTTGATTGATTAACCACTCATTCCTTCTGATTAGTATCTTTTACCTGGGTTTTTGTGAAACTGTTCTCTCCTGGTCCTTTTCCTGCCTGTCTGATGGCTTATCAAAAGAGATATCTGTAAAGAGTTTAGCACAGTGCCAGAAACTTAGTAGGTGCTTAATAAATGCTTATTCCTTTCCCTTCCTTTCCTCTCTCTTCCTTCTCAGTCTCCTTTTCAGGATCACCATCCATGTCCCACACTCTATTTGAGGGTATGCCTATCCTATTCTCTCTCCTCTCTATATATTCTCATGAATTTCATCATGTCTCAGAGATTAAAATTTTCATTTCTATGCAGATGACTCCTTCCATCCTATTCAGATGTAACCCTCAAATCTCTGTCCTGAGCTCTAGTTCCATAACTCCTACTATGTCCTGAATATTTGCACCTGATTGTTTCCTAGGCATCTCAAATTCAACATATCCGAAATAAGACTAATCTTTCCTCCTAAACTTATCCTTCTTTACTTACCTATTTTTTTTTTTTTAGGCAATTGGGGTTAAGTGACTTGCCCTGGGTCACACAGCTAGTGTCAAGTGTTTGGTCTGAGGCCAGATTTGAACTCAGGTCCTCCTGACTTCAGGGCTGGTGCTCTATCTACTGCACCATCTAGCTGCCCCTTTACTTACTTATTTTTGTCCAGGGTGCCACCATCCTTCTCGTCCTTCAAATTCATAGCTTCAGAGTCATTCTGGACTCTGCACCCTCCAGTACTGTTTCTAGTGCTGTTCTACCTGAGCTTCTTCCACTGGGGTGTTGAATTACTCATGTCAACCTTCACAATTTCTCTGTCCCTTTCTCTATAGTCCCCCCAAGTTCAGGCCCTCACTACTTCTTGCTATTGCAATGACTTCCTAATTAGCTTTCCTGCATTCTGTCCTCCACATGGCTGGGGGAAAAGTCCTATAGCACAGGACTGCCTATGTCATCTCATGCTCCAGAAGCTTCAGTGACTCTCCATTGCCCTTAGGATAAAATAAAAACTCTTCTTTAGTACTTTAAGTCCTTCATGCTGGGCCATCTCCAGTTGTCCTGATCGATACATGGTCACTGGATCCAAATGGATCTGGAGGAGAAAGTGAGGCTGGTGACTTTGCACAGCCGTTCCACCCTTAAATTAATTCACTTGTAAGTCATGGTATCACCTTCCTGATGTCACAGTCCTCTTCGAGAATGAAGGACAAACCACAAGTCCTTCACAATTTGCCTGTAACCAACCTTGCCAGGGTGATTATAGATTATTGTTCTCACAAATTCTATGCTCCAATCAGACTGGAGGAGTGGCTCATCTCCTCTGCGTGCCACCCAGGCCTGATAGGCTTGTCCAATTCTCCTCTACTCCTTGTAACACTTAATTCCCCTTAAGGTAGAGAGGCCTCCTTCAAGAGACCTTTCGTGGTTCCCCCTGTGTTAGTGTAGCAGCTGTTCTGGGGCCATAACCCAACTGTGTACTTATGCTCATAGGCTGGGGTCCCTTGAGGGTGGAAGTGACTATTACTCCTCCCAGACTTTTAGAATTAACTATGTGGTGCTGGAGTTTCTAGTACTATTATGCCTGAGCTTCCACTGGGGTATTGTCAATTATCAATTAGTGGAATTTCATTAGAAAAGGAGATTTTCTGAGAAGGTAGAGCAAGAACATTCCTACAAAATGGAAGGAGGGCATTCTTTCCCCTTGCACATACAAGGTCTCTAAGGAGAGTGGGATCCAACTCAAAATAGCATGGTAGTGAGGCACACAAGCAGAAAATAGTTGTGGCATCTATCTCTGGGGATCGTGGAAGAGGCAGCATTTGCACGGGTCCCTCAGAGGATGGAGCTGATTTCAACAGCAGAACTGAGGCCATGGGACCAAGAACATCCTAACTGTAGAAAGACTAGAGAAAGCAAAAACATGGATATAGGAAATTGCTAAAGTGGCGAGGGGTACGTTGTTCAGTGTTTGTGAAACACTAAGGAGTCCAGTTGGCTTGGAGTATAGCTGAGACACACAAAGTTTGAGAGAAGACCAGGAATGGAGTTTGAAACCAAGTGTTGGGCAACGTTGAAAAAGTATTTAGTAAGCACCTACTAAGTGCCCAGTAGCATGGGAGGGTGGGTGGAATGCAAGAGAAATTGAAGGAGAACAGAACAGCTTCTACAACATTGTAAAGGAAAATAACTTTGAAAGATTTAAAAATTCTGATCAATGCAACGACTAGTCACCACTTAGAAGTCTGATGATGAAGTATCTTAGTAGAGGTGCAAAATGAGATATGCCATTTCACATACAATTCATGTATTAATTTCAAATATAAAATAATATATTTCATATGCAATTAATTTTCATATCCAAATAATGTATTAATATATTTGGTCACCTAGACTGGTTTGTTACAAGCGAGAGTTTTTTATTGTTTATAGGCAGAGATGGTGAGAGGAGTAAAAGAGACAATGATATAGATTTTGGGGGAAAAACATGAAAAGAGTCCATGAAACATTTATGAAAATGTGCAAAAGAAAATTCAGAAGAGGGCACAGATAAGTAGGACAAAGATGTGGGAGTAGTTTGCCATTTCCTTCTCTACAGTGAGACCATTTCAGAGATAAAGAACTGGCACAAATAGAGGTTAAGCGACTTGCCCATGGTCCCATAGCTAGTAAGTATCTGAAGTGGAATTTGAACTCAGATCTTGACAATAAGCCCAATGCTCCAACCACTACACCACCAACTGCCCCAAGCACTATATAAATGCTAGCTATTATTACCATCCCAAGATGCAGGACTAAAGGAGAAATATCTTAAATTGGGAGAAGCTAAGAGCTGCCATAAGCACTTTAGTACTCTAAATGAGTTGATGAGATGTGTGAAATAATTAACACCAGCCTTCTAAATAGCAGCTGAAGATAAGTGGAAACAAAGTGGCAAGGAAGCTGTGAAAATGGCCTGCAGCAGCCCATTGCTAGAAGGATAAAGGAGTCAATACTTACAGTTTTACTGACCAGTTAGTATTAGGACCAGAAGGTACAGAGCCACTCTGCAGTTGGCCAGTGGAGTGCAGAAAATGGTAATCGTTTACAATCTAATCAGTCACACTGTAGCTCAAAGGTCAAATGTTTTGACCTAATTCTGGTTTAACAGCCCCGCCTTTGTTCCCACATTCCTTTTTATTTTTCTCTACTTATTCCTGCCACTGTTTGGTTGCTGCCCTTCCCGCTTAAAGTGGACCAAAAAGACATCACTACGTCGAGGTCAAGGTACAGCGTGTTGCACTGTGGCTAATTAGACCAATCCGAGCTCAGAAGGCTCTGTCACAGGTTAGGCACAAACAGTCCATGTGAACATTTGGAGTGGAGATGTTTGTCTCTAACTTTGTGCATCTCACATTTCTTTTGAGCTACTGCAGTTCTGCTTTGCCCTTGAAGCACGGAACCTTCTTTGATGTGGGCATGCCATGCTGGGTGGTCCTGTGCCAGTGTCTCCCATATCTCACAATTGATTCCAAAGTTCTTCAGAGAGACCTTGAGAGTGTCCTTGTATAGCTTCTTCTGACCTCCAAGTGAGCACTTGCCTGGAAGACCACAAAAGAGTCTTTTAAGCAAATGCACATTCGGCATTTGAAAAACGTGGTCAGCCCATCGGAGTTGCCCTCTCTGCAGTAGAGTCTAAACGCTTGGTGGTTTAGCTCAAGAAAGGACCTCAGCATCCTTATCTTGCCAAGTGACCTTCAGAATCTTCCCTAGACAATTAAGGTGAAAACTATTCAGTTTCCTGGCATGGTGCTGGTATATTGTCCAGTTTTCGCAGATGTACAATAATGAGGTCAGCACAATAACTCTGTAGACCTTTAGTTTGGTAGGTAGACTAACACCTCTTGTCTCCCACACTGTCCCTCAAAGCCTCCTAAGTGCTGAGCTAGTTCTGGCAATGCATGTGTCAACCTCATCATCTATGTCTACATACCTAGAAAGTATACTGCCAAGGTAAGTGAACTTATCCACAGCATTCAAAATTTCTTCACTTGCTATAATCCACATGTGGATGGTGAGATGCTGGCTGGTAGAGAACCTCTATTTTTTTGGTGTTAATTGTCAAGCCAAAATTAATGCAAACGGCAGGGAATTGATTCATACCATTGCATCTCAACCTCAGAGGCTGCATTAAGTGCACAATCAACTGTCAACAAAAAGTCATGCACCAATTTTCCCTCCACTTTAGTCTTGGCTTGTAGCCTTTACAAGTTAAATAATTTGCCATCAGTGTGGTAGTTGACTTGATATTGTTTTCATCCTCCTTGAAGGCATCTGATAACATTACTGAAAACATCATGCTAAAAAGCATGAGAGCAAACACAGAGCCCTGCTTCACTCCTTTGGTGACTGGGAAAGCGTGAGAGCATTATCTATTATCCAGAACTCACGCAAGCATGCTGTCATGAAATTGGCATATAATGCTATTGAACTTCTCTGGGCAACCAAATTTTGCTGTGATGTTCCACAATCCTTCATCACTGGCAGTATTATAGGCCTTGGTCCGGTTGATGGACATTCTGTACAGACATTTGTTCTGCTTCTGGCATTTCTCCTGAAGTTGTCGGGCAACAAATACCATTCTCTGCCCTTTCTGAAACCACACTGGCTCTTGGGTAGATGACCATCTTCCAAGTCAAGGACCAGCTTGTTAAGGAGGACTCTGACAAGAATCTTGCCAGCAATGATTAGGAGAGAAACCCTTTGTGATTGTCACAGGACAACCTATTTCCTTTTCTTTTATAGAGATGGGCAGTGGAGCTTCCTTGAACTCCTGGGGGATTAACCTCCCCTTGCCATATAACCCAGAAGAGTTCAGTTAGCTTTTGTATGAGCAGTGGACCCCCTGCCTTGTAAATCTCAGCTGTAATAGAATCAGCACTAGCTGCTTTGCCACAGGAGAGGAGCCGAAAGGCATTCAAAATCTCTTCTTCAGCTGAAAGTTCAACCAGAGAGGGACTGACTTCCAACTGAGATAAATAGTCAATAGTTTTGGCATTGGTTGATGACAATCTGTTAAGAATGCTATGGAAGTAAGGGCAGCTAGGTGGCACAGTGGATAGAGCAGTGGCCCTGGATTCAGGAGGACCTGAGTTCAAATCCAGCCTCAGACACAAAACACTCACTAGCTATGTGACCCTGGGCAAGTCACTTAACCCCATTGCCTAACCAAAAAACAAACAAACGAACAAAAAAGAATGCTATGGAAGTGTCCAGCCCATCTCTCCAGGATCATGTGCTTACCACTAATCAATGTGGCTCCATCAACAGTGAGTAGCTGAGATGCACCATAGGTCTTTGGCCCCTATATAGCCTTCAGGGCATCATAAAAGTGCATTGGAGTGTTATCATCAGCATAAAACTGAATTTCATCTGCCTTCTTACTAAGCAAAGAATCCTGCATCTCCCTAAGCTCTGCTTGTACTTTACTTTTGATGTTTGTACTTTACTTTTGATGGAGTTAAACACTGCCTTCTTAAAGACAGATGAACTATCCTGCTGGTAAACCCTATGGAGTTCTCATTTTTCTTTTAGTAACTTCTGAATTTCCCCATCATTTTCATCTGGATGTTTCCAAGTGTTCTGGCCCAGATGAGTACATGCAGTACTGTACATCAGATCTCTGAAAGCTGCCTATACCTTTTCTGCCCCACTGTTGCCAACTGTGCCTTGGCTCAGTTTTCCCTCTAAGTTAGCAAGAAACTGTTCACTCACAGAGAAGCACTGGATTCTGTTGGCATGAAGTTTTCTGTTAGTTCTCTTGCCTTGGAGTCACCATTTTTGTTGAATATGAATGTTTAACTTGGGAAGGATAAGTCTGTGATTGGTCCAGCACTCTACACCACACATCACCTTTGTCACTCACATCCTGTTTGTCTCTTCTCCTTACAATGACATTACCTATTAAATGCCAATGTTTTCTACGATGGTGCATCCATGAAGTTTTATTGTATGTGGGTAAATGGTAGACAGTGTTGGTGATGGCAAGGTCATGAGACACACAAGTCTTCAGTAGTAATTGACCGTGGCTGCTGCTGTTTCCAACTCCATTCCTCCCAAGAACTCTCTGCCACATCTGATAGTCTGTGCCTACTCTGGCATTAAAGTCCCCCAGAATTATATGCTTGTCCTTTTTTGGTATATTGATGATGAGGGTCTCCAAGTCTTTCTAAAATTTTTCTTTGACCTCATCAGGGTTTGTTACGGTGGGGGAATAAGCACTGATGAGAGCATGAAACTTTCCTGCAAGTGGCAATTGCATTATTATAAGCCTGTCATTCACTCCTTTAGGGAGGCATACAAGCTTGTTGACTAGATTAGTTTTGATTATGAACCTACATCAGGTTCATAGTATTCCTCATCACTGTGGCCACTCCAGAAAAATGTGTATCCAGTTCTGACGTTGATAAGCTAGCCTTCATTTTCCAGCCTTGTTTCACTCAGGGCTGCTATTTGAATGTGATACTTGCTGAGTTCTCTTGCAACAAGAGCTGCTT
Source organism: Vombatus ursinus (assembly GCF_900497805.2). NCBI lineage: Eukaryota > Metazoa > Chordata > Mammalia > Diprotodontia > Vombatidae > Vombatus > Vombatus ursinus. Next base: position 10,786,375 of record NW_020954576.1, read on the forward strand.
GTCTTTCAGGTTTACTAGATTTTGTGTTGTCCACAAGTGTGTGCACATTCTATGTACCAATGGTGAGTGGAATCACGTTCACAAAAGTTTGTGTATGTTTTATACATTGTTTTGCATGTGTTTTGACTGCAGGATGGGATCCCTGCCTCCCACAGTAAGCAAGCAAGGGTTGGGTGAGGCAGACAATTTTTATGGTACCTTTTCTAGCCTTTTCCTAATGCCAGGAGGTGAGCAGTGTGGTCCTTAAAAATGGTTGCTCAGACACCCAGGGTGATGCTGAATCCCACTGCTGCTTCAGCCCAGTGAGAACACAACCCTATGGCCTAGGTTGCCTGAGTGCAGTGTTGTGACTTCAGCTCCCAGTGTATCCATACTTGCTTCTTCATAACTTGCCGATCACCACAAGACTTTGAGGTAGGTAAAAATGGTAAAATGATAGGGGTGATGTATTTTCACTCAAACATAGATTGGATTTAAGTGAGGCAGAGTTGCACAAAGTCTTACGTCTCACTCTCTCTTCCACAGTCATCAGAGTCCAGTGACAAGACAAAAATTAAGATGACTGGTGGTGGCTTGGGATGCAGTGGATGACCTTGGTGTCTTTGATGTCTGACCAAGCTCTAAGTACTCCAAAGAGCCTGCTTCAGCCTCCTTCATGGCTGTTGGAACAAATTATTCTCATCTATCCATTCTATCTGGAGAAGTATTCACATATTTGGGGTAGACACTTCCCTAACTCACTGATGGGTTTGAGGTGCTGTAGGTTACCCTCAACCTGGTTTAACCCATCTGCCAAACTGGTTTACTGGGGTGTGGCTGCTGCACATGCTAGAGCTTGTTGGAACCACAGGTGAGAGTTGGGTGGCAGGTGGACACCACAGGTGCAAAGCAGCCCTAAAAAGGGGTTGACAAATCCTCACACCAGAGGTACTAGTCTTCCCTGAACACCAGTATATCCCATTCTTGCACCAGTATCTGCCTAAAGCACACAGTCACACTATCCCATTTAAGATTAAGGTCAATTTAATGTAGCAGGGGTATCTCCATGGCTTTGCTCGCTGATGCCTAGAATGGACTCACTCCTTTCTGTCTATGAAAGTTCCCTCATTCCTTCAAGGGCTAGCTCAAATGTCAGCTCCTCCATGACATTTCCCGCCCCCCTCACTAAACTAGCTGAGAGAGAGTTCTTTCTCCTTAAATTCTCAGTGCACATTATATTTATCTTATTCTCTTTTCTATCATAGTTATTTGTGAATGTTTCTCCCCAACCCCGTTAGATTACCATTCTACTAAGTTTAAGTAATTGGAGATAGGTGGGGGCAGTGACAACCTAGTCTGGGCCTCCTGAAAAATAAGAAGAATTTTGTTTTGTTTCTGCTTGATATTTTTCTGGTTTGGAGGTCACCTACTTGACTGGGTTGAGTTAGAAGCACTGAGTCCTCCACATGGTTGTTTCCTCCACTTGGTGGTCAAGTGCTGAGCCAACTCACCTGGTTGGCTAGCAATTCTAAGCTCCAAAGAATGGCCCTTGTTGCACTTGTAAAAAATAAACATTACCAAGCAAAACAAACTCACACATTGGCCTTGTCCAAAAATACGCCTCATTCTGCATAAATGAATAGTTTCAGAGATAGAAAACTTATATGTTAGTTGAGTGCCTTGAATCCTTGGTTCTCTCAGTTATTCATGTAGGCCTAACTGTTGTGGTTATGTAGTGTTATGAGAAAAAATAATTAGACAACAACCCCTCACATGCCACAAAGTTCAGGCTTCACTGACTGTCTGGTGACAACAGTCCCAGTCCAATACTGCCTTAGAAGAACTAAAAAGAACTTGCCCAGCAACCTCAAATTCTCTTTAGAGATAGAAATGTCACTTTATGACACAGACAATAAGCATGAAAGGACTTCATAGAAATAAGAGATAAATGTGGGCTGGCATCATCAGAAAAGACTTACTTCCTGGAGGAAATGGAACTGGAGCTGTGACTAACAGGAGCCTTTTTTACACTTATGGCAGCTATTGCTTTTAGCTTGACTTTGTACCAAGAGGGATAAAATTCTCTCTCCACCCCCACTTCCCCACCCCCCCCTCCCTGCCCCAGGCAGAAAATCAAAGAATTATCTACAAGGAAACCCATAGCATTTTGAAAACTCTTTTGATGGTCCAGTCATTGGCAAGGCTATTGCAGCTGAAAGTGACTAGTTGAATAAAAGCATCTGTTGAAAATTGACAGTAGGAAGATGACAGGGAATTTGAACATTTCATGTGGTAGTAACTGGACTACAAAATTTCACTGAAGGGAAAGGAAGGAAGAAAGGCAAAGAAAGAAAGAAGGAAGGAAAGAAGGAAGGAAGGAAGAAAAAAGAAAAGGAAAGAAAAAAAGAAAGAACTTATTAAATTCCTATTGTATGCCAGACATTGTGCTAAATGCTGGGGAATACAAATAATAACAGGCTGGACAGGCTGCCCTCAAGAAATTCATATCCTAATAAGGGATTACAGCACTGATAAGGGACTTGAAGGTAAAGGTAAAAATGTTTTGGAAAGGGAAAGCAGAGAATGGTGATTAGAGTAATAGGGCAATTGATTGACAAGTCTTTACAGGGAATGATAGTTTTGATTTTATTATTGTTCTCAGAGCCCGAGTTGGAAAGTGGAATGGAGAAGAGGAGCATGACATAGAAATGATTGGGAAGTAGTGGTGGGTAAGGACTAAATCTTGATGGTTTTAGTTCCTATGACCTATTTTAGTACTTTGTGCATAGAATGGGTTTAATGAATGGATATGAATTCCCCTCCATGTACTGTACAGCAACACTGGCCTCCTTGCTGTTCTTCAATCAAGATGCTCCATTTTCTGACTCAGTGCCTTTTCGCTGACTGTCCCCCATGCCTGGAATTCTCTCCCTCCTTGTTTCTGTCTTTTGCTTCCCTAGCTTTCTTTCTTCAAAGTCTCATCTAAAATCCCAAATCTAGAAGAAGTCTTTCTTTATTTTCCTTAATGCTAGTTTTTTCCCCTCTCTTATCATCTTATTTGTACACAGTTGTTTCCATGTTATCTCCCCTATAAGACTGCCAATTCCTTAAGGGCTGGGACTGGTTTTGCCTTTCTTTGTATTTCCAGTATTTAGCACAGAACCTGGTACATAGTAATCACTTAATAAATGACTTATAACTTAACTTGGATGGATGGATAGATGCAACTAACTGTTGGAGGATATTGGCAATGCTAGAGTATAACATTTAAATAACTAGTGTAATCTTCAAGATCCATTGTGGTTTTTCTGAGAAATTTACAACCAAAATGTAGTTAGAGGGGGAAAATGTTAGGTATTTGCAGAGAATGGTAGTTGGAAAAGGAGGAAGAGAAGGAAGTGATGTTCAGTGGTCTTGTAAAAGAACTGAAATCCTGACTGTAAAGCTTACAGGAAGAATCTTAGGACATAAAACAGAAAAGAGGCCCTTAGAACCTCGTTAGGTGTCAAAGGCATATATGATCAAAGCTATTTCATTTTATTCAGTTAATCTAAGGTCCTTGTTTGCAAGCTATGTGTACAGGTTTATGTGTGCAGAGAATTCAGTTGGTGCTATCATGGCCAACCAAAGGCAAAACTGTGAAATGGACAAGGATTGTCAAAGGATTGTCAATCCCCACTTTCAGTGTCCCATTTCCCTCTTTTGGTTTCCTTTCCCCCCTTATCCAGAGTATCCACCATTCTCATGCTGCTCACTGGGAATCTCCTTGGGCAATTTCCCATGTTCCAAAATTGTGTCTCTTTCCTCCTCTATTACGACTGCCATTCCCTGCTTCAATCTAGCTGTTGAGGAAGAAACTGAGCTGATAAGCTAGTGCACCCTATGGTTTGAATGACCATTGCTAACTTAATATGTTGTTCCTTTCCAGAGGTAAATTTATGTTGTAAAAAAAGTACGCACATTATCTCAGAGGAATTATTCTGGACTAGATGCCCTCCAAGGTTCATTTCAGGTCTTAAAACCTCTGATTCTAATGGTGACATTTCAAATGGTGTTCCAATCAATCAAACAGCTATTTAATAAATGTCTGCTTAAGTGTTCTAGGTATTATGCTAGAACCTGGGAATACAAGTACAAAGAATGACACAATTCCTTCTCACAATGAGCTTATGAAAGGAGCACTTTGGTAGTCAGGGCAATCTTCCCTCATCCACTCAAATAATCCTACCTTATGGTGAACACCCGCTTTGAACCTTAATTTCAGGTCTACAAAACAAACTGAAACATTGAAAAACCTAATTCTTCCTTTAATACTTCAGAAATATTCCCTTCACCAAAAGAGATCAGAAGCACACTTCGGTAGGTGGTCTTTATGAATGGCTGTGGTAGGGGAAGAGAAATCAACACCTGGTAGTCAAGAATCTGGTAATGAAGTATATTAGTAAAATTTCTAATGAAAAATAATATGTGCTTGGTGCCTCTGAAGTTCATAAAAGATTTTCATACCACTAGGAATTAGGAAACAAATGGCACAGAGGAGGATTTAGGAAGCCTGGAAGTGAGACCTCCCATGCCTCTCCTAGCCCAAGAAGTCTAAATACTAATATGGCTCTGGGGAACTAGAGTGGAAAGGGGAAGCTATCTTTTGATTTTCCATTCCCAGGGTTGACAGATACTGCAGTTTTCTGATACCCGAGAATTTGAGGATCTGATTAGGGGAATTTTTTGGGGGAGAAAAGTTTAAGGAACACTGACTTAGATGACAAAGAACAATTTACTTAGAGCGTAGACAAGGAGGGAAGACCAGGAGAAAAAGAACTGAAGCTAAGAGGAAAACTCCAATGGAGAAAAACAAGGAGTTGAAGCCCCTGGATATGTCAGAGCCTCCAAAATGAATTCTAGAAATACTCAAAAGAGTTTGGGACTAATGAGCCACACAGAAAAGAAAACAACAACAAAACAAAACAAGTAGATAATGAATGCCTGTTGTCCAGACTATCATATGTTGTTGGTTGTTCCTTTAGTATATATGTCTTATACAGATGCTGCAGCTGGACCAGAATAAAATGAAGGTAAATCCTTTCTGGTGTTCTTCTATGCTATATGACTGTGAGTCATGAAATCATAGTTTCCAAAACTTTAATCAGTCGATAAGCATTTATTAAGCACTTACTATGTGTCATACACTGGGCTAGGTGCTGAGGATATAAAAGCAAAGAAGAAGAAAAACTCCTGCTTTCATCCCTCAACCTGCTCCAGTCATGCTGCCTCTACTTGGACCATCAACTCATAACCTGTAATCTGGACTCTGCCCCAGGGTCCCTTCATTCTGATAGGTCAGCTTTTGCCTTATCTTGGTGGGGCCCAGGGTTCCATGCTACTTTGGGCCCATCCATACCATGCTGTTCCATGTATATTTTGCCCCCTCATCTCCCCTTTTTTGCTTCCATTATGTATTGTTTTCCTCTATTAGAATGTAAGTTCCTTGAGGACAGGGACTGTCTTGCTTGCTTGTGTTTGTATCCCTAGTGCTTAGCACAATGCCTGGAACATGATAAGTACCTTTTAAATGCTCTGCCTGTCTGACTGTCCGTCTATGGAGCTTATGTTCCATTAGAGGAGATAACATAGCTTATATAAATAACTATATACATGCATATAATACAAAATAAATACAAGGCAGCTTAGAGATCTGCGTTATCCATAGGGCAATGAAAAGATATCAAGTATTTGTAAGTTGACTGCAACATTATTTGCAACAAAGCATTGCTCAGGAAAAGAGTCATAAAGGACATCATCAGAGAGATGTATGACCTCAAAAAGGGAGGTGGGTTGATTATGGTCATGATCGTGGAAATCCTACATGCTCTTTCTATTCCTATCCATCAAATGTCAGGAGAGCTAGTGGAAAGTCCCTAGCATACTGAGTTGACTCTTGCAGAGGATTCCTGAAAGGACCTGGGCAAGAGCTGTCCTGGATGAGAAGGGGTGAATGGGTTGGAATCTGTATCTTTGGAGACGGAATCTACGTCAATCAATCAATCAACAAGCATTCATTAAAGTTATCTCCTATGTCTAAGTACTAAGGATACATAGTCGAAAGGGATATAGTCCTGCCCTTCAGGAGGAGATTATATTCTAATAGATACCATCAATGAGGTCATACAACTATCCAAGTTTAGAAAAAGGAAAATAAGAAAAGAGGAATTTATGGGCATATGAAAGAATGATCAGAATCATATTACACACACACACACACACATCCTGAAATACTGTTTTTTGTTCTCCAATGTGTGTCTCGTATTTTCCATTGTCCTCCTCCAGTATGAGTATGGCAGAGTAGAACAAAATGTGTTTTTCTGTCACTGCAGACTTTGTGACTGAATGTGGGGGAGTTCTCACAGTTCCTGAGGCCTGTGCTCATTAGTACCCTGGGTAATGTTCAACAGTGAATTGAGGGCTCCTTAGCCAGTTTCTGTAGGCATTCTGCTAGGCAAAGGAGAAAAGGGGGAGCCGGGAATAAAGAGGCAGAGAGAGCAGAAAAGTACAGGGAACTTTTGAACCAGTTTGGCATGTGTGGAATTGCTATTATGGCTCCAATTTCCAGCTTCATAACTTCAAATTTTGTTGTGCCAGAATTATAGATTTATAGGCATCCTAGGAAAGGGAATCTAGACATTATTGAGACCAGAGATTCTTAACCTTGTTTTTGTGCCATGGACCCTCTTTGAAGGCTAGTGAAGCCTTTTGATCCCTTCTCCAAATAAGGTTTTTAAATGCATGAAATAAAATACATAGGATCACTAAGAAATCAAATTAAAACAACAACAAAAACAACAACAGTTCATTGGACCCAAATTAAGAATCCCTGACCTAGACCAACCCCCTTATTTTTTTCAGTTAAAGAAATCAAGGCATAGAGAGGTGAAATTACACGTCCAAGGTCATACAGTTGAAGCAGGGAATAAGAGTCTTAATGGAGGAGGGACAGAACCAGAGCTAGAATCCAGGTTTGCTGACTCTGAGTCTGACATTCCCCCCTCCTCAACTCATTCTTAAAAGTATAAAAGAAATAACCTATATCAGATTGCTTACCACCTCAAGGAGGGGTGAGGAAAGGGAGTGATAGAATTTGGATCTTAAAAAACAAAAACAAACAATAAATGTTAAAATTTGTTTTTATATGTAATTAGGGGAAAATGAAATATTATTTAAGTAAAATAATAAAGAAATTACTGAAAGGTAAAAAAAAAAGTATGAAAGAAAAAAGTATTTTATGTCCCACAGATAATAACAGATAATATACGTTGGAAGTCCTTTATAACCCTAGGGCTGGAAATAGTGCTTAGACCTATCCTATAAGCCAACCATCTTATCAGACTTTTACAGTACAGGCTGTTCCCTGATTATGAACACTTCACTTATAAATGACATTTATACATTCAGGAAAGGCTTTTGTCAACACCACTACACCCTTCTTCCTGAGCTTGGCTATTGCTGTTGCCAGGGTGAAATGTGGCCACTTCTGCCCTCAGGAAGTCCTAAGTGCCTAGAGATTTCCACCAGCATTCTCCTTTCTATGCTACTCCTGAAGGAACCCTCACCTAGCATATGGCCACCAAAGGAGTCTAGGTCACCATCAGACCAGGACACACACGTGTGTAAGAAGGTGTTATTTCAGCATTCCTCTATAGACTGGATAAGTTTATCTTTATTAATATGTGTTACTATTATTCTTCTGGGGGCTCTTCATATTGGTGCCAGACTTAGTGTGGACACCCAAATAGCCCAATCCACTTTAGCTCAGAATTCTAAAGCTCAAGCAATGCACTGGCCCCAGCCTCCTGGGCAGCGAGGATTGTAGACGTGTGCCACCATACCCAGTGGGTTACTACTTTCTAAATGTGTGCATTTGTTTGCATAGTAATCCCTTCCACATCACAGAGGCTAGGGGCATAGCACCCCCACAATTGGGAAAATGGGCATAAAAGTTTTTCACCCTCCCTTCATACCAGGAAGAAGTCTAAATTATTATGATATTAAAAGATAAATCATGTTGATATTAAACAATACTATATATAAATTTTATGTGTTTCTGAGTTTCTAAACTTTCTGTGTTGTCTGCTGGCCTTCGAGGGTTGACTGTGGCTTCCGCAAAATTCCCATTTAATGTCTTATGCTGACTGGCGATATATCAAAACCATGATGGGGAAAGTCATGATGTGGAAGGGATAACTGTACATGCTTTTTTCCCCAAAAAAATGTCTTTATATGCCAAAGGGTATGTAAAATTATCACTGAATTCCCAGTAAATTTTTGTCACCTTGTATTTTCTTAACTAACAAATCCTCTTTTTTTGCAAATTTTTTAAAATTTATTTTTAGTTTTCAACAATCACTTCCATAAGCTTCTGAGTTTTAATTTTCCCCCTCCCTCCCCAAGATGGTGTGCAATCTGATATAGGCTATACATATACATTCCCATTAAATGTATTTTCACATTAGTCATGCTGTAAAGAAGAATTAGAACCAATGGGGTAGGAACCACAAGAAAGGAAAACAAAACAAAACAGAAGGGAAAAAAAAGAGCAAATAGTATGCTTCCATCTGCATTCAAACTCCATAGTTCTTTCTCTGGATGTGGATAGCATTTTCCATCATGAGACTTTTGGAGATGTCTTAGATCCTTGCATTGCTGAGAAGAACTAAGTCTATCAAAATTAGTCATCATACAACATGGTTGTTACTGTGTACAACTTTCTCCTGGTTTTGCTCACTTCACTCAGCATCAGTCCATACAAGTCTTTCCAGGTTTTTCTGAAGTCCACTTGCTCATCATTTCTTATAGCACAATAGTATTCCATTACATTCATATACCACAACTTGTTCAGCCATTCCCCAATTGATGGGCATCCCCTCAATTTCCAATTCTCTGCCACCACAGAAAGGGCTGCTATAAATATTTTTGTACATGTGAATCCTTTACTCGTTTTTATGACCTCTTTGGAATACAGCCTTAGAAGTGCTATTGCTGGGTCAAAGGGTATGCACATTTTTATAGCCCTTTGGGCATAGTTCCGAATTGCTCTCCAAAATGGTTGGATCATTTCACAACTCCACCAACAATGCATTAGTGTTCCAATTTCCCCACATCTCCAACATTTATCATTGTCCTGTTTTGCCATGTTAGCCAATCTGATAGGTGTGATGATAACCAACAAATTCTAAAGTAATATTATAACCATGATTACAAAGATGTCTATGAAAATTTGTGATATTAAAAAGATGTCCTCACACTTGAAAAAGTTGGGAATCATTGTCCCAGAGTACTACATCTCTGTGTCCTGGCAAATAAAAACAATGACAAATGGTAACTGACATTTGTATAGTTTTTAGTTTTGCATAACACTTTATATACATTATGTTATTTGATCCTCATAGCCACATTGTGCTACAGGCACCTGTATTACTATTCACATTAGGTTGTCATTGTTTAGTCACGTTAGTTGTGTGTAGCTGTTCATGACCCCATTTGTTGAGTTATTGTTTTTTTGGCAAAGATACTGGGATGGTTTGCCATTTCCTTCTCCATCCCATTTTACAGATGAGGAAACTGAGGCAAACAGGGTTAAGTGTCTTTCCCAGAGTCACACTGCTAGTGAGGGCCAGATTTGAACCCAGGAAGATGAGTCTAAGGAAGATGAGTGCCCCATGGCACTCTATCCACTGCACCACCTAGTTGCCCCAGACTAGAATAGAATGAATAATTGGACTCAGCATTAAGCATCTACTTTGTGACAGGCATTTGGTAGCTGCTAGGAATGCAAGGACAAAATATATACATACATACATATATATATACATATATATGTATATATATATATATATAGTTTCTACCCTCAATGAGCTTACATTCTCCTAGAAGGAGGCATTTATTGTTGTTGTTGAGTCATTCTGCTAATGTCTGGTTCTCCATGACCCCATTTAGAATTTTCTCAGCAAAGATACTGGAGTGGTTTGCCATTTCCTTCTCATTTGACAGATGAGGAAACTGAGGCAAACAGGGTTAAGTGACTTACCTACAGTCACACAGCTAGTAAGTATCTGAGGCCAGATTTGAACTCAGGAAGATGAGTCTTCCTGATTCCAGGCCTGGTGCTCTGTCCACTGCACCAGTTAGCCACTCACATCTTACAGATGAGGAAACTGAGGATTAGAGAGGTTGAGTGACTTGCCAAGGATCAAATGGCTAATAAGAATCAGAGGCAGTATTCAAACCCAGCTTTCTCCTGGCTTCTCATCTGATGTTCTTTCTTCCTTACTGTACTATACTAAAGGAGCTATTTAGGAAGCAGCACATAGTTAGGTAGTGTGGTAGATGGTGCACTCAACTGGGAGTTGGGAAGGCCTGAGTTCAAATTCTGCCACAGATCCTTACTAACTGAGCAAGTAGATTAACCTTTCTCTGCCTCAATTTATCATCTATAAAATGGGGAAAATGATAGCCTCTCCCTTGCTAGGTTGTTGTAGGGATCAAATGAGATAATGTAGGTAAAGTGTTTTGTAGACCTTAAAGTGCCATATAAATGTTATCTGTTATCATACAATAAATTTGTTTTTGAGATCTGGGTAATATTTTCAATTCAATTCATTTATTAAGTTTGTATAACCCCAGTTCCAAAGCCCATGGGTATGAAACTCGTGGGACATTGATCTCCACCAATAAGGAGAGAGTCCCATACCCATGGGCTTTGGGATTGGGGTTACACATGTGCTGTATACCAGGCATTCTATTACTTACTGGCTAGGGATACAGAAACAAAAACAAAACATTCCCTGCCCTCAAGGAGCTTACACTCCAAAGGGAAGATCATATATATGTGTGTGTATATACATATGTGTTTGTATGTACATATATGTATGCATGTATATACATGTGTATATATATGAATGAATATAAAATATACGTAGACCAGTTTTGCCCTCTGTCTCCCTTCCCCTCACCCCTCACCCCCAAAAGCACTGGAACAGGAATAAACAGTTAAGATATCCAGCCTGTGCACCAGCATGCCATGTACCTCTGGCAAAGGTACTGTGTACCTAATTGAACAGGAAGGAACCCTGTAGGAGCCTTTGTTTGGCATCAATCTGCAACTCCCATAGGACCCTTGGTAAGAAGTGTCACTAGCACTCAGAACAAGAAATCAAACTTCTGGAATGACACACCACCCTCCCTCCCCGCCTCCCCCAAAAAAGCAGCAGGGAGGTAGGTGCCACAGAAGAGGCCAAGACCGAGCTCAGCTGCTTCAGGATCCTGGGAATATTGGAAAGGAGTGGTAGAGAGTAGGAAATTAAAAAAAAAAAACCAAAATCACATGCCATTGAATAAATCATTTGATGTTGTGATTCAGAGGCATGAGGCACCCAATCATGTGAGTATTAAAACTGTAAGCCCTGAAGATATGATTTGGCATGGCAGCTTTGAATGGACAGATGGTATTCATGGGCAGGATTACCATTTGCAGTGAAAACCAGGTCAGGCCTCCAGTCACATAAACTACTGTTTGTTCATTTTGTGTGTGTGTCTTTTTTTCCTCCTTTTGGAGTGGGGAGGTATACCATTTTATTTTATTTTATTTTATTTTATTTATTTTTTAGATTAAAAAGCAAAAACTGTGTATGCCTTAGGGCCATGGGGAATGAGAAGAATGGGGTCTCTGATTCAAATATTAAAGATTAAAGTAGTAATAAAAAAAAGAGAAGTAAGGCATTGGCTTATAATAACAGTCCCGGAAATTACCTTGGGCAGGCTGATTTATTTTTCCTGTGTGTGGCCTCCTTCTGATTTTTTTCCCTTTTTAAAATTAATGTATTTTGTCAATTAAGCATTTATTATTCCTCTCTCTCCTTTCCTCCTACCCACACCTGAAAAGAAAAATAAAACTCTTGTAACAAATATGTATAGAAAAGCAAAACAAATTCTCTTATTGACCATGTCCAAAAATATGTCTCATTCTGCATATCGAGGCCATCACCTCACTGTCAGGACATAGGGAGCATTTTTCATTGGACCTCTGGAATCATAGCTGACCACTGTGTTCATCAGAGTTCTTATATCTTTCCAATGTTTTTACAATGTTATTGTTACAAATTGTTCTCTTAGTTCCAGGCTGGCCAATTTAAAAACTTGCATCTGGCTTCAAAAGGTAGCAGGCCAGGGTTGATAGCAGTTAGGAAGTTACACTCTGCAGACATGAAGCCCCCCCAGACATGCCTGACCTTTTCTACAGACTCTGGCAACATTAGAGGGTCCAGCCCCTTGAGTCTCATAGCTATGCAAGTACCTTTGCATCTCTAAGATGACCTGGTCTTGTTCTGGTTAGAGATCGAATAGTATCATCTGAAAGCCAATGGCACGGCATGCAAACATCATAATGAGAAGCCAATGTAGATTTGAGAGTCTTGCTGAGATAGCGTGTGGCATACTTCAATTTATTATAATTATTAGTAGTAGTAATACTAGTAGTGGTAGTGTTAATGATAATAATAATAACAATAATAATGATAATAGCTAACGTTTATATATGGTTACTATATGCCATTTTAAGCATTTTACAATTATTATCTCATTTGATCTTTGAAACAATCTTGCAAAGTAGGTGCTATTATTATCCTCATTTTACAGATGAAGAAACTGAGGCAAATAGAGGTTAAGGAACTTGTTTAAGGTCACACAGCTAATGTCTGAGGCTGGATTTGAACTCAGGTTTTCCTGACTTCAGGCCCTGAGCTCTATCCACTGCCATCTAGCCGCCAAACTTGGGTACCCTGTAACAGCTGAAGCTTCCACATGTCTGACGGTAACCCATGCCTGGAATGCTCTCCTGCACTTCTGCCTTCCTTTAAGTTCCAGCTAAAATTCCACTTTCTACAGGAAGTCTTTCCCTACTCCCCACCCTGACCTCACCCCCCAATTCAATTGCCTTCCTTCTCTTGATTATTTCTTATTTATCTTGTATAGTGCTTATTTGTACATAGCTGTTTGAATGTTGTCTCTCCCTTTAGATGGTGAGCTCCTTGAGAGCAGGCACTGTCTTTTGCTTTTCTTTGTGTTCTTGGTATTTAGAAAAGTGCTTGGCACATTGTAAGTGCTTAACAAATATTTATTTACTGATTAACCGACTCTAAGGCTAGTTCCATCTGATGTTCTCTTGAAGCAACTGAACCTATAGATCGTAAAGGCAGTGGATTGCTGTGACAGTGACTGTGACCTCTGGCCAGCTATCTCCTTCTAGGACTGCACCTAGGCTGTGTTTATAGTGCACACTTAATCAATAGAAATGACCGCTGCTGAGACTCCAGAAGCAATTCAGGATCTCAAAGAACCCAGAGTCTGTAAAACTCAATGAAAAAGGACAAGTTCTTCTAAATCCAAAGATAGGGTTCCCCAAGCACTTTCTTCCTGCTGCCTTAGCCAGCCAAACCCCACCCCATCCCTTTACCAGCCACCTCTGTTCAATGAATTTCAGAGGAGCCTCTTTTATCTAAGTTTCCAACTTGTAAGCATTGAGGAAACCTGAAGGATCATCTCTTTCAGTGTTGGAATGACCCTTAGAGCTCATCTTCCATTTTACAGATGAAAATATGAGTCCTAGAAAGAGAAATAGATTTGCCAAGGTCACACAAGAACTATATGATAGGGTCTGTATTGAAGCATAGCTTCCTTGACTCCAAATCCAGCGCTTTTATCATTGCAGTAGGATGCTGGATGTGTGAGTATGAGTGAGTGCGTGTGTGTGTGTGCATGCTTGCGTGTGTGTGTGCGTGCGTGCGTGCGTGTGTGTGTGTGTGTGTGCTGATTCACTTGAAGATCAAAGTTTCTCAAATTTCTTTGTGCTCCTCCTTTCCCCCACCCCCACATCCTTTTTCTGATTAGGAGGAGGTAGTTTGATAAAAACCTGGGTCACTCAGAGGAGAGCCCTAAAGCTCTAAGGGCTATTGCAATGTAAGTCCAATCCTTACCTGCCTTGGTAACTCCATTTTTTCATTCCTTAGAGGTGTTAAGAGCATCCGATAGGCTTAAAAGAAATAGTTAACAGCCCTCTGCTCAGAAAATGTCAGTGACCACAGCAATCCATATTATATTCCTGGGCTAAGGCTATGTCATTTTTTAATAGTTGTAATCCCACTACCTGACACAGCATCTTGAATGTAATAGACACTTAAATACTTGTTGTATAAATAATAGTAACCTCCCGTCCTTCACCTTCTTCCCTCCCCTTTTCCTTCTTCTTTTTCTCTCCTCTCATCAGTTCCTTTGAAAGAAAATAGGTCATCCTCTGCAGAAAGTGATACCCAATGAAAAAAAAACTGTTTTTTTCCCTTTCACCACCAATTACCATAATCCATGGCATAGGGAGTAACTGTGAGGCCCCCAAATCCATCTCTTTTCTTTTCCTCTGTTTCCCTTCCCTCCTTCACCTCAGGGAGACCATCCAATCAGCTGGGAACAGTACAGAAGAGGCTCTAGGGTCTGAGAGGAAGAAGATGGAGGGTTATACAGGTGAACCTTTGGCTTGGATTACAGTGTTTTTCACCATGTGGCCAGAAACAGTAGCTAACTGAGTCCCTTCAAATTAATCTACATATTTTAGGGCAGGTCAGGGGTATGCTTGGCTACAAGTCCTGCAGAACTTGCTTCTGTAAATGACAACCACCTCTTTATCTCTCCCCTATAGTCAGCTGAGGGTGTGTGGTGCTAGGGGGGAGCTCTTACTACAAGCCTTACCTCTGTGAGCTCTAGTGAGAAAATAGTTAGGAATTAAATATGGTACCAATGATCTCCTTCTTCTTTTGTTAGTTATGGATCGCTGTCATTCATTTTTCAATGTATTTTCCTTGAGGACAACTTTTGTTGCAGTAATATTCAGAGTGAGTCACCAGTTGGATTAAGACACCAGTAAAATGATTTGTCCTCCCACAGACTCACAGAACCAAAGACTGTTATAGCTGAAAAGAACCTTAGAGAACAAAAAGTGCAATCATTTATTTTTATAGATGAGAAACTGAGGCCAACAGAAAGGAAATGACTTGTCCAAGGCCATACAACCAGTCAGCAGCAGAGAGGAAACATAAGCCTAGCTCTGATTTCTTCTCCAGTGTTCTTTCCACTACTTTGTACCTGGGATCTTGTTCTAAGATACTACCTTGTTAAAGTCTCACATTTTCATTTGACAGTGCCAGCACTGGAGAAATCCCAGACTGAGTGTTTCAAATATTGTTTGTGCCTACTGCTGGCAGAGATCCTTTGGCAAGAATTATAACCAGCGTTTTATGTTCTAAATTTAGCAGAAGACAGCAGGGGCATTGGATTTTCGTCTGACAACAATAACAACAGAATGCAGAATTTTACCAGGGACTGAGGGTGGAGCAGATTCTTACAGTTTCAACTGTGGAGGTGACTCGCAAAATGGTTCCACCTATTGATGTGTGTGAGGAAATGGAGTAAATGGCTTAAGGCACTTGGACGAGTGGGGGGAGGGACTTTGTGTCAACCTACCCAGGAAATTTATTCTTCTGGGTATCTTCAGTGGAAGGGAAAAACAAACAGAATACTTTCTTCTCCCAGTCAGAACTTCAGAAGATGCAGTGACTCAGAATTCAGCGTCATTACAAAAATAGGACCTGTCATTTCTTCTGGTTTCAGTGACGTCCCTACCTTGAATGAATGTCACCTGCTAATTCCAGGCTCCAGCTCCTAGTTTTTATTTTTCTTAGGCAGCAGAAGGTTTTCCTAGGAACTTCCTGGACAATTTATAGGAAAGTTATCTCTGGCTTTGCTGAGCAACTGGCTAGTGTTTTTATCTTCTATGTGCATTTGCAAGATGCCTTTAATCTTCCCACTTTTTCCCTAAGGGAAGTTACTGTGGTCTTCTACTTCTTACAGATGGAAAAAGCCAGAGTTTTACCCTCTGAATATCCCTGAGTCACAGAGAGGAAGTCTGTATTGGGTGGGGTAAGTAAGTAAGAAGTAAGAGTGAGAGGGTGTCATTCTATCTCGGCTTCAAGGCTTTCCTATTTTTTTCCTAAACCAAGCCAAGGCGGGCACCATTCTCTTTCCTTACTTCTCCTAGCTTTTTCTGGTTTGTTTTCAAGTTGCTGAATCATTCCAAGGCAATTAAGAAATTGGATTGTGTTTAAAAGCTGTAGGCTGCTATTGAGCATTTATGATAAACTTTATAATCAGGTATACAGGGCAAATCCAGGCTGTCATAATGAATGACCCTTTTGCTAACATTATTGTGTAGATGAAATCTAGCAGTATAAATGCTAGCTCTAATAATAACAACAGTAAATTAATAACATTCACGTTGCACTTTAAGGTTTGAAAAATTCTGTTTCATGGAAGTTTAACTACTGACAACAAATCATAATAGAGAGGAAGAGCATTTGGTGCTAAACCCTGTGCCCCTTCCCCCCTTAAGCTTTCTCTCACTCAGGATATGAATCATCTTTTCATGGCATCTCTTCTTTGCCTCTTTAAGATTGCTTTAGATATGAATTTTAATAATAATAATAATAATAGTTAGCATTTATATAGGCAGCTAGGTGGCACAATGGATAAAGGGCAGGGCTTGGAGTCAGAAAGACCTGAGTTCAAATCTAGCCTCGGACGTTTACTAGCTGTGTGAGTCTGGGCAAGTCACTTAACACTTTTTGCTTCAGTTTCTTCATTTGTAAAAGGATCTGGAGAAGGAAATGGCAGATCATTCCAGTACCTTTGCCAAGGAAGCCCCAAAAAGGGGCCACAAAGAGTTGGACAGAGCGCTGAACAGCAACAACAACAATGTGCTAAGTGCTTTACAAATATTGTCTCATTTGATCTTAACAACAAATCTGGAAGGTGGGTGCTATTACTATCCCTGTTTTACAGATGAGGAAACTGACATAGATAGAAGTAAAATGACTTGCCCAGGGCCACATGGCTAATAATTATGAGGAAAGGAACCAAATCTTCCCACTCTTACATATAAAATGAAAAAATTGTACTAGATGGTTTCTAAGGCCACTTTCAACTTTCAGACTATGATACAAAAAAGCAACCTCATAACAAAAAGACACAGTTAAATTCTTAGCTGAAAAAAAGGTTTTCCTTTCCACCAACAAAAGCGTACAAGGTTTCCCTTATTACTATCAGCCAAGTTCTGCTTGGTGGGTGATGGTGGGATGTGACTAAAATCAATAAACATCTATTAAGCCCCTACTACTATGTGTCAGGCACTATGCTAGGGATACAAAAAGAGGTGAAAGACAGTGTTGGCCCCCAAGGAGTTTATAATCTAGTTGGTGAGATAACAAGCAAACAGATGTGGACAAACTAATTGCAAGCTAAATAAGAAATAGTTAATAGCAGGTAGGCACTAGAATTTGGGGAAGGCTTACAGTAAAAGATGTGATTTTAGTTGGTACTTAAAGAAAGCCAAGGAGGTAAGCAGTTAGAGCCAAGGAGGTGGGGTGTTTTAGGCAGGGAGGATAGAAGAGAAAACACCCAGAGTGGAGAGCTGGAGCATCTTGTTCATGGAACAGCACCAGGAGATTTTGATCACTGGATCAAAGAGTACATGGCTAAGAGTAAGGTATAAGAAGACTGGAAAGGTAGGAGGGAGATAACATTATGAAGGGTTTTGAATGATAACAGCATTTTGCTTTTGATCCTGGAGGCAATAGGGAGCTATTGGAGTTTATTGGGAGGGCAAATGTGTGTGTCGCATGATCACATCTGCTCTTTAGGAAAAATACTTTAGTGGCTGAATGGGAGATGGATTGGAGTGGAGAAAGAGTTGAGGCGGGCACACACACCAGTAGGCTATTGCAACAGTCCAGGTGAGGTGATGAGGACCTGCACTAGAGTGGTGGCAATGGCAGAGGAGAGAAGAGGACATATTGAAGAAATGTTGCAAAGGTAAAACCAACAGGCCTTGGCAACAGGTTGGACGTGGGGTGGGGGGTGGGGGGGAATGGTGTGAGAAAAAGTGAAAAGTCCAGAATGACTCTATGTTTAAGCCTGAGGGATTAGGAGGATGGCTTTGCCCTCTACAATGGCAGGCAAATTAGGGGACAGAGTGTTTAGGGGGGGAAAGATAATGAGTTCAATTTTGAACATATTAAGTTTAACATGTCTGCTGGACATCCAGTTTGAGATGTCTGAAAGGCAATTGGAAATGAGATTGGACATCAGCAGAGAGTTTGGGGCAGGAGGATTTAAGAATCATCAGCATAGAGGTGGTAATTAAATCCATGGGAGCTGATTGAGATCCCAAATGAAATAGTTCAGAGGAGAAGGCCCAGGACAGAATCCTGAAGGACACCCGTAGTTAGATGGTGTGATTTAAAAGAGTATTCAGTAAGAGACAGAGAGTGGTCAGATAGGCAGGACAAGACCCAGGAAAGAGTGGTGTCCTTAAAGTCTAGAGAGTATCAAGGAGGAGAGAGTGATCAATAGTGTTAAAGGCTTCAGAGAGATCAAGGGGAATGAGGATGGATAAAAGACCATTGGACTTAGCAACTAAGAGATCATTAGTAGGGGCAGCTAGGTGATGTGGTGACTAGAGTACCTACCCTGGAGTCAGGAGGATCTGAGTTCAAATCCAGCCTCAGACACTTGACACTTACTAACTGTGTGACCTTGGGCAAGTCACTTAACCCCTATTGCCTCGGGGGGGGGGGGAGAGAGAGAGAGAGAGAGAGAGATATTATTAGTAACTTTGGAAAGGGTAATTTCTGTGGAATGATAAGATCAGATACTAGATTATAAAGGATTAAGAAGAAAGTGAGAGGAAAAAGAGTTGGAGATTACAGATAGCCTTTTTGAGGAGTTTAGCTATAAAAGGTAGAAGAAATATAAGGTGCTTATTAGTGGGGATGGAAGGATCAAGAGAGGATATTTTCAGTATGGGGGAGACATGGGCATGTTTTCAGGTAGTAGGAAATGAGCCTGTAGACAGGAAAAGGTGGAAAATAAGTAAAAGAGTGGAGCTGAGAGAAGGGACAATGTGTTGGGGGAGACAGGATGGAATGGGATTGCTTGAGCAGGTAGAGGGGTTAGCCTTGGTAAGCAGCAATGTCACTTCATCACGTGGCATAGGGGTAAAGGAAGGGATGGTAGCAGAAGGCACCTGAGAGATGGGAGATGAGGCAGAGGGGAGGAGAGGAGACTTACAGAGAATGGCCTCAATTTTTTCTGTAAAATATGAGGCAAGGTCCTCAGCTGAGAGAGTGGGGAGAGACGGAACCATGGGAGGTTTGAGGAAGGATGAAAAGGTTTGAAAGTTCTGTTTTCCAGAATAGAATCAATATCCAACTCCACTAACAATTCAATAGTGTGCTTTTCTTTCCACAACCCCTTCAATATTGAAATATTGACATATTTGCCGATTTGTTGGGTGTGAGATGAAATCTTAGGATAATCCTTCATTTTAAGTAAAACTTTGTTGAACACTTTCAATAAAATCTTTTAAAATGTTCACTACAAATGATAACATATAACATAAGGCTTATTACAAACTAAAAATTGAAATCCTGTATTTTTAGATCAATTTTATCTCAAGTCTAACATTATAAACAACTTAATGAAAAAAAAGAGTGAATGGAAAGTATTTATTAAATTTTTACTATGTTCCAGGGACTATGCTAAGCTCTGGAGATAAAAATACAAAAGAAAAATAGTTCCTGCCCTCCTTGAAGCTTACATTCTAATGATGAAGATAAGACATATTTGGAAGTTGTGGACAGGGAGGTGTATAGTGGCATGGATGGTAAGTGGAACCATAAGGGAACTGAATGATGTGCCTTTTCCAGAAGCAACAGTAGCATTGATTTCATTACTCTTCCCAGGATAAGAGGTGAAAGGGACAGAGAAGGTGTTTGACCTAACAAGAAGATTGAATGATTGGGTGATTGATGCCAGTTTGATGTTCTGAGCTCTCACCAATCAGCCCAGCCCAAGAATAGGAGTTGGAAATATGGTTGGGAGGGCAGAAGCTATGTGGCAGAAAGATGGCAGAAAGATATTGTTATTTGATAAAATTATAAAATGTTTCTTAACCATTTTCAATTCCTCTTTAACAAACCAGATTGTTTCAGTTCATCACATATTTTTTTGCTTTAAAAATTGCTTTATTTTTAATTCTGCTGTACCATTTCTTGTTTGTAAATGCCGTCATAATTTTCAGGAACCAGGAACCATTAGTTTCAGCAGCTGGCAACACATGACATGCTGTAGATCAGGACCACTAGAAATAAATCCAAATCCAAGTATTTCTTACTACTGACAAATAGCTATTGTCATGCTTATATCTCTTCTGTATTTTGAGATTTATTATCAAACTATGTTTGTGGATATTTATCTCATTATCAAAGTCCAAGTGATTGGCATTGGTCTACCCAAATAGCCAAGATTGGCAGTGGCACAAAAATTTATAATTGTAAAACCCCAGTAATTAAGGATATAATCAAAAATTCATTGGACCATATAGATCTGATTCCTGGCTTTTACTCTGAAATTGTAGAGCTTCGGAGAAGCATGACATCAAAAACTCTTGCAGTTAACTTTATCCAGCCTTTCATGAGAATGTTATAACTTTCTTACCACTTATCAAAGTGAAAGAGTTAAGCTATTTTTTTAATCATTCCCAATAAGTATTCTTGCTATTTAACTGTCTCATATCTATTTCTTTGCACATGAGAGAACCTGGCTTCATGTACCATAATGCTTAGTAAAAAACAAAAACAAAAAAGAGCGAGAAACTATAACTCTGTGTAGGCATGTGGTCAATGTAAAATCTTTGGTAATGATCCTTTTCCAATAAAAAAATAATAATTTTTTCTGTCACAATCTGATCCACTCAAAACTCCTTCTTAAGAGACTACTTGAAATTAACATATGGATTCCTAGGATTTAGATCTGGACAAGACCTTGCCAATCAAGAACCCTCATTTTACAAAAGAATGAATTGATAATAGATAATAAGCAGAACTAGAATTTGAATAAAACTCTTCAGACTACAAATCCATTGCTCTTTTCACTATACTCTTCTGGGTCCTACAATTGTTTTCTTTACTAACTTACGAAACTTCCAGAAAGTTTTAAAAGCTGGGCCCTTACACAAATATCTTATGTAACTTATTTTTAATTCTTAAAAGGATCTGGACATAAGAGGATATACAACCTGAGAGGAGGGAAAGAGAGAGAGAAAGAGAGAGAGAGAGAGAGAGAGAGAGAGAGAGAGAGAGAGAGATGTAGAGGCCAAGTTGTACATAGGACCTGGATGGAGGCCCGAATGTTCATGACACCTCTTCAAGAAACTACCACAAGGACCTAAGAACCAGTGCCAGATGGAGATGCTGAAATGATGACATATATATGATAGCATGGAGCAAACACCAAGGACCTTGACTTGGCAAGCACTAGAGAAATCAGCTTATCAAGAAATTACCTGTACCAGTAAACAAAGTAAGAAAGAGCAATAGAGAATCATGGTGAGGACACCAGACTTGTCTCTTTGCTGGGACTGTGAATTAGGTGGATTGTAAAGGTCCCTAAAGAAGGTGGGGCCCAAGAGAAAATTGCTTGACACCCTCCAGAAAGGAGAGGAGAGTTTTCCTAATGGTTGAGAGACACAGGTATAAATCCATTTTGCAATTTTTTTTTTGTCAAGTTAAAAAAAAACCTATCCTATAGCCCGTGTTTTATTAGTCTGTGGGCCTTTTTGAGAAACTGAAATGAAACATTTTCAGGAGGCTTAATATCCTAAGATGGTATAAAGAAGAGAGATTTTGTGCCCTGCCCCCCATTATACCTAGGTCCATCATGTCAGTGCCCAGGACTTAATCAATACATGGGTGATATGTATGTATGTTAACATGTATGTAGACACCTGTTTATAATTAAGGAAAAAACCTTTGAGGAGCAAGTAACAATCACAGATGGGGGGAGGGGAGGACTCTTAAAGAGTTTGTATTCCTTTTCCTCCCCATATATTTTATTTCTTAATACAATATTTTACTTTTCCCCAATTACATATTAAAACAATTTTTAAACATTTAAAAAAAAGTTTTGAATTTCAAATTCTATCCCTCCTGTCCTCCCTCCCCTCCTCTCTCCCTGAGACAGTAAGCAATCTGATACTTATGATGAAGTGTGCTATCCACCTCCAGAGGAAGAACTGATACTGTCCTCTCCACATATTTTAAAAGAACATATGTAGATAAACAGAGGTATAGGTGGCTCTTCCACAAAGGTTATATCATCATTTGTAGTGCTGGGTTCATAGTTGGTGTTGCATGAATACTTTGAATTGAATTGAATTGAGTTCAATTTAATGAAAATCAACAAGAGTTTTTAAGCATTTACTCTTATGTGCTTACTAATGTGTGAAACCTGGTCAGCAAGAAGAAGCCTGAGTTAGGAACAAAGCAAAGCTCCCATAAGGGTCATGTCTGGCAACACAGGTCCAGAGGTGCCACTGGTATCAGATGCTGCCATCGGTCCCAGGAGACTATCTTTTTTGTTGTAATTTGAATGGGAGATCAAGTGCAGTATCAATGTTATGGTAGGTGCTGGGGATACGAAGGGAGGAAGCGAAAGGGAGGAGGGGAGATATAGAGATAGAGACAGAGAGACAGCAAGAGAAAGATAGAGAGAGACAGAGACATACACAGAGAGAGACATATACATATATATATAAAGACAGAGACATACAGAGAGACATATACATATATATATATAAAGACAGAGACAGAGAGAGAGGCACAGAAAGATAGATATATTATATATGTGTGTGTATACACACACACACACAGAGGGAAAGACAGAGAGACAGAGAGAGACATATATAGAGAGAGATAAACAGACAGACACAGAGACAGAAATACAGACACACAGAGAGACAGAGACCGATTTATATGTAGAGACAAAGACAGAGACACACACAGAGAGATAGATAGAGAGAGAGAGAGAGAGATAGACAGAGACAGAGAGAGACAAAGAGAGAGACATAGTGAGAGTTCCTGCCTGGAAAGAACTTACATTCTCCTTGGAAGAGATTGGGAGGAATTGTATTGAATGAATTTCATAGTCATAATGATTACATCCCTGTTTCCTGAAGAAATATGTGTGAATGTTATTGAATAGGTTAATGTACTGGGAACTATATGGTATAAGTCTTTATTTCAGACTCTTTTTTTGTCCAGATGAGACATTAAAACCTATTTTTTTGGACTCAAGTTTAACTGGCTAGTAATTTTTCCCACTGTGAGAGAAATCTCAGGAGATTTTTTAACCTAAGGGTAGTTGCTTAGTTGTCCCTCTCCTTGTGCGTTGCATCATTCTTGCCAGGGGAGGGTTGGAAAGGAGAAAAAATAGACACTTCAGACCAAGAAGTGGCCTGTGACCTTTGACGTCAAGCAACTATTGGAAACTTTAGAAAATTAATGAAGGTAATTGAGCCTTACCTTGTTTGACTAGTACAGTTTGCAGCACTGAAACTCTCCTTGATCTCCTGTTCACATTACAACAAAAAGATATTCTCCTGGGAACGATGGCAGCATTTGATACAAGTGAAGTCTCTGTACTTGTTTTGCCAGATATGAGCCTCTTGGGAGCTTTGCTTTCTGAGGCTTCATCTCCCTGGGCACACACTACTCTATGGAGGTTTCAAGGAAAGTCTGGGTGGCCATCTTTTAGACGGCCTCTGAAGCTCCTTTCAGCTCTCAAATTCTGTTATTCTTCAGGGAGTGGGGGTGGGGGAAGATTTAAAAGGGGGTGGACCTGAGAACCTAGTAAGGACCTTATTTTATACCCTTTGGGGCCAAAGTAGCTAACAGCTTCTGAATGTTGGGGGGAAAAACTCAGCAGTTTTCCATAAATGAGTCATCACCACTTACTTGACTCTCAACAGACTTCAACATCCTTGTGAGTAAACTTCTTGAGAGCAAGGTTCTCACTCTCTTCCTCTAGAAGCTTTGTAGGTTTGGGAAAGAAGGACCTCAAGATGGAGGTGGAGGAGACCTCAGAGAAGGCAGAGGGTTTGGGGGTAGAGTACAAGGATAGGGGACAAGGAAGCTGCCTTGGCATCTTAATTTGGTAGATAAAAGGGGGCAGGCCCCTGGGCAAGTGAGGACAAGAAAATTCTGGGGAGCTGCTTATTTTTGAGCAGGTTGAGAATACTCAAATAAAGTACCTGAGGCCCAAAGAGGTTCAGTGCTGTGACCAAGATAGAATAACCACTGAGTGGTTGAGGAAAGACTAGAAGAATCTAGGTATTCTGCATCCTTCACGTTCTTTGTAAACAAAGATTGCACTACCAACCCATCATTGAGTTATGTTTTCCTCCAGCAATGGAGATGCATTTGTACTATTTCATGCATATAACTTTCCTTGAAATCAGTAGCATGAATTTTCCTATGCACTTATGACCTTAGTGGAGTTCTCTGATGTCATCAAATAAGAACCCCTCACAGCACACACACACACACACTCATATGAACACACAGAATCACAGATCTTAGATTGAGAAGACACTTCAAAAGATCATCTGTTCCAGTTACCTGCCTTAAAACAAGTCAAGTAGCCTCATGAGATTATAGATTTACAGTGGTAAAGACCTTTAGAAGCCATTCAGTCTTAACACCATCATTTTACATATGAGGCCAAAGATACAAAAGTGACTTAAGGCCACACAAGTAGAAAGCACAGCAGAATGGGGTTTTGAACTCACCTCCTCTGACTCCAAATCTAGTGTTCTCTCCACTATTTTATTCTCCCTACCTTGCAGAAATCTCAACTGAGGCCCAGGTGATTAAATAACTTGCTGAAGATAATCCAAGGTAGTAAGTGCTAGGGGATGGAAGTAAAAGTAGAACTCAGCTCTTCTGCCTTCTAGCATAGTGCTTTCTTTCTTTCTTTAGTTTTTTTTTATTTATTAAAATTTCTTTGTTCAATGAACAAGCATTTATTTTCTCTCCTTCTCAACTCTCCCATTGGAGAAAAAGAAAAAAAGAAAAACAAAACTCTTACAAGGAATATGTATAGTAGAGCAAAACAAATTCCCCCATTGGTCAGGTCCAAAAACGTATGTCTCATTCTGTATTTTGAGTCCATCACCTCTCTGTCAAGAAGTGAGTAGCATGTTCTGTTGTGTACTTTTCTTAATTCCCTGCTGCTTACAGACAAATACAGAATATAGATATATGTGTTAGTATAGTCTATTTCAGATTGTAAACTTGTAGAGCTCATGGCCTGTCTGTTTAATGAGTATTTTGGTAGATGTGTTCTTTGTGAATATGGAGTTCAAAAATTGCACCACCCTGTAAATAAATACAATAGGTGGAAGCCTAGCTTTGGTATCAAAGGTAGAGACATAACGATGTGACTGTGGCAGGCCTGAATGGAATGAGTATAGCTTCTCAGTTCTCTCTGTAATTCTCTTGTCCACTATTGCCAGTTACCCTTTGTTCTTTAGTGTTTTCTGTCTCTCCTTTACCCTCCAGCCACTTGCTGATTTGAGTGGTCACTTGGTCAGTCCTTTGAGCCAGCACAGTTCTCTTCCTCTCCAAAATTGTGGCAACTAGGACCCATCAAGATTATCTTTTTTCAGGTCCTAAGACAGACCAAGCTGCTTCCATGTTGGGCTGTGGATTGTGATTGCCTAAGTCACCTCTGCTTAAGGCAAAGGTATGTTACAAATAAGTACGGGATAGCTGGTGATGCAGTAAAGAGTGTTGGGCTTAGATTCAGGAAAACCTGAGTTCAAATCTGGTATCAGACACTTACTAGCTGTGTGACCCTGGTCAAGTCACTTAATCTCTGTTTTGCCCTGGTTTCTTAACTATGAAATGGTAATGATTATAGCACCTACCTTGCAGGGTTGTTGTATCAAAGAAGATAATATTTGTAAAAAGTCCTTCTTGTGCCCGGTACGTAGTAGGCACTATATAAATGCTTGTTTCCTCCTCTATCATCTTCTTCTTTCTTTCTTTCCTTCTTTCTTTCTTTTTTCTTTCTTTCTTTTCTTCTTTCTTTCTTTCTTTCTTTTTCTTCTTCTCCTCCTCCTCCTCCTTCTTCTTCTCCTTTTCTTCTTCTTCTCCTTCTTCTCCTTTTCTTCTTCTTTTTCTTCTCCTCTTCTTCTTCTTCTTCTTCTTCTTCTTCTTCTTCTTCTTCTTCTTCTTCTTCTTCTTCTTCTTCTTCTTCTTCTTCTTCTTCTTCTTCTTCTCCTTCTTCTCCCGTCCTCCCTCCCCCATCTCCATCTCTCTCACTCCATTCTTCTCTCTCTCTCTTGCCTCTCTCTCCTTCTCTCTTCCTAAACTATGTCATACTATGCCATAAATTATTGCTGAGCTTGCTGCCACTGCAGCCTATAGAAATCAATTACAATGGACCAGCATTTGCTCCTAAAGGTGAGTTGAAAAGCTACTATGGCAGCAATCTACCTCTGAGTACAAAGTTATCTATTCCTGCTATAGAGCAAAAGGCCAATACTAAGGTTACATATCCTTTCAGGAAACTCCTGAATATTTCCCTTAGGCAGGTTATATTTTTCTCATTTTTATTTGATCAGTCAGTGAGTAAATATTTCCTGAGCATTCACTGTGAAATGAGCAGTGAACCACACACCTTGTGGGTAGACAACATGGAAATAGGAAATGGTCCCTTTCCAGAAGTGACCTGCAAACCAATGAAGTACATTTTAAATTAAGATAATAGATTTACAGCTGAAAAGAACCTTAGAGGTCTTCTAATCCACCTCCTCCCCACTCCCCCTGCCATTTCACACTGAGGAACTAGACCCAGAGAAGTTGAGTAACATGCCAAAAGGCAGTGCTGAGATTCAAACTTGTGACTTTTGATTCCAAATCCAGTGTCATCTCCACTAATCTATAACTTTTTTTCTTAAAAATCATGTAGAATCATAGAAATTTAGAACAGGAAGGAACCTTGAAGATAATCTAGTCCAATCTCTTGATTTTTCAAGTGAGGAAAGTGAGGCAGAGAGGTTAATATAAAGTAACACAGTAGTAAGTGCCAGAGCCAAGGCTAGAACCCAGATCTCCCACTTCTAGAGAATCATCTTTCCACTATAGTGAGAAGTAAATCAGACTTATTTAACTGTCATAAAACAATTGTGTTCTAATGTTTGGTCACAGTGCTAACTCCCAGTGAAAATCAGCTAGAGAGAAGGAAGAGAAGGCAAGGGAAGGCAAGGGAAGGGAATAAGTCTTATCTTGTGCCTAAATTTGCTTGACTAGATTTTAAAATCTCCTATTCTACTTTTTCTATGGTTGTTTTAGAGATGACCAAATAGAAGAGACTCCTTTTATTCTAAATATCTCATGTCCCTTCTCTGGATTCTGGCTATCGTCTTCCTCTAACATCAGAAACTCTAGAGAATCTTCCTGTTTTCTTCCCCTAACTCAGAAACAAAAAATGTCACTCTAATAGAGTAGAGGTTTTGAGACAGTGTTAAGTAGGAAAGTAATTTTCGCTCAATGCTTTTGCTAAGGAAATTTAAAGATATTTTGTTTAAGGAGAAAGAAAATTCATCAAGAGATGTTAAATGAAAGGGGAGGCTTTCCTTACTGTCTTTTTATCTGCACTGAAAACTTTGTTGCCCAAGCCTCACCACCCCCCACCCCACCCAACTTCTTTTCCCAGGGGGGTTTGTTGTAGCACTTGGTACCCAACTGAGCCCAGAGCAGGGGAAGGGGCAATCAGTGAGAGAGGAAAAGGGCAAGCACCCCTAGAGACAGTGGTTCAGTGTTGCTAAACAAACACCAAGCCAAATCGGTTTGGTTTCTCAGTGAGAAGATGAGTGACTTCTGGTCAACCCCAGGTCCGTGAAGGGGACCTTGTAGGGCAAAGCCCTCATGTTCTAGGTTTCCTTCTGAGAAGGAAAGTTTGATTTTTTTTTGTCCTTTTTCCTTTATTGTTTTTGGGTTATCAATGGCCTTTTGCAAGCATCAAGAACAGTTGATAACCTATGAGAACTTTGTAAAATGATGTTTGTTTGTTAAATTGTATTACCATTTATTTGAAAGGATGGAAGTATGTTAATTATTGGATTTGACTATAAACTATGCCACCACATAAACTCTTCCTGAGACAGTTTAGTACAAGGCACTGAGGAAAGCATCAAAAAAGGTTAATATTGAACCTCTTCAACTCACTCCAGAGACATCCAAGATTTGGGACCATGGACTTTGCCAAAATTACTACAGTTTTGCCAAGGATAATAAATGTTAAACTGGTCAGAGAAAGAGTTTAAGAGAGTAATTACAGAGCACCCAGTCTTCTCAACTGAATCAAACAAGCAGGGGTAAGAATAGGTGTGAACAGGTTTAGACACTTGTATTGAGTCAAATAAATGTGCAAAGTACAAACTCTGTACTTAAAAAAAATCAAAGGAAGAGTCAAATATTTTTGAGCCATGGATAAAAACAAATGGTGTCAAACAGGAAATTACTTGTGGTTAGTTGAGAAGAGTCAGTCACACCCAATGGAGCTCTGATAAAAACAGCTAGCCTGTTTGGAATCCAGGGGTTCCAATAGTGGGTCAGCCTAGAAGTGGACCAAGCTTCTGAAAGGGATTTGCTTGTGGGGGTGGGGGGAAGTGAAAGTCTGTAGCACTCCCCTTTGACCAGAAGTGACCTTGTAAACTTAGAAAGGTCAAAATATTTCCACTTCCCATCATCCTCCTAGCAGGGTTTGAAAAACAGCAATGCTGATTGCAGCATGCATACCTGGAGCTGAGGACAAACTAGAGAGACTGAGGAAAGGATTCTATAAAGGAGCCCAGCAGAAAGCTATGCCTAAAGGGAAGTTCATGAAGACTCCATAAAATGAGAAAAGGAATCCCAATAATCTAGAGCCATTAGTTTACTCATTTGATTTCTTTGCTGTTGGCAATTGGGATTAAGTGACTTGCCCAGGGTCACATAGCTAGTGTCTGAGGCTGGATTTGAACTGAGATCCTTCTGACTCCAGAGCTGGTGCTCTATCCACTGTACCACCTAACTGCCCCTTGTTGGTGCACTGATGCAACATGTGCTCTCTAACTTGAATCCACTTTCTCTTGAACTCTGTATGTACTTGTGGGACAGTGGGTCTCAGACTTTAGGAGGAGGGATATTTTGTGCAGTGGGAGAGCTGGTTCAGAGTCAGTAAGAATACCAAGGCCAGAGTCCTTCCAAGCAGGACTTTATTGTCATAAAAGCAAACGGAACCGAACAACTCAGGATACTGATTGGTTAGGTGGAAGGGGAATGAGGACTTGCTTATATCAGAGCTGAAGGGGGAGTGACTTATGGAAATTTGCTATGGCATAATCTGTGTGCTATGCAAGCAAAAAAAGATTTGCTCCCTCTTTACTGGGTCTTCTGGGTGGCTATCTTGAAATAGCTATACTTTCACTCTCGAGGGGAGGTTGCCTATTCAGCATATGGGGGAAGTAGTTGTCTGCTCAGCATATAGGGGAAAGAGCTAAGAATAAAGGGGAAAGGGCTGTCTAATCATCATATAAGAAAACGATAGGGCCTCCTTGCTCTGGGGGAAAAATAGGACTTTGCTGTTCTACTCCATTTTGTACTAAATGTTATTATACCATCTTAATAAATGTCCTTAATTAGAAACTAATTAATTTGGTCTGGCTAATTGATATCAAGTGAATAATCACAGGGGACTTCATCAGTGAGGAATCCTGAGTGATAGAGAACACTTCCCCCCACAACCCCTCAGGATTACCCCCTAGAACTGCTGCCCTTTGAGGATCTGGTCTGTCAGTGCTAATAACAGTTAAAATAGTGTGCCCAGATCCTGTGCTACATGATTCCACCTAACAAACTAAATGAGGAAAAAGAGGATAAAATGAGATATTTGCTGAATGAACCTTGAAAATGAGGATCTTTTTGATCTCTATAATTCCTACCCTATTAACTATAATTATAACCTTTCCAAAATACATTGTAGATAAAATTTTATTCACAAAGTGTCAAAGACTACTTTGAAAATATTTAGCACCTACATGCCTATGGGTTTTGAAGTATGTACCCACTGGCAAAGTCACGAAGACCAATCAGAAACTAATTATTTCAGTTGAGATAGCAAGAAAGTAGCTGTGAACAAAAGTGTGGCAAGATGTTAGAGAGGAATTTTTCAAGTAGACACTGTAACTCTTTCTTCCAAATAGAGAAGGGATCCAAAGAACAAGAGAAAAAGGGAAGGAAGTAAAAAAAAGGAAAGAAATTAAAGGACAGACAGGAGGAATCAGGCAGCATATGGTTCTCTAAGGAAAGCATTTTAGAATATCCACAGGTCCCCCTCTTTTCTATCACCTTCTCTGACTTTTCTGGGTTGTCTGGTAAATTTCAGTTAGAAAGGATGTTTATTAGTCATTTAGGATAGTTGGATTCAGAGTTGAAACAGAACTTTATTGATTTTACACTCCATTTTACAGATGAGGAAATTGAGGTGCTTCATTCTTAGCATGTATGATTCCAAAATGCTGTAAGTTACCTTTCCTCACTGTAGTTGTTTTTTTGTTTGTTTTTCAGGCAATTGGGGTTAAGCGACTTGCCCAGGGTCACACAGCTAATAAATGTCAAGTGTTTGGTCTGAGGTTGGATTTGAACTCAGGTCTTCCTGACTTCAGTGCTCTATCCACTGCACCACCTAGCTGCCCCTTTACAGCCTACTGTTACAGGTAGAGCACCAGCCCTGAAGTCAGGAGGACCTGAGTTCAAGTGCGGTCTCAGACACATAACACTTACTAGCTGTGTGACCCTGGGCAAGTCGCTTAACCCTGATTGCCTCAATAAAAACAAAATTATATAGGCTGTAACAAAGTTGGAGTTCAAAGGCAGGGCCTATCACTATAAATTCAATGTTCTTTCCACCATACATACTGCTGAAACAGGGACAAGAATCACCTTTAAAGTTCCTCCACAAGTAGATATACAGCTTCTACAAGAAGATTTTTCTAGTACTTCGTTTTATTTTGGGATGGTTTTAATTATTAGGAAGTTATCCCTCATATCACGGCAAAAGTTACCCCACTATTTTCCCATGTTTGGTCTTCTTTATATTATTATTTTGTAATTTTCTTAATATGTGGTTCTTTTTTGGTGAACAAAAATCTGTTTTCTCTTCCTCCCACCTGTCATGCCCCGATGAGTGAAAAACTTCATAACAAATATGCAAAATCAAACAAAGCAAATTCCCATATTGTCCATGTCTAAAATTGTGCCTCATTCTGCATATTTAATCCATCACCTCTCTGTCAGGAGTTGGTATGGTAGCATTCTCCATCACTGGTGCTCTGGAATCATGGTTAGTCATTGTATTAATCAGAGTTCTTAAGTCTTTCAAAATTATTTGCCTTTACAATGTTGTTCTTATTGTATAAATTTCTTTTCTGATTCTGCTCAGTTCATTCTGCATCGATTCATACAAGTTTTCTCAGATTTTCTGAAAACATTCCGTTCGTTTCTTACAGCACAGTAGCATTCCATCACCTTCAGATACTGTAATTTGCTCAGGCACTTCCCAGTTGAAGGACACCACAAAAATAGCTGCTATAAATATTGTCTATTTATGTATAGTTATATATATATATATGTATATGTGTGTGTGTGTATTTATACATATATGTGTGTTGTGACTTCTCTGTCGCTGCGTGTCTGTGTCTCTGTCTCTGTCTCTCTGGTTCATAGACCACTATAGTAGTGGTATCCCTTGGTCAAAGGGCATGAATAGTTAAGTAACTTTTGAGGAGTTTTTTGCTTTCCAGAATGGTTGGACCAATTCATAGTTCCACCAACAGTGCAACAATGTATCTGTTTTCCTGTAGCCCCTTCAACAGTTGACATTCTCCTTTTTTGATCAATCTTGCTGATTGGTTCTTTTATTTATTTTTTTTTTACTTTCTATGCCAAACCAAACAAACTCTCCTCCATATGATCCTTTAAATATTTGGAAATAACTATTATGTTCCCTCTAACCCTTAGTTTCTTTAAACTAAAGAGCCCTATCTCCTTCAATTGATCATTGGTTTCTAATCTCTCTTATCTTCTCAGTTGCCAGTTGCAAGATATATTCAAGCAATTCCATTCAATTAGTATTTATTAAGCACCTCCTAGGTGCAGAGCATTAAGGTAGCTTCTAGGTGAAATAGCAAACTTAGATAAAACATAATCCCTGCCCTCATGAAGCATATAGTCTGGGGTGGGGTAGGAGGCAAAATATAATATATAAATACATCACAAGCTCTGTAAGATCTAGAGCTGGAAGGGACATTAGATGCTATCTAGGCTGAGCTCCTAATTTTACAAATGAAAAAACTAAGGCCAGGGGTGGTTAAATGATTTGCCCAAAGTCACTTACGGAGTAAGAGTCAGAGGTAGAATTAGAACTCAGGTTCATTGAGTCCAGACTCAGTGATGTTTACATCATACCATTCTGCCTCCCCAAGACCATAATACAAAGTAAAACATAAAAAGTCAGTTGTATAGAGTAATTCTCCAAATTTGAGAGTGGGAATAAGAAAGTAAAAGAGCAAGAGCTGCTAGAAAAGTAGGAGGAGAACCAAAATTGTCTGATATAACAGAAACTATGGGAAAAGCTTCAGGAAGAAGGAAGTAATTAATAGTGTACAATATCATTAAAAAAAGTCAAGGAAGATGAAAATAAAAGCCCATTTTCTTCTAAACATCTGTTTAGTCCTTCCTTCTGAATTCATCCATCTTCCTCTCCAACTTAGCTGGCTCAGATCAAGCCATATATCCCTATACAAAGAAATCTCCAGGATTTTTGGTATACTAATGTTCATGCATACTTTAAAGCAGAGGGGTTTTAGATGCCAATCAACAATGACAGTTAAGTTCAGCTTGCCCTTTGAAAAACACTGTGGAGTAAAACTCACCTTTCTTCTATCCATGGTTCATTGCTTCATTCTTAGCATATGTGATTCCAGAAAGCTGTAAGTTATCTTTACTCACTGTAACAGTATTCAAGGGAAGCAATATGTACTCAAATGCTATATCAGAGTGTGCCACATTAGGGAAGAGGTGTTGCTGAATGGTACGAGTGAGGCATTGATTCTTCCTGAGAATCCAGAGGCATTGTTAGTATGGTGGCAAAGAACATGGAGGTGAAAAACAAGAAACCTGGGTTCTAAGTCTATTCTTCTATTAACTAATTCACTATTTAACTTCACCAAATCATAGAATCCCAAGAGGCAAAAGTGACCTTTGAGGTTATCTAATCTAACCCATATATAAGCTGGGAATCTTCTCTATGATAACCACAATGGTGATGAAAGGACAGGAGAGGAGGACCCATTACCTCTGAGACAGCCTGCTTCACTTTTGCATAGTTCCTATTATTAGGCAGTTTTTCTTCACATTGAAACTAAACTTGCTTCTCTGGAATTTCCATTATTTTTATCCTACCTTCTAGGGGCGAGGAGAAGTTCAATCTTTCTTCCCTGTGACAACTCATCAAATATTTGAAGACGGCCATCATATGTTATTCCACCCCAAAGTCTTATCTTCTCTAGCCTAAGTATTTCCAGATTCTTAAGATAAGATCACAGTCTCAAGACCCTTTAGTATTCTGTTCACCCTCCTCTGGATACTCTTGAGCTTATCAATGCCTTTCCTAAATGTGGTACCTAGAACTGAACATAATATTCCAAAAGTGATCTGGGCAGAGCAAAATACAGGGAAACCTCATTTTCTTTATTTATTAGATAGCTTTTATTACTTCATCTGAAAACTGCCTGTTCATATCCTTTGACCATTTATCAATTGAGGAATGGCTTGTATTCTTATAAATTTGATTCAGTTCTCTATCTATTTGAGAAATGAGGCCTTTGTCAGAGAAACTTGCTGTAAACATTTTTTTCACAGTTATGAATACCCTGTATTTCTCTCCATACTGCTTTTCCCCCGAGCCCCACTTGTCCTACTCTCTCTCTCTCTCTCTCTCTCTCTCTCTCTCTCTCTCTCTCCTTTTACCTTGTCCATCATCAAAAGTGTTTTGCTTCTGACTACTGCCTCCCCCAATCTTCCCTTTCACCTATCATTCTCAGGCACTCCCCCTTCTCTTAACCCCTTCCTCTCCTACTTTCCTGCTAGGTAAGATAGATTTTTATACCAACTGAATGTGTACATTATTCCCTCTTTGAGCCAGTTCCAGTGAGAGTAAGGTTCAAGCACTCTGCCCTACCTCCCACATCTTCCCCTCCACTGTAAAAGTTCTTTCATACTTCTCTTATATGAGATAATTTACTCCAATCTACCTCTCCCTTTCCTTTTCTCCCAGTGCATTCCTCTTTC
Source organism: Vombatus ursinus (assembly GCF_900497805.2). NCBI lineage: Eukaryota > Metazoa > Chordata > Mammalia > Diprotodontia > Vombatidae > Vombatus > Vombatus ursinus. The sequence continues at coordinate 10,820,739 of NW_020954576.1, forward strand.
TCACCCCTTTATTTTGTTTTTGTTTTTTTAAAATATATAATCATCCCATCATATTTAGCTCATACCGATGTCCTCTCTCTGTGTATATTCCTTCTAACTGTCCTAATAATGGGAAAGTACTTAGGAGTTACAAGTATCATCTTCCCACATAGGAATGTGAAGAGTTTAACTTTATTGAATCCCTTATGGCGTTTTATTCCTGTTTACCTTTTTATGCTTTTCTCGAGTCTTGTATTTGAAAGTCAAAATTCAGCTCTGGTCTTTTCATCAAGCATGCTTGAAAGTCCTCTATTTCATTGAATATCCATTTCAAACCACTGTATTCTCATGCTAAGTTCTGGATGAAGATGAAGCATGTGAGAGTGAATGGGGCATTGGATTTGGGGTCAGGAAAATCTGAGTTCAGATTCTGCCTCAAGCATACCAGCTCTGTGATCCTGACCAATTCACTTAACTTCTCTGGGCCTCCCTTTTCTCATCTGTAAAATGGGGAAATTGCACCATGTGGCCTTTGAGTACCTTCCATCTCATTATAGGATCTTATGATCTATTTTTCATCTCTTACTCCATTTGGACACCAAGTTCCCTTCCTAACTCTAAACCTATGATCCTGTGATACTATAAACTGGGCCTTCTCATGCCAAGTTAGTTTTAAGTGTAGCTTGTTGGTGACCTAGGCTTAAAAGGACTGATACACTCAACTGCAACTCAAATACTGTAGCTAACCTTTCCTCTTACCATCCACTGTATTTGCCAAAAGCAAACACAACATGATCATTTGGGTGCCATGTGCACAGCAGCAGTTGAGATTGTGCCAGTGCTTCCTTGTTCAGTTTCTGTGAAGTGATGGATTATTAGGCAATACATCCCCAGTGGAAGGAATGCCTTTTGAAAAGAGAAAACAAATATATTGCCACATTTCCCTCGAACCAACCACCACTTCTCATGCCAGAGGAGAGCAAACCTAGCTAAAAAGACTGCAAGAGTCTTGAGATGAATGGATTTTAAAACTTAGTATAGGAGATTTTAAGTTAAGAAGACACACACAAGGAACCCTGATCTATTCAGGGAGCTAAAAAATACATTTAGTGAAACCAGAGGGGGCCAATGGGAAACTAACTGGCATTGTGCTTGGCCAGAAGCCAGGCTTTGTACATTGCTTTTCAATAGCCGTGGGGAACAGCTCAGAGAGAACATTTGCAATAGCAGCTACATCACATGGCTGAGCTCTGTGATGTCTCCCTATTGATACCAAAAAAAAAACAAAAACAAAAAAAAACCAACCCCTAAACCTTATGAACCTAGAAGGAATTTATTACTCTCCTGATACCCACAGAGCAATTTTAACCAGTTAGAGGGCTAATAGGTCTTTAACTTCCACAAAACTCCTCTAGAGCCAGGATGAATATAAGGGAAGAAAATTTAAATTTCTTCTATTTGGTATCTTTTGGCTTTCACTAGTCTTGCCTGGGAAGGTGGCAGACTTCCTGTCTTTGCTTCTGCATTCTCTTCATGGAGCCAGATGTTTGGACTTGTCTCTGCCTTTCAGTTTTACTCCTGCTGACACTCTGAGTTCAGGTCTGGCTCTAGGCAGGATGCACTTAAGAGGACCCTGCTGTAGAAAGCAATACTGAGCTCTGTCATTCTGGCTGGTTCCTTGTGCCCATTACACCATCATTTCCTACAAAAGTCTGACCCCTTGCCAAGAGGCTTGCCTCTTGCTGCCCAGACTCTTTTGGTCTCTAAGTTTCAGGTCCTGTCTCTGTCTTAGCAGAGATCACTGGTCAAGAGACCATGATCCTTATATGAAATCAGTTATTAACTAGCTGTGTATAACCTGGGGCAAGTTACTTAGCTTTTTGGAGCCTTAATTTAATTTACTCATCTGTAAAATAGGGACTCAGACTAGAATATATTTTTATCCTGTAGTCAATGATTTTTTTTGATGTTTCCAGTCGGCTAATAAGCATCTATTAAGTACCTACTATGCATTAGGCACAGTGCTAAGCATTGGGAATAAAAAGAATGGCAAAAGACAATCCTTGCCCTTGAGAAGCTCATAGTCTAATGGGGGAGATAACATGTCCAAAAAGGCCATTTACAGGGTAGATAGGAGGTAATTAATGGAGGGAAGGCTTGAAAAAAGGTTAAGGACATCTAAACTAGAATGATTTTTAACTTCTCTTCTAGCTCTAAAATTTTATGATTTTTGATCACTTGCTACTATGCTGATGGCTGCTCTTACCTGACTTACCTAATTTGGGACATTCCTCATTGACCCTCAAGACTTATGCTAGTCATCCATCCCCTCTGTTACCTGCATTTCCTTGCTAGGTAGGAGAGGTGGACCATTGAGCATTGCTTCTGGCTTATCCCCAGGACTGGAATGCTCTCCCTCCTCATCTCTGTCTCTTGGCTTCCATGGCTTCCATCAAGTCCCAACTAAAATTCCATCTTTTGGGGCAGCTAGGTGGCATGGTGGATGGAGCACTGGCCCTGGATTCAAGAAGACCCAAGTTCAAATCCGGCCTCAGATGCATAACACTTACTAGCTGTGTGACCCTGGGCAAGTCACTTAACCCTATTGCCTAGCCAAAAAAATAAAAAATAAATAAAATTCCATCTTTTACAGGAATCCTTTCCCCGTCCCTCTTAATTCTTGTGCCTTGACTCTATTGATTATTTCCTATGTATCTTGGATATAGCTTGTTTGTACATAGTTATGTACGTGTTCTCTCTCTCATTAGATTGTAAGCTCCCAGAGGGAAAGGACTGCCTTTTGCCTTTCTTTGTATTCTCAGCACTTAGCACAGTTCCTGGCACATAGTGGACATTTAATAAATACTTACTGACTGACTGGGCCAAACCTATTACTAACAGCTTTGTTATCAGCAGGGGTAAAAGGAAGAGAGAGCTATTGTTGATTATCATAAGAGTGTGGAGCGCTGGTGATAGGAAAGTGGTTATGTAAGAGAGGTGAGGAAGTGGTAGCCTTGAATCTAGCTCATTTCTCTTCTTCCGGCTCACAGGTGCTAAAAGGAATCTGTTTGAAGCCAAGTAACAAGTGAAACACAAATTAACAGTATGACATTGAGTCCTAATACTGGACTGTTTCAGAACATTGATGCTATCTGTCACCCGATGAATCATTAGAACACGTGTTAACACAAAAAGGCATTTCTGGTAAGATCAAATGATAGCTTTGGAACTTCCCCAGGAGGCAAATCAGGAGGGCAGTTGCAGGTTTTCAAGAAGAAAATGAGGCTGAGAACAAGTTCTACTACTCTTTGTTAGAAACAGTATCTACAGATATTATACAAGGAGTACAATAGGACTGCTTCGGGAAGCTGCCCTTTCACTCCATTTGCAGGAAGTTTTTGTTCTCTTTCCTCTTCAGCCGTCTTTTGGCCTTTCACTAAATTTAGTTTGGAGGAAGTACCTTGTGCAATGTTACATACAGTGTGGTTTGCATAAGGTTTTATTACACCAACTGTAGCATCTGCCATCTAGGGACCATCAGCTACCTTTTTGTTACCAGGTGAAAAATGGGGGGAAATTATTCTAGAATGCTTATCATCTTGGCTACCATTCTGGTCTGGGAAATAGACTCTTTTGGCCTTTGTTCATTGGTCCCCTTGTCTTTGCTGAGACAACTTGTCAAGAGACCTGGGTCCTAGTACCAAATCAGCCATTAATTAACTGTGTGATCTTGGGCAAATCTCTTAGCCTTTCTGAGGCTTAATTTATCCATCTGAAAAATGGGGGCTCAGACCAGAATAGCAGTTCTTACCTTGGGGTCAGTGAATTTATCCATGCTTTGTGTCTTCCTTTTGAAGGGAAATGAGTCAATCGAAAAAAAAAATTATATACTTTCCATGTGTAAGGCAAGAGGCAGCATGGTATAGTAAATAGAGAAGGCCCAAGGGTCAGGCAGACCTAAGTTCAAGTCCTACCCTTAACACATACTGACTGTGAACTTAAGCAAGTCATTTAACCTTGAAACCCTATCAGGAAACTCTCTAAGACGACAAATTGGAGAGAAGGTCCTGACCTGTATTGTTAGAGCACGTTTCTCACCAGGGAGCTTTCTACTCTGACAAAGAGGGAGGCAGTGAATAGAGTATGGATACCAGGTGGGGAGAACAGAGCACTCTTGTCCTACCAATCCAAAGACTTACAGCATTTATTGCCTTCCTGCTCAAATGAAGTCAGGGATAGAAAAAGCTTCAGTTAACTGCATAGTAGTTTTTCATATGTGCAACCAGTTCTGGATCAGTAGTCAATTGAAGAAACCAATTCCTCACCATACAGTGAGTGGACAGAAAATAATCATAGTATAACTTCTTGTTATTCATCCTTTGCCTTTGAAGAGGACCAACGACGTCACAGGGTAGTGTCTTGACTGGCTTGTGAATTGGATTTAAGTGAGGCAGAATTGCACAAAGTTGTCAGCCTCTCGGAGTTATTGAAGTCCATTGTCAAGATAAAAGTCAGGAAGACTAATGATGGCCTAGGATGCAGTGTAGGACCGTGGTGTCTTTGATGTCTGACCAAGCTCTAAGTGCACCTACCATTGGAACAAATTGTTCTTATCCAAGCATTCTGCCAGGGGAAGTCTTCACATGTTTGGCATAGACATTCCCCTAACTCACCCATGGGTCTGAGGCCTGTTGGTTACCCTCAACTTGGTTTAGCTCGCCTGCCAAGAGGGTTTTACCAGGATGTGAATGCTGTGAATGTTAGAGTTTCTTGGAGTCACAGGTGAGAGTCAGGTGAAGGGGGATAAGCAACCCTGAAAATGGCTTGGCAAGCCCTCACCCCTCACACCCCCATAGAATAATTACATGTGCTCTGACATCCACATGAAGGATTGCATCATGATGAGCTCACTGCACGTGTTCATAAGGGCTAGGCTATCATTGGCCAATCCTCTATTACGTATATTAAGAAACGTAGAGTTGTAAAAATTTCCACATAAAATAGAAATACTAGGTGAATGGGTTTTAAGGGATTAAAAAATACAGTAAGAAAATGCTTTACCTATTTAATTCCATGCTATGACTCCTTAGTACAGAGGAAATAGTTACAAGCTTTTGCTCTGAACCATTAACATTTTCGAAGTACATATTAACAGTGAGAAAATCTAAACTAACTATTGCTATAAGGCTCTCCTGTCGTCCATGTTAGAGCTGTAGATATGAAGGTAAATTCTAAAGAACTAACATGCTTGGTAAAACTGACTTCTTAATCTCCCAAAGGGAAGGAATTAATGAACTGTATAAGCTTCATAGGATCTCACTAGACCTTTTCTGGTCAGTACTACATAGGGATAGGGGCTGAGAAATGAGTTCTTGCCCTATGTGAGCTCTTTCCCAAATCATTTCCCTCTAAACAAATGCAACCACATGCTAAATTTTTGTTGTCAATATTTTATCTTATTTGCCCCTTTAATATAATAAATTTGAGTGAAAATAGCAACTTGTATATATTTGCAAGCCTTCCAAAACCAGTGAATGAAATAGCTCTAAAAATACAATATTCTCCTTAATATATATATATATATATGTATATATACACACACATATATGCAGTAGCTAATTCTAACTGTGGTGACTCTTGGATTGAGGGGATGAATTAGGCTCATAATTAGCCAAACCAATGAATCCTGGAAATTGGATATATACTCTTTCAGAGAGTGTTAAGCAAAAGAAAAAGCCCACTTCTCCTTTCCTGGAAGTGGGGATGGAATCACTCCCAAAGATGACTGGAAATAATGAAATAATTTTGCAACTCTTACAGTTGTGAAGGGGAACTGGGGAATTTCCTTTCTGTTTGGTTCTACAATCCATAATTTGATGAACCTGCCTTTCCTGCATGTAATTCTAAGGACAACTGGTTTATCTAATGAAATAGGCCGAGTGAAACTGGTTTTCATTCATGATGTTTAGTCAACTATTTAAAGTATGACGTGCTTTGAATTCCTAGTTGGGTAAATCCTAAGTCTAAGGCTTAGACTTAGAGTCACTCAATTGTATTGCCTCAATACTATGAATGCCCAAAGACAGTTCTTACCTGGGCCTCTTTCCCCATTGACATATGTTTGCAAATCACAGAATTTCAGAGTTGGAAGGGACTTCAGCAGCCACCTAGTTCAACCCATACCTGAAAATGGAATCCACATTTGTTACATACCCAAGAAGTAGTCATCTAGACCCTGTCTGAAGACCTCTAATGACATGAAACCCACTAGCTTCTAAGGCAGTCCATTCCACTTTGGGACAGTTGTAATTGTTAGGAAATTTTTGTTGATATCAGGACTAAATCTAGTTCTTGGCAACTTCTATTCATGTTTCTGGCCCTATATTCTTAATTTAAGATCTAATCCTTCAAAATGACAGCTTTTCAAATAGCTGAAGATAACTGTCATATCCCTTCTGCATCTTCTCCAGGCAAAACCTTCCATTTCTTTTCTTAATCTTTTTCTTCTTGTTCTGTTATCTTTCTCCTCTCCTCTTTTATTTTTCCCCTCCCCTCTTCCCTATTCTGCTCTATGCCCTCCCTCTGTCAGTGGCATCCATGGGTATAACATAACTCTGCAGGAGGCATTAAAGACTGAGCTCCATACAACACAGTTTACCCTGACTTTCAGCTCACTAAGTCTTCCTTATCCATAAAAGGAGTGTAGGTGGATTAAATGTTTTCCAAAATTCCTTCCAGTGCTCATATCCTATGATTCTCTGATTCTATTCGTAGAGAGATGGAAAAGAACAACATTAAAGAATGTATATGTATATATCAGCTGTCTATAGATCTTGGATACCAAATGCTTATTTGAGAAATTTGATACAAAGGATCCATCCCCTCCCCATTTGACTGCTTGCCTTCTTATCCTAGGTACATTAATTCTATTTGTAGAGAGGTTTTTCAGTTTCGTGGAATCAGTTACCTATTTTATTTTTAGTAATTGTCTCTATTCTTTGGTTAAGAACACATCTACTATTCATAGCTGTGAAAGGTATATGGAAAGGTTTCTCTTCTAATTTTCTTTGTGATATGATCTTTAATATCGTCATGCATCAAATTTGAATTTATTGTGGAATATGGTATAAGATGTTAAATTAAACCTAATTTCTGCCAGATTGCTTCCCACTTTTCCTAGCAGTTTTTATCAAACAGGAAGCTCTTTCCTAAGTAATTCATGTTTTCTGGTTTACTAAACAGAGAGTTATTCTGGTTTACTAAACACTGAATTGTTCGGTTCCATTGTTTCCGATTCTCCTTTGTCTAAGCTGCTCTATTGTCTATTTCTTTATTTTTTTAACCAATACAAAATGGTTTTGATGACTGATGTTTTATAATACAGTTTGAGATCTGGAATGCTGTTCCCTTTTCATCCCTTCCTTCTTCTATCATTTCTCATGATCTTTTGCATCATTTGTTTCTCTAAATGAATTGTATTGTTATTTTATCAAGTTCTGTAAAGTATTCCTTTGATAGTTTGATTGATATAGTATTAAAACCGTAATTTAACTTTGGTACCATTGTCATTTTTATTATATTGATCTGAACCAATCACAAGGACTGAATATTCCTCCTAGCAAGGTTGCTCTTTATTTCTTTCAAGAGCACCTTCTAATTGAATCCATGCAAGTATTTTGTGTGCTTTGATAGTTAGATCTCTAGATATTTTATGCATTCTGCATTTATTTGGAATGGAATTTCCCTTTCTATTTTTTATTTTCTTTTGGATTTTGTTATTATTACATAAAAATACTATTGACTTTATGTGGTTTGCTTTATAGCCTGTAATTTTGCTCAAGTTATTAATTGTCTCAATTACTATCTTTGCTGGTTCCCTAGGATTTTCAAAGTAAACCATCATGTCATCAAAATGTAGGGATAAATGTATTTCATCTTTGCCTATTTTTATGCCTTTAATTTCTTTCTCTTGTCATTGATATTTCTAGCATCACTAGAACTATGTTAAATAATAGCAGTGAAAATGGGCAACTTCACTTTACTTCTGTATTTATTGGAAAAGATTCTAGTGTATTCCCATTACATGTGATGCTTTCTTTTTTTGTTTTTAGCTAGCTTTATAACATTAAAACAGGTCATTCTTTGTCTCCACTGTTTTTTCATAACTGAGTATTGTACCTTGTCAAAGGCTTTGTCTACATTGATTGAGAGAATCATTTTGAATGTTTTTGCCTTTAATGTTAATTATGTGAACTGTTTTTCTAATGTTGAATTATCTTTGCATCCCTAGTATAAATCAAGTTTTGTCATAATGGATTATTTATTGGATGAATCACTGTTATGATGGTACAGCATTGTAGTAGACTTTGAAGAACCAATAGCTATGACCAAGGCTGTTCATAACTGTTAGGTATATATCTAGCTTGCCTTGCAATAGAATGACACACTAGGTAGAGGCTTTGGTTAAAGTTAGAATAACTATGAGCCCCAAAGAGCACATTTAACTTGGACATAACTAAGAAGAAAGCTACAAGATAAGTATGGAATGATACAAAAAACACTACCAAAATGTGTATCCCCTTTGACCCAAAAGTACCAGTTCTGGGACTATAAAACAAACAGGTTATTCTATCTGTACCAACATCCTAGTAATATAATAACATAAAATATTCCTATTAGTAATAGAAAAACAGAAAGCAAACCAGATGTCCAATGACTGATGAATGGCTGAACAAGGTATGAATGTAATGTTTTTTTTTTTTACCATAAGAAACAATACAAATGAGGAATTCAAAGAAATATGGAAAGATATATGAAGTGATACATAGAGGAGAAACAAAAATTAATGATATACTGACTATAACTATATAATTAAAAATAATAACAGCAACAAATCTATATTAAATACTCATAAAAGAAAAAAATTTAAAGATCTGAAAAACAAGCAGGCTCAGGTATTAAAAGTCAGTATACCCAGCTTTTTTGTTGGGAAACAAATTTATCTATTTGTAGGAAAATAAATTTACCTATTACCAATAGATTAATAACAGATATCTACAGACATATGAGCAATCACGTACTCTTTTTTGTTTCATTGTGGGTGTTTTTCTATTTTCTTGTGTTTTCATTTATGTGTTTAAATACCTGACCTTACCAGTGACAGTTAACATAAGACTGTGCCCCCTGTCAACTTTCTTGATTGAAAGGGACAAAAATAAAAATGAACGTGAGACTTCATACAAAAAACACTGAGAAGGCAGCCAGGAGAGATAATACACTTACTCAGGGTAAAGTCTGCCTCAGTGATCTATTCCCCAGCTGCTCATTTGTATATTACCCACTGGAAAACATTGGGAAACACTGAATCTTATAGCTGTTTTGTGATTATTGAACAAATGTGCACTACTTAGCTATGGCTTAGCTAGCAGAGATGAGGATAGGTTAAAAAGAAATTTCTTGCTCTGAATATCCAACCCTGACTCAGGAAGGATTGATCCAAGAAAATACCTTAGAGTTAGATGAAAGAGAATTAATACCTCTCTGTATTGCTGCTTGTTGCCTGTTAGCATTATTGGGCAAAAGAAAGTGCCCTCCCATTTGCTGCTGGGAAATGGAACCTCCTCAGAACCCAGGCAATTGAGCAGAACTAAGAAGCTTGTGCAGATCCCAGGCTAAGGGTCTCTGCCCTTTCTGAAAGAGAGCAGCATTATCCAGGCAGTGAAGAGGACTGGCCCAGTAGCAGAGCCACCTTAGCCTAGTAGCAGAACAACCCAACCTGGCTGTAGAACATTCCAGCTTAGCACCAAAACCACCAGTCCGACACAGATGCCACACCCATCAGTGAACTTTGTAAGGACAGTCTCCACAAAAGAGAGAAGTCATTGACGCCTGCAGTTTCAAAGTTGTGAATATACTCTCTACTCATGTGCCTCACTAACATGGTGCTTTAAGTGTATGACCACTCTCACCAATGGAAACTATGTATATTGGTAGAAGATTGTGCTCAGGGTTTATGGGTGGGATGTTGTGTGATTATCCTTCTTGCTTTGCCTTCTGAATAAATATTGTTTTAAGAGTTGAGTCAGCTGGCTGATTTGCTAATAAGAAACACACTGATGGAGACTCGGAAACTACAATGTTAGGAAAGTAGCCCCACCAGGGACCCCCAGAATCCTGAATGTAGTCGTGGTAGCCACACCTCTTAGGAATTACAGCCTGTCCATGGCAGTGCTAATTAGAGGAAAGTGGTGAGCCTATGTAGAAAGAAAGCCAATGGTAGGGGTGGCTTCCCACTACAATAAAATAAAATTTGTATAAAAAAAAGAATAAATAGTAGGCTCTGTCTCTTTGGTATTGGTATGTTCAGCTAGTAACAGAGTGTGTAAATTGTACATTTGTTGAAATATTCCTTTGAAAGAATAATCTTTGGTTTGTTTTTTTGTGTATGCTGTATTGTCTCCCAGGTTAGCTTAGAAACAACTTAGGGTGTTTCTGTGCTCTTTTTACCCCACCATAACACCTAGAGCCCTCTTTATGAAGTTGCATAATCAATGTTGTTTGCTGACAGATATGAAATATGGCACAGAGTTTCCTGTAAGATTGGTATCACAGGTTTCAACAGTTCCCTATGGTTTAGGGGTGGGGTAGGTTGTGATTCTACCCCCTGTCTCCAAGCTTAAGGGTTTTTCTGACTAAATTCAGAACTTGGAGTTAAGGCTTTAGTGTGTTTCTTGGCCTTTGCCCTTTCTCTGACTACTCAACAGCTAAACCAGCATCATAATCAATCCACTGTGGCTGCTGCTTTCTCCAAAGTCTTTCATTGTAACAATGAGGGTTACTTAAAAAGGACCCATAGTCCTCTCTTCATGGATGAAGCTTGGTTTTCCCCAGCTCTTAGTCATTCAGCCTCCTTGGATCCTGAATCTTCATGCCTGGCAACCCAGAATTGTGTTCAACACTTCTCAGTTCTGGTTTGCTATGCACAATGTTGGTATTTGATAAATGTGGAATGCCTGTCTATAGCTAGCACTCTCACAGAAGTTTTCTAAGTATATGGAAGGATCCCTTTGAAGGATTTCCTCCAACTTTCAACCTTTTTCAAGTCCTAGGCAGAAGGTTTCTGATTGCCTATCAGGTTTCTTTTTTTATCTCTTCTTTCTAGTGATCTCTGAAAGTCTGGGGTCTTCCCTCTTTGAAGGTGTGTACTTAAAGCGAGTCACCTACATCAGCCTCTCTGGTGTGTCAGTTAAATTTAAAAGCAGTTGCTAAGCAACCACCATAAGTATGTTGATTGCTCCCAGCTGATAAGTAATGGTCCTGGTCTATAGGTCTACTGCCCTCCTCCCAGACTCCCACAGATTAAAGACTTGCTGCTCCACCTCTCTCTTTAAACTCCCTGGAATGTGGGAAGGATGCATTGCTGCCTGAATAAGGTTGCACATCTTACAATCTAACTGTCATGAGCATCATTTTCCCCTACATCATCCCACCTATCTGCATCCAGCAAAATTCTGAAATAGAGAAATACCTTTATTCGAAAGAACACTCTGCAACAAAGAATTTAGTGAAAGCACTTGGAACATATCCCTGGAGAGTAATCAGCATGAACTATGACTCAGCTATAGAGGTTTCAAATCCTCCGAGTAGCTTTCCCTGATAAATCTCACATATGATATTTGCTTTCTTTGGTACATGCCCAGTCAAGGCTATGTAGACCAAGGCAGGGGTAGAGCCACAAATAATGAGAAAATTCACAAATTATCCTTTGTTTATACTTCAAACAGAAAACACAGCTAGATTTATAGGCCATTAGTAGTCCAAAGGATGCCTGGCCCAAACTTCATGAGCAACGTGACCACAAGCAAGTCATTTTATCCTCTTAGATATGGTGTTTCCTCATCCGTAAAATAGGGATGATATTTTTTTTTATCCAAACCTATGATTTCATTGGTATAAGAAACTCTGGTGAAGTAACTGCCTCTATCAAAAGCAGAACAGGACTTGCTTTGAAATCGATGGTCTCAGAGAATTGCCTGAAGTGCTAAGAGGTTAAGTGATTTATCCAGGGTCACACAACCAGAATGTGCCAGGCTTGAACCCAGATCTCCCTGACTATGAAGCCAGTCATTTAATACTTCAAATAATTTTGAATTTTGGAAGTTTTGTTTGAAAACCATAGAGTCAAGTTCGTTCAAAGCCTTCACAACACACAAGTAGTGGTGAAGGAGGCATATAACTTCACTTAAATGGACAGCTTTTGTAATTAGAAGAGATGAATGGCTTACATGAACTAATGAAAAGTGAAGGAAGCAAAGCCGGAAAAACAGCATACACAATGATTATAACTATGTCAATGGAAAGAACAGCAACAACAAAACAATTGAAACTCAACGTTGTGAAATGATGAACAGGCTGAACTCCAAAGAAGAGACGTGAGCAGACACCTCATACCTGAGTACTCCTTTGGTGAGGCTGGGATCTGTATTTAGGGGGTATTCTCCTTTCTGGGAACTTAACCTGTCAGTGCAGTACGGGTTGGGAGATTGAGCCCAGGAGGGATACTTTGGCCATAATATATTTAGTTTGTACTATATTACCTTGCATTTCTGTTAGTTCTTCAGTTGTTTCGTGTATGCATGTCTTCTTTCCCCAAATAGATTGCAATTTCCTTTGGGGTAGAGGCCATCATCTGTAATGTCTCATGCAATTACCACTAGGTTAGAGAAATAGCAGATACTTAAATGTTTGCCAGATATATGAGTAATAAGAAATTTGTACCTCCATAGAAGTTCTTCTGCCATGTCTCATTACGGTGTAGCAGGAACCCTAGGGTTTTTTAATATAATATTTTATGTTTCTCCCAATTACATGTTAAAACAATTTTTAAAACTTTTTTTAAAAAGATTTCATTTCGAAATTCTATCCTTCCCTTTCTCCCTCCCCTCCCCCTCCCTGAGATACCTAGGTTCCTCTTTTTTTTTTTTTTTCCTTTTTGGTGAGGCAATCAGGGTTAAGTGACTTGCTCAGGGTCACACAGCTAGTAAGTGTCAAGTGTCTGAGGCTGGATTTGAACTAAATACTTTTTTTTTTCTTTTTGGCACCTAGGTTCTTAAAGGCTGTGCCAGTAGAATTTAGTCTTCATAGATTCCACCAAGTTGAATACGGTTCCGGTATAGTCCCGCTGACGGGTTGTTTTTTATCTTAGTATGGAGAATATAAACAGGGGCAGGTAGGTGGCAAAGTGAATAGAACACCAGCCTTGGAGTCAGGAGGACCTGAGTGCAAATACGGCTTCAGACACTTGACACTTACTAACTGTGTGACCCTGGGCAAGTCACTTAACCCCCATTGCCTTACCAAAAAGCAAAATAATAAAAAGAGAGAGATAGAGAGAATATAAACATGGTTAAACATACCACCGTGAAAATTATCCCTGCTCAGGTAGCAGTATGTGTTGCAGAAAATAAAAAAGGAGAGAAATTCTATGAAAAACATGACAAGATCCTAATTTAGAAAATATCTCAGTAAAAGGCTTGAATCTGAAAGTGGGCAGGAGAGAGTATAGTGATCATCAATAATAAGTACTCTCCCAATTCCTCACCCCACCATTTTTGTGCAAGCACAAACACACACACACACACACACACACACACACACACAATTTGTCATCAAGCTGAGCTTTAAGGTAGAATAATAATTCAGAACAGATAAGGAAAACATGACATTGATTACAGATGAAAGTAAAGACACTGACTCTGATTATCACTTTCTTATAGGATTTTAGATGTTATAAAACAATCACCATTATGAGGAGGCCAAAAAAATCCCAGAAATAACTTCATCCAGCTAACACTAGATTTTCTTTCCAAATGGAGAGATATAGCATTCCAGAAGAAAACCAGTTGAAAGTATAAGCAAAACATTATGGAGAAGGATGACAGAAGCAGTAACACCTCCCCAGACAGTGAAAAGCGGTGAAGACAGTCAAACCAGATCATCCTGAAAGCATTTATAGATGAAATCAGAAGAAGGAAGACAAGAAATGGAGCAGGTTTGCCAGTACTGTTACAGTGATCTCATCACCAATGACAATGTCTACACTCGGATTCTACCACTTCTGACCCTGATGTGTGACGTGAAGAAGTAAAAGTGGAACTTAAGAACATGAAGCTGGGAGGTACTGTCTTCGTTCAGGTTCAACTTTGGGATGAAAAGAAGCACCTAAGTTACTGAGTAGTTAACAAAAAAGGGATTTACCTTATGTGTTATTCTAACACAGCAGAGATATGCGACTAGGATTCAGTGACATCATCCTCAGCTTTGGTAGACACAGTCTCCCTGCTCTTTATGGAAACACATCTTTTCAGCAGTTCAGCAGAGCTTATATAATGTAGCAGTTTGCATGGTCTTGGGTACCCACCAAGCCTGAGAGGCCCAGACTCCACACAAGTGGGATGTTTCATGCCTTTAGCTGAGCAGTCAGCTGCATCAGGAAAGTCAGAGCCAATCGCAGGGAAAAATTTGTCTCCTTTTAGGGAAAACTAATCTCTGTCACAGGAAGGAAGGAGGAGTTGTAGCCCTAACCCACATTGTGTAGAAATGCTAATAGTTAGGCTTCATCACAGGAGGAAAAGCTGGACCTGAACAAAACGCAGAAGAAATCAGTGCTGGAGGCAACAAAACTTTAGAGAAACCAGAGGATCAATTTTAAAGATACTTTAACAGAGAGAAGAGTCTAAACAAATGGAAAAAGATCTTGGGCAGTATTAATGAACTGATCAACAAGTATTAAGCGCCTACTATGGGCAGCTAGGTGGTGCAGTGAATAGAGCACTGGGTCTGGAATAAGGAAGACTCATCTTACTGAATTCAAATCCAGCCTCAGATACTTACTAGATGTGAGATCCTGGGCAAGTCACTTACCCTGTGTGCCTCAGTTTCCTCCTGGAGAAGGAAATGGCCAACCACTCCAGTATCTTTGCCCTTGAAAAACCCTGAATGGGGTCATGAAGAGTCAGACATGACTGAAACAATTAAACAACAGCGTGCCAGGCACTGTGCTAAGTACTGGGGATACAAACTCAAAGACTGAAGCAATCTTTACTCACAGTGATATTACATTCCAATGGGGAGCCAAATAGGTACATATACAACACAAATAAAAAGTTAATAAATACAACCATATACAAAGTAGTTAAATTTAAGGTAGTTGTGGAGAGAGATCACTAGCAGTTGGGATCAAGAAAGGCTTCATGTAGAAGATGGTGCTTGAGTTGTGTTTTAAGGGAAGGGGACCCCATGACACCAGTGACAATAAGAAGAGAATACATTCCATTCATGGGGGATGACCATTACAGAGACACTGGAGAAAGCTAGTGCAAAGGTATGGAGGTGGGAGATGGGCTATCATGTATGAGCAAAAGCAAGAAGGCCAGTTTGGCTGGATTGCAAAGTGTAGAAGGGGCAGTAAAGTCCATTAAGGTTGGAAAGGTAGGTTGAATCTAGGTTGTATGGAGCTTTAAAAGATAAACAAATGAGTTTATATTTTGTCCTAGAGATAATAGGAAGTCAATGTAGTTGACTGAGTAAGGGAGATACATGGTCAGATCTGCACTTAAGGAAAATTACTTTGGCTGCTAACTATAGGATGGATTGGAATAGGAGAGGCTTGAAGCAAGGAGACTAGGAGTCTGTTGTAATAATATAGATAAGTAGGGGAGAGGTGATGAAAGAGTGAACCAATATGGTAGCTATGTGAGAGGAGAGATGGGATCAGATGCAAGAAAGGTTATGAAGGCAGAAACAACAACACTTGGCAATATAGCGGATGTATGTGTATTGAAAGAGGGAGGAATCGGGGCAGCTAGGTGGCACAATAGATAGAGCACCAGCCCTGCAGTCAGGAGGACCTGAGTTCAAATTTGGCCTCAGACACATAACACTAGCTGTGTGACCCTGAGCAAGTCATTTAACTCCATTGCCTAGCCAAAAAAAAAAAAAAAAAAAAAAGAGGGAGGAATCAAGGATACTGCCAAATTGCAAACTGCCAAACCTGGAAGACTAGAAGGATGGTAATGCTTTTGACAGAAATAGAGAAGTTTGGAAGAGGAGTGGGTTTAAGAGAAAGATGAGTTCAGTTTTAGACATATTAAACTTAACATGTCTTTGTCAAACTGAACATCTAGGGTGAAATGTCTAATAGGCATTTGGTCATGCAGGACTGACTCTTAGGGGAAAGATTGGAACTGGATATTTCGATCTGGGAATAATCTGCTTAGAGGTGATCATTAAACCCATGGGAGCTAATGAAGTTACTAAAAGTGAGAGTGTAAAGGAAGATGAAGTAGGCAGAAACTTGGGGAACTCCCATAGTTAGGGTACAGGGTATAAATGATGAGCTAACAAAAGAATTTAAGGAATGTAAGAGGTGAACCAGGAGACTGATGTCACATAAACCCAGAGACAAGAGAACATTAAGGAGGAGACCATGGCCAACAGTGTTAAATGTGGCAGGGGACTGAGAAGGATTAGGACTTAAATAAGACCATCACATTTGACAAATAGGAAATCATTGGTGACCGCTGTATAATAGTGGCTGGCACATAGTAAGTGCTTATTGACTAAGATTGCAAAAAAAAATTTTTCTTGTCTTAGAAGTATATAAAACATAGGCTTAAAGGTTCTTCTTCCAAAGGGTGTCTCCCATGCAAATATATTTTTTAAGGTCTGGCACTTGTTTTTTGTTATTGTTTTTTTTTCAAGTAACAAGTATTTTAAGAATTAGTCTGCCCTTTCCGCTCTCTCCCCTACCCACCATTGAGCAACCATTCCTTCCACCACCCAATTACAAAGCAAAATAGCACAATCTGTAACAAAATACACATCTATATAGTCAGGTAAAACTCATTCCCACATTAGCCACTTCTCAAAATGCATGCCCCTTTCTGCGTCTTAAGTTCATCACCTCTCTACCAGTGAGTGTTGTGTTTCATGTTTATTCTTTTGGATTCATCATTTATCATTAGATTGATCAAAGTTCTAAAGTCTTTCAAAGTTGTTTTTCTCTATAATGTCATATTTGTATAAAATTGTTCTTTTAGTTCTACTCACTTCTCTCTCCAACAATTTATAAAGATCTTCCCAGCTTCCTCTAAAATTGTCCATTTTATCTTATGGCACAATGATATTCCATTATATTCATATATCACAATTTGGTTCTCCCTTTCCCAATCAGGGCTTCTTAATGAGACCCATGGTCATTCAGAAGAGATCAAGCTAGTAATCCATACCATAAAATCCCAAGGATTTGAAGAATGTATTTTTTAATTAAATTTTATTTTTTTCAATCAGCAAAAATCTGCCTTTTATCCCTCCCTCTTCCATTGAAAAAAGAAAGAAAAAAACCCCATGATATAAATACACACAGTCAAGCAATACAGCACTGGGCATGCAAAAAAATATTATTCTGAATTCTAAATCTTTCTCCTCTCTTTAAGAAAGTGGGTAGCATGTTCCATCATTAGACCTCTGGAATCATGGTTGGTCATTATGCTGATTAGAGTTCCTAAGTCAACAATAATATTAATAATAGCAGCTAACATTTATGTAGTGCTTATTAAATGTTAAGCACTGTGCCTTTAAGCACTTTGCAATTATTTTCTCATTTGATCCTTATAACAACCCTGGGAGATAGATGCTATTATTATCCCCATTTTATAGATGAGGAAACTGAGACAAACAGACACTAAGTGACCTGCTTACAGTCACACAGCTAGGAAATGACTGAGACCAGATTTGAATTGAGGTCTTTCTGACTCCAGGCCTAGTGCTCTATCCACTGTGCTACTTTACAATATTGTCATTATATAAAATGTTTTCCTGATTTTGCTCATTTCACTCTGCATCAGTTCATACTAGTATTCTCATGTTTTTTTTCCTGAAGCCATCCCCTTTATCATTTCTTATAGAACAATGATATTCCATTATATTTATATAGTATAACTTGTTCAGCCATTTTCCAATTAATGGCGCTCACCCTCCAGTTTCCAATTCTTTGTCACTGAAAAAAAGAGCTATGCATACTTTTGTATGTCCTTATTTAGAATTTGTTTTGCTTAGGGCTAATCTCCCCCCTTTTACTAGCCTTCATCTTATTCCTACTTCTCTCTTTTCCCCTTTCCCTTCCATTTCCCTGTTGAGTCAAATGTATATACATACCCAAATGTGTGTATATATTCTTCTCTCCTTTAACTAATTCAGATGAGAGTGAGGTTCAAATATTGAACCTCTTTCCTCCTTTTTTGCATAGATTTCTACTTGCCCACCCCAATTAAGTGAGTTAATTTTCCCTAATCTTTCTCTTTTTCTCCCCTTGTGTATTCTTTTTCCCCTCCCTTTACATTCTTCTTTTAAGATTATCAACATAGAACAGAACCACTCTCGAGTCTCTTGTCTAATGAGACTCTCACTCTGATGCCTGGTGATGATAAAGTTCACAAGAGACACAAGTATCACCTCTCCATACTTGAACTTAAGCAGTTTGTCCTTGTTTAGTCCCTTATGATTGATTGTTCATGTTTACCTTTTTATATTTCTCTTGATTTCTGTATTTGCACTTCGAAGTTTCTACACAGGTGTGGTCATTTCATCAGAAATGCTTGGAAGTCATCTATTTACTTAAAGATTCTTTTTTTTTTATTCCTATTACACTCAGGATTATACTCAGTTTTTCTGGGTAAGTTATTCATGGTTGTAAGGTTATATCCTTTGCTTCAGGAATATCATATTCTAAGCTCTCTGCTTCTTTGTAGTTGTGGCTACTAGTTTGTGTGTGATTCTCATGGTTCCTTGTTACTCGAATTCTTTCTTTCCTACTGTTTGCAGTATTTTCCTTTAACTTGGAAGCATTGAACTTTGTCTATAATGTACCTGAGAGTTTTCATTCTGAGGTTTCTTCCTTGATTCTATTTCTACTTTGCCTTTTGGTTTTATGAACTCTAGGAAGTTTCTTTCTAAGATTTCTTGAAATAGATGTATAGGCTTTTTTGGGGGGGGGTCATGGCTTTCAGATAGTTCAATGATTCTTAAATTATCTCCTTGATCTGTTTTCTAGGACTGTAATTTTTGCTATAAGATATCTTACATTTTCTTCTATTTTTCCATTCTTGTGACTTTGTTTTAGTATTTCTTGTTGTCTCCTGGAGTCATTAGCTTGTATTTGGGCCATTCTAATCTTGAAGAAGTTGTGCCAAGGTCTTCATTACCTTTCCGATTTTTTTTACATAGCTTTTATTTCTTTTCCCATTTTCCCCTCTAATGCTCTCAATTAATTTATTAAAAAAAAATTTTAAATTATGTTTTCAAACTTTTGCCCCATCTCTTGCAAGAATTCTAGCTAAATTTGTAACCAAACTGTATTTTTATTTGAGGCTTTGCTTTTAGGTGTTTGGGAGTTATTCTCTTTTTGTTTCTTTTTTGGGTCTGTGTCTGGAGCACCCCTGTTACCATAATAGCTTTTAATGGTAGGATTCTTTTCTTGTTTGCTCATTCTTCCAGCCTACTTCCTGACTTCAGACTTGGAATTAGAGCCTAGCTATGTGTATTTCTGGAGAGAGTGGTTGGGCAGGTCTTGCTGCTGCTTTTTTGTGTTATTGAGTATTGGTATTATTCTAGGATCTCAGGGATGGCTTAGGCTGGGGACCTGCAAGCTTTCAGAGCTCCCAAAGTGCAAAGTCTCCAGGACAAAGTCTAATCACTATCCCATTGGTCTGAGCTCTGCAACTTCTTGACCTGCATTTGGATTTGGAGCAACAGGTCTGTGGGCTCGCCCCATTTGGAGTTCCAGTAGACTATTGCTGGACTTAGTCACTACTAGTCAGCTAAAAAGCTCTGCTTTTTATAGAATAGTAGAACTGCAAGATCCCCTTTGGTCTGGGATTTTTGCTCTGGTTATTTTGACTGTGCTAGAAGCTGGAACCCCGATCTCACTCTGCTCCTGGGGTCAGAGCCACTGTACTACTATTTACTTCTGAACTTATTCCTCAGTTTCCTCATTGGTAAAATGGGGAAAATAATAACACCTACTCTCATAGGATTGTTGTGAGGCTGAAATCAAATGAGAATATATGCCAAGAACTTTAGAAACCATAAAGAGCTGGGTAAATGTTAGCTACTAATAGTACTAACACTACTACTGCTAACTAGCTTTGTGACCCTGATCAAGTCTTTGAGCCACTCTGACCCTCAGTTTCTTCATCTGTATAGCAGGGATAAAATTACTTTCACCAGCTACCTCACAAGGTCTTTTATGAGGAAAGGGCTTTGCAAAACTTAAAGTTGTATAAAGAATACATATGTTATATGTAACATGTATGACAAGTCATCATCCAGCCCCTACTTGAGGACCCCCAAGGAGGAAGAACCCACCACATCTTGAGGCAGCCTGTTTCACTTTTGACAGCTTTAATTGGTAGGACATTTTTCTTGCCACCAAGCCCAAGTTGGCTTCTTTGAGACTTCCACCCCTTTCTCCTGAGGGCACTATGCTACTACCACTATGGACCATATATACCTTTTCTCTTCTTCCTTTTTTTTTGAACAACTAATCTGCAAAGGATCTACGATTTCATCAGCTTGGGGGAACTCCCAGTGTGGAGCTCCTTCTATCTAAGCAGATCCTAATAAGTCTATTACTGAGCAGCTAAATTCTAGGGATTTGCCTGAAGTGCAAGGAGGTATGATTTACTTACTGTCAACCAGCAAATGTCAGAGGCAAAATTTGTACACAGATCTTCCTGATTCCAAGCCCAGCATTCTATCTACTGAACTGAATAACAATAACACTAAACAATAATAATGCCTCGGGCCTGCATGACCTGGAAGCTATGTGGTACAGTGTATAGAGTGCTGGGCCTGGAGTCAGGAAGACTCATCTTCCTGAGTTCAAATCTGGCCTCGGACACTTACTACCTGTGTGACCCTGGGAAAGTCACTTAACCCTGTTGGTCTCACTTTCCTCATCTAGATGAACTGGAGAAAGAAATGGAAAACCACTCCAGTGTCTTTGCCAAGAAAACCCCAAAGGGGTCCCAAAGAGTCAGACAAGATTGAAAAACGACTAAACAACAACTCACCTGTATAGCTTTGTGCTCTCCAAAGCACTTTCAATCAAGTTCCTTTACATCATCCTGACAACCATCCTACCCAAGGCAGGTAGAATAGGTGTTACTATCCCAATTTTACAGATGAGGAAATTCAGAAAAGTTAAATGACTTATTCGAAGAAATGAATGGAATCTAATTCATATATTCTAAGATACCATTGCCCATGGAATCCTCATTCAGGTGTTTTCCCCTTCCATAAATCTTAAAGAAACAGGCACCGACAAGTAATATCCAATTCCTAGAAATGAAATATAGACCTGACCTTTGGCTCAGTTACCTTATTGGGAAAATGGAGAAAATATCACCTGCAGAGAGCATACGAAGAAGATTTCTTATTGCCATAGCTTACGTCACCTGACTATCTCCAAAGATCCCATTATATGCATCATTGCTCAATTTTAGCTTTTGACAAGCTTGTTCATGTAGGAAAACAAGTGGGAGCGGAGATTACTCATCTATAAAATTAGGGGTTGATCAAAGTGATATCTAAGGTCATTTCTGACTCTAACATAATATGATCTGGGAATCTTTTAAAGACTAGAAGGTTGGCACTGAAACATTTGTTCTTAAGAGAGCTACAACTCTGGGGAAAGTATCATATATCTGATTATTTAAGGGATCATATTGTGCCTTAGTTTTTACCCATGCTTCTCTTCTACCAACAATAGACTTTCGTGTATGAGTATATCTATTTGACAAACAGAAGAGATGTTCAATTATAGGAATGATCTAAGTAGGTATAAATTCTTGTACTCCAACTTTTGGTCCTTTCCTAATGAAATGATCTAGCATTCTGAGATTTTAATGGTACAGCAGGGGTACAATTTTTGTAGTCTAGAAGATGTGGATTCAAAAATCTCCCCTCCAACACACCAACTGTTTGACCACAGGCAGGTCATTTAATCCTCCTAGCCTCTATTTCTTCACCTCTAAAATAGGGAGAATGATATCTGCAGCATCCACCTCACAGGGTTATTGTTAGGTTCAAATTAAATTATGTATATAAAGAACTCTGTGAATTTTAAAGTACTACATAAATGTCGGCTACTATAATTAATAAGTGATGCCTTTTAAAAAATTACAGTATAGTCTTATCTAATGAATATCTTCCTATGCAGTGGTGTCAAACTCAAATAGAAATGCATCTCTTCAGTACACATGTTGACTTAGAAAATCACAAATCAACATTATCTATGTTGTATCATATTTTTAAATTTTATTTTGTTAAACATTTCCCAATTACCTTTTAATCTAGTCTGCATTTTAGCGGAGAGTTTTATGGCCAGTTTTTGTTGTTGTTGTTGTTGATGGTGGTGGTGGTGGTGGTGGTTTTTTGTTTTTTTTTTTTTTTTGTGAGGCAATTGGGGTTAAGTGACTTGTCCAGGGTCACACAGCTAGTAAGCAGGGTTTTTGTTTTTGTTATTGTCTTTTTTTTAAGCATACTGACCATGAATTTAACACCTTTGCTGCTATGTATATATTTTCTTTGATTTCTGTTTTGATATCAACTTGGATAAAAGGATTTATTTGCTTAAAAAAATTACGTTATATCCAAAGTCTTTCTCCACTAAAGCTTTTATTACAGTGCCTCATTGAAGCCAAGAAATGATCCAGTTTTCTTATATACTATGTAAGTGGAGTACACACCCTGGTAGATACTACCAAGTAGAAAGGATTTGAGTATGGATCTGCCAAGTGGGTTTGAGTTCTGTTATCCAAGGACCCAGCTTGAACCACTAAGTTCAGAGAGGTAAATCACTAATGCCTCTGGTCTTTTCTGGTCTTTAATCCAGTGACTCAGATGAATTGGTGCTGAGCTTTTATGGCTGTGTTCCTCACTGGAGGGCCCTCTAGTGACTGTGAGGACCTTGAACACATTAATAATCATGGGGCCATTTGATAATGGAATTGAGTTGAATCTATTTCTTCCCCTGTCACTCTGTCCCTTAAACATCTCATAAGAGTAGTCAGGGAGCCAAGCATGACGGTGCAAGTCCCTGCTGAGGTTGGTAGATTAATTGAGTTTGGAAATTTTAAGCTGCAGTAGGGTTAAAGCTAATTGGGTGTACACACTAAACCCCATATTAATATGGTGAGCCCCTAAAAGTGGAAGGCCACTATGCTACCCAAGGAGGGGCAAATCCACCAAGGCTGGAATAATGGTGACTCCATGCCAGTCAGTATTGGGATGATGCCCATGGGCAAGAGAGATTGGACAGAGCCAATGAGACAGAGAGAGAAAGAGAGAGAGAGAGAGAGAGAGAGAGAGAGAGAGAGAGAGAGAGAGAACATCAGCATGAGCTAATATTCACCATAACAATGCATCTCAGTTCCATTGCCATCCTGAGGAGGCCTAGATGATCCTCTGAGAATAGAAATTAGAGATTTTTCTCTTCAGTTTTTCTCCATGTTTCCTTAGGCAGTAGCTCCAGGCTCTATAGTAGGACAGGGCAAACTTCATTGTAAAAATTAGTGTAGGGAGTTTACCCTGACCATACCTTGCTGATAGGCATACAAATAAAATGTGTAATTATGGATTGTGTAAGCCTCCTTAAACTGAAAGTTTAATCACGCCCCATCAGTTCATCCCTAACTTTTCAAATTAGTTTTTTTTTTAGAGTTCACTCTCCTCTCAATTGTACAAACATGTTGCTTTAATCAGGTCATTTCCCAATAGAGCTTAGTGAATCAGGGCAGAAATCAATTTGCTATCTGATGACTTGCTAAAATGTCTTCCATGACTGAGCAGCCACCAAGCAATAACATGCCTCATGCTTCTAGTTTTTCCTGTTGAGTGACTGGGGCCAAAGTTGTTCCTCAAGTAGGGGAGAAGGAAACAGATGTTGCTTGTTAAAATGGTTTTCTTTTTCTTTTTCTTTTTTTCCAGTAGGGGGTGAAATAGAAGTCAGGATAGGGGTCAGAGGGTGAGAAGCGATAAGAATAGGACAGGAAAAAAACAAAAGAAGTCATTGAAGCAAAATTTTTTAAATGCTGAGAAAAAAAAAAACCAGAAAGAAACACAGAGAAGTAGGACAGCTTTGAAAGTTACAAGGTGAACTTATACTTTAAAAGAAAAGCAAGCAATATATAACAGAAATCTATAGTTTCATGTTTGGTTCTTTTCCTTTGTTCTGCTATGTATATGAAAATGCCCGTTTTATTTATCATTTGTTAAGCTCAGATTTAAAAATTAAACTTAAAAAGCACACAAAAGGCATAATACTTTGCATAAGAAAAATATTTTGAACAATTAGAGCCAAGTCAAAATAAAATATGCTCAGGAAGGAACGAGTTCTCCATCACTGAAGGTCTTAAAGTGGAGGCTACATCAATAAATCAACAATATTTATTAGTACTTACTAAGTACTAGGCACTGGGGATCTTGCCAGGAATGTCATAGAGCAGACTTCTTTTGGGGTATAAACTCAGTTAAATGACCCTTGAGATCTTTCCCCACTCTGAGATTTTATGATTTATTTTGATCCTCGTAATAGCCCAGCTAAGCAAGCTCTGCATCCCTCCAGTATCTACTCCCCCAAATATAGCACCAACAATACAATAACAGCTAAGAAATATTTATTAAGGGTCTACTATTTGTAAAAATCTATGCTAGGTGTTGGTAAGACAAACACAAAAATAAACAGTCTCTATCTTCAAGAAGAATAATCACTATAATAGGTTATAGTAGAGATGAGTGAGATAATTCTTCACCCCTCCTCCTCCATAAAACTTCCTAACTTCTGCTTTTATTGTGTTACTTCCCTTCTCAAAAACCTGAAATGGCTCCCCATTGCCTAAAAGATGAAATCCAGAAATTCAGGACTTCCCTCAATCTGGCTCCAATCTACTCTGTTTTCTCTTGTCCAGAGAATGGCAAGCTGGAGAAGAATGGAAATCATATCATAAAAGCATCTGGGAATTTTACCTTGAGGGATAAAGGCTTAGGGAAAACATTACGCAGTAGAGTCTTAACATACCATAACTGGGATCCAACGAGCCTCTTCAAATTTATTTTTGCTTTACTCCCTTGCACATATACATGCTACTTTCCAACTAAATTGGCCTATTATCTATTCCATCTCCATGTTTTTGCATAGGTTGGTCCTCTATGTCTCAAATTCACAGCCTTTGATTCTTGCAATCTTTAGCTTCTCAAGGCTCATTTAGGGTTCCACCTCCTACTAAAAGCCTTTCCTGATCTTCCCCTTTGTTAATACTCCCTCCTCTTTCAAATAATCTTGTATTTATTTGTCTGTGTACAAGCTATGTTCCTCTCTGGCCCCAGAAAAATATAAGCTCCTCAAGGGCAAGAACTATTTCATTTTTGGTCTTTGTATCCCCCATACTTTGTCCATAGTAGTTCTTATTTGATAGCTATCTTCAAGTATTTGAAGAGATCTTTTATGGAAGAAGGATCAGACTACGTGTAGTTCCATAGAACTAGACTCAATGAGTAGAAGTTGCAGAAAGGCAGATTTAATCTTGATGAAAAGAATGCTTCCTAACAATTAGAGCCATTCAAAAGAGCAAAAGGGCAGACCTGGGAAGTAATTCATTCTCCCTCAATTAAGGTCTTCAAGCAACAACTGTCAGGGTTGCTAGAGATGTAATTATTGTTCAGGCACAGGATAGACTAGATGGCCTCTGAGTTCTCTTTTGACTCTGAGGTTGTTACAAAGGAAGGAGAGAAGGAAGAAAAGAATCAGGGGCAGCTAGGTGGCACAGTGGATAGAGCTCCGGCCTTGCAGTCAGGAGGACCTGAGTTCAAATCCAGCCTCAGACACATAACACTTACTAGCTGTGTGACTCTGAGCAAGTCACTTAACCCTGATTTCCTCACCAAAAAAGCAAAAAAGCCAAAAAAGAAAAAAAAAAGAGGAATCAGAAAGGAAGGGAAAAAAGGAAGGAAGAAAAGAAGGAATGAAAGAAGGAAGGAAGAAAAAGAAAAGAAAAAAGGAAGGAATGAAAGGAGAAAGGGAGGAAGGAAGGAAACAATAAAGGAACTGAATTTTTTGGGAATGAAAAGGAACTCTGTTGTTCAAGCATGTACAGGAGAGATGCATTAACAATAAGGTGTATCCACCAAATGTCACATGGCAAATAGGTTCTGACCATGAAAAATATTTGGGAATCCATAACCACTGAATTTTATTATCTAATAAAATCTAGAGTTGAGTTAGGGAAAATGGCTAATCTTGATATCTCTCAAGGAAGTCCTAAGACAAAGTTGAAGGTCTGAAGGCCAAACTTAGTAGAGAAGGTGGGTACCTATAGCCCGGGGAATGGCTAATTTGCTGTACAAATTTGTAGAGCATTTGTAGAATGGACCTGGGATCTCCTGGCTATAGGGAAATCTTGGATCAGAAAACTTGCTTTACCAAAGCAGAACAGCGTGTTTCCCGCAGAGAGACAATTAAAGCACTGGGAAGTTCAGTGATCTGCACAGGGTAACCCAGCCAGTACGTGCCTGAGGCAGGACTTAAACCCAGGTTCTCTGAGTCCTGCTTGCTATTTGCTATAGCACACAGTGCCTCGTGTGATTGTCATGGAATAGACTGTGAGTGGATAGAGTCAAGAAGACTTCGTTTCGAGCCTTACTGCCGTCACATGTTGGCTGGGCAGGTCATCAGCAGATCTCTATAAGTTCCAGAGAGGTTGGTCACTTGCATTAGTGGAGGGAGTTCCTCACCTGGGGAATTCCCTGTATGAAAGCACAAGTCTAGTCCCCATTGCCATAAGAGACAAGGAATACAAGGATTTGGAGTAACACTGTAAGCCTTCTATGAACTGAGACAGAATGCAATAAGCTGAACCAGGAAAACACACACACAATGACTTATAGCAGTGTAAAGGGAAGCAACAAAATAAAACTGAATGTTGTGTAATTATGATGACCAGGCTTGGCCCCAAGAGATGAAGAAATGTATCTACCTCCTTCCCCTTTTTGCAAAGGTGGGGGGGGAGACAATAGTCAATCAACAAATACTTGGTAAGAATTTACTGTTTCAGGTACTGTGCTAGGACTAGGAATGGAAAGAAAGTCAATAACAGGTTCCCTGCCCTCAAGGAGACAGCATGTACATTCAAGATCTTTACAGAGTAGATGTAAGGTAATCTCAGAGGGAAGGCATGATTCGCCAGAGGTACTAGGAAACGACTCCAGCAAAAGCTGGAATTTGGGGTGAATCTTGAAGGAAGCCAGAGAAACCGAGAGACTTGGTTACAGGCATGGAGGGGTCAGCCAGTGCTAATGTATGGAGTTGGGATGTGGAGTGTCCTGTTCAAGGAACTGCAAGATCAATGAAGCTAAATCATTAGAGTACATGGAGGGGAGTAAGGTATAAGAATAGGCAGCTAGGTGGTTCAGTGGATAGAGCGCTGGGCCTGGAATCAGGAAGACCTGAATTCAAATCCAGCCTCAGATACTCACTAGCTGTGAAACCCTGGGCAAGTCACTTCATCTCTGTTTGCCTGAATCCACTGGAGAAGGAAATCACAAATCTTTCCACTGTCTTTGCCAAGAAAACAGTATACAGAGTCAGAAGGACCTGAGTTCAAATCCAGCCTCAGACACTTGACACTTACTAGCTGTGTGACCCTGGGCAAGTCACTTAACCCCAATTGCCTCACCAAAAAAAAAAAAAAAAAAGCAAAGAAAAAGAAAACAGAGTCCAGGGTCATAAAGAGTCAGATACAACTGAACAACGACAAGGTATAAGAACGGGGCCAGGTTATGAAGGGCTTTAGATACCAAACAGAAGGCTTTGTATTGGGTGTGGAATATTTCATATATCATCAGATATGGTGGATGTGTTGATAGGTTTTGTTGAATTGTTTTTGTTTCTCTTTTTCTACCATCTTTTAGCCCAATGTCTGGTCCTACTGGACCCAGATAAGGATCCTATTTAAACCCCCCACCACCACCACATTTGACTGAGTTTGGCTGCCCCAATTCCAGCCTGGACCCCAGGGCCTCAGGACCCCTGACTCATTTCTACTCTCCCTACTTTCGTTCTCTCTGATAGCCTCTCATTATTCCCTCAGTATATTCCCTCAATAAAGCTGACTTGCTGTGCTGTGCCGCATGCTCCATGTTTCTTTCTAATGGATTATTGGTATTCTAAACCTTCCTAAACCTAAATCCAGACAGTCAGACCATGTCATCCTCCCACTGGAAAAATCTTCAATAGCTTCCTTTTGCCTCTAGGATTAAAATACAAATTCAAAATCCTTGGGCTGGGGGTTAGAGTCCCAAACAATTAGACTTTTGGACATTTCCTCGATGAATGTTCTGTTTCAGTCAATCTGTTGTGACCGCTGTTCCCTGTACACAACATCTTCCAGGTACCTTTGTATAGATGAACTGAGACAGAATGCAATAAGCTGAACCAGGAACCATAGGCCATCTTTTTTACAAGGCTGAGTATATGTGTATGGTGGGGGGGGGAGGGTAGTAATGTTCTGAAATCGATGTGATGTGATAACAAAAGGTTTTGGCAAAAGCAAACAAAAAAAAACCTCCAACTTGGTAGGGTAGGGACCCTATTCAGGAATAATTACAGATGTTAACAGGAGAGAAAACATCCTGGCACCCTATGCAAGCTTTGAAAAGATGCAAGCTTTGAAACTCTTCAGTAGTCTTTGCTGCCCCCAAGTGGTCCTTAACTGTACTGCCTTTGTTGCTGAGCTTCCCTTCATTGTTAGGGGATTGAGAGTCGGGGAGACCCCAGAACTAGAAGTCCTGCTGGACAGAGCTCAATGTTTCATTTAGCCAATCACTGGCTTTCATGCAGAACCAGCCAGAGTCATGAGAACTGATTCTAAAATTCTAGAACCAAAAAATTTATAGTAGAATTAGATTTTAGAAATCACCTAGGCCCACCCACTTGTTTTATAGATGAATAAACTGAGGTCCCTAAGGGTTGTGACCAGGATCACACAGCTAGCAGTCAAAACTAAGAACCTAGGTCTTTTGATTCTCAGTCCACTGATAATCTCACAAAATTTCTCTCTGTCTTTTTCACAGCTCTTTTTTAAAGGCCCCATTAGAGAGAAAAGCACCAAAATTCCTTTCCCACACTGTTGTTATCCTTTCCCCTCCACACATTGTCTAAACTTCTCAACTTTCCTCAGCAGTGGGCAATTATTATGTTGTGTCTTAATCAAATTCTTTGGGCTTCACCTCTACCCATGTTCTCTGTTTGGGCCTAAGATGTCATAGAACAATTACCATCTTTGATTGTCTTGGCTTAGTGGCTTTCTAAAACTTCCTCACAAACACTACTAAGATCAAAAAGGGTCAGTGGAGGCCAAGGAGGAACAGAGGCTGGAGCAAAGTATATGAAATAGAAAACAGCAAAGGGGGAAGGGCAGAAGGGACTTCAGACAGACAGAAAAGCCCAGGCAGAGGATGACCCTGTGGGAGGTGGAGATGTACAGAAGAGATATGTTGACCTGCCAGTAGGTATCATTAGAGAAGAGGAGATACTCAGATTAGGTAGTAGGGAGCTAACTGCCAAAAAACCAGGGAACATTTCAAAAGTTCCTATTGGGATCTTTTCCCTATCTGCCTTACTCTGTGGCCGAGTTCAGTGTTAAAGGGATGGCATTCTACTGGGCCGTGTGGAAGGACTGTTTCCTCTGGTGAAGGCAGATATAGGTCCTCCATGATCTTCTTCAATTCAATAAACATGTCATTCTCCATGACATGGATGTCTTTTGTGACATGGTGAGTCACATGTACAAGAGCAAAGACCTAAAGCCTCTGGTGGACAGTAATGCCCAGGGTTCAAATGTTGTCTAGAAAACATAAACGTCTTATACTTATTTCACTAAGTAACTTTTTCTGTTCTTATTCCTAATAATCACTTTCCATGCCTTACTTCACTCTTTTATTCCACTTAGCATCAGTGGATGCTGACTGTTCTCTGTCATTTATTAAGCATTTACTATGTGCAAGACAATCTTGTTCCAAGCACTGGGAGATGTCAAGACAAAATCTAGACATTTTCTAACCTCAAGGAGCTTATATTTTCCTGGAGGACATAACAGTCAGTGACACATTATTGTTGTTATTCAGTTATTTTTAGTCACATCTGACTCTTTGTGACCCCTTTTGGTGTTTTCTTGGCAGAGATACTGGAGAGGTTTGCCATTTCCTCCTCCAGCTCATTTTACAGATGAGGAAACTGAGGCCAACATGGTTAAGTGACTTGCCCAGGGTCACACAGCTAGTAAGTATCTGAGGCAGGATTTGAACTCAGGAAGAGGAGCCAGGCCTGGCACTCTCTCCGCTGTGTCTCCTAGATGCTAGATTAGGAGCTTAATAAATGCTTGTTGAGTGTTATGTAAATGTGAAGTATTTCCAGGAGAGGGAGAGAGGAGGGACCCGGGAGAGCCTTCATTATAATAAGTAGAGCCTGAGCTACGATGTGAAGTAAGCTAGGGATTCTAAGAAATAGAGGTGAGAGTGGAATATATTCCAGGCTTGAAGAATCATCTATACAAAGGTACCTGGAAGATGTTGTGTACAGGGAACAGCGGTCACAACAGATTGACTGAAACAGAACATTCATCGAGGAAATGTCCAAAAGTCTAATTGTTTGGGACTCTAACCCCCAGCCCAAGGATTTTGAATTTGTATTTTAATCCTAGAGGCAAAAGGAAGCTATTGAAGATTTTTCCAGTGGGAGGATGACATGGTCTGACTGTCTGGATTTAGGTTTAGGAAGGTTTAGAATACCAATAATCCATTAGAAAGAAACATGGAGCATGCGGCACAGCACAGCAAGTCAGCTTTATTGAGGGAATATACTGAGGGAATAATGAGAGGCTATCAGAGAGAACGAAAGTAGGGAGAGTAGAAATGAGTCAGGGGTCCTGAGGCCCTGGGGTCCAGGCTGGAATTGGGGCAGCCAAACTCAGTCAAATGTGGTGGTGGGGGGGGGTTTAAATAGGATCCTTATCTGGGTCCAGTAGGACCAGACATTGGGCTAAAAGATGGTAGGCTGGACCTGGGGACTGGTGTTGATTTATGCTAGTCAGGGAGAGGGAAGACTTCTGGGAAATTAGAGATCAGTTAATATTCGAACTCCTCACTGCCAGCCTGGAAAAGGAGCTTGGGCCACTGCTGCTGGCATTACTCTGATAGAGTGACTCAGAGGTTTGGGGCTTTCCTAGGCTTTCTCTGTTTAGCATGGTGGGGAGGTTGCCAGGGTAATTACACTGATTCACGATTTGGGAACTTCAAGGGGAAGGCTTAGGAGAGACTCACACCAATTCTGTACCCCTTACCCCTAGGGCCCCTCTGTCCCCCTGATTGGAGAGGAGAGGGTGGACAAAAGAGAGCCCCTCCCAGATCCTGACTTAAGGAAGGTGCCCAGGAAGCAATCTCATAATTCCCCATTGGGTTGCAAGACTTCATCATTCCTCTACCCTGGCCACTCCCTTTTCAGCACCCTTTTAAATGTTGTCTTCCCTCCATTAGACTGTGAGTTTCTCAATGGCAGGGACTGTCTTTTTGCCTTTCTTTGTATCCCTGGGATGCTTAGTATGGTATCTGGCACATAGTAGGCATTTTCAAAAAAAAAATGTTTATTAACTATTTATTGACCAAGGTAGCAACCTCCATTCCTCCTCTTTTTCCCTGGGCAAGCCTCCCAGAAAGCTCCTCTTTACCCCAAGTGCCCTGGGAAGGGACAGAACCCAATCAAGAAAGGTTTTTCTGGGCTGCAAACTGTTCCTGACATGGGTTAATTTGTATTGACTGGTTGCCGGCACCATGAGAAAGAAATGCAGTCGTGGGAAAAACAAATGTGTCTCATTATCAAATGACTCATCTTGCCTTTGCCAGGCGCAGAGCCACAGAGACCTTTACTAGGCCTCCTAGTTCCCTTTTTGTCTTTCTCAGAGAGTAAAGAAAGAGCAAGATTCTCTGAACCTTCCTCCCTCTTCCCTGTGTATCCCTTACAAAGCTTCATTTTCCTTTTTCTTTATGGCCAGATCTTGGGGGCTCCCTATAAAGAACTTCCCCTACCAATGCAGATCTATGCCTTCTTGGCAATTTATTCCATTAGAATTGCTTGGAGGCCCTATGAGGTTATGTGACTTGCCCAGGGTCACAAGGACAGTATGAATCAGAAGCAGATATTGAAACTAGTTTAAGATGTCAAATACTCAGAAGGGTAACCCACCTCATTCCTTCAACCCACATCATTCCTGAGGGTAGCCAGATCCAGATTAAAATGTGGTTTCTCTCTTATTTTAATGTGTTTATCTATTAATTAAATATACATGTATATAAATATTAAATTTAACTTAAAAATATATACAGTGGTTTTCTGAACCAACATGCAGCCTGCGGGATCCTTATGTACAGCTCAGCGGCTCCCCAACTTCTATCTGGGTTTGATACCGCTCCTCACCATACCATACTATCTCATAGAATTTATTATTCCTGAGGCCCATCTCACCCTGGCCTCTAAGTCTTATGTCACTAGAGCAAATAGTATTTTTATGAACATTATTCCCATTTTTCAGGTGAGAAGGCCAAGTCAAGAGGTCAATGACCAAATCTCTCAGGTAGAGGAATGGCAATTTTAGGTTTAATAATCCTCCAAATAACTTTGTTGGGTCATCAGTAATGCCCTCCCCACACTAGAGTATATGTTTTGGAGCTAAACATAATGGTAACTATTTAATCAATCAACCACGCAGAATGCTTACCAACTTTGCTAGGCACTAGGGAACTTTATATCTTGCGTATGTATTTAATCTGTGCACATGTTTAGTTTATTTCAATAAATATTTATTAAGTTCCTGCTATAAGCAAAATGAGAGGCAGTTTGGGATAGTGAGGAGAGCTGGCCTCTAGAATTAAGAAGACCTGGGTTCAAATCTTGCCTCTGATAACTCATTGACTCAAGGTCATTCATAGTATCCCATCACCAGCTGTTTTGACTCTTGTCTTGCCATTGGACTTTGACTCTGGAGGAGAGAGTGAGGCTGATGACTTTGCCCAGCTCTGCCTCACTTAAACCCAATCCATGTACAAGTCAAGACATCCCCCTCTAGATGTCATTGGTCCTCTTCAAGAACAAAAGATTAACAACAGCAACAACAACCACAGTGCGACTGGATAAATTACTTAATCTCTTGGTGCTCTGAGCAATTGTCTAAATCTCTAAATTACTGGGAAGCTGCTGCTATGCATTGATAAAAAGCAGTTTTCCTGGGAGACAGGTCTAGACCAAGAGTTCTTACTGCAGGTCCACAGACCCCCAAGAGGTCCATGGTTAGATTTCAGGGGATCTATGAATTTGGACAGGAAATAAAATACAACTTTATTTCAAAAATTTTGGTTTCTCTTGTGATCTTATTTATTTATACATTTAAAAACATTATTCTGAGAAGGGATCCATGGGTTTCACCAAAAAAGCATATGACCCTAAAATGGTGAAGAACCCCTTGCCTAGACTTTAAAAAAAAAAGTTTGAATCACTATGCCAGCTCTTTAGTTGACTCAATTTTGTTTGTTACAAGGAAGTAAGGGTTGAACGTGGGGAGGGGTTAAGGGGAAATGTCAGTGATATAAAAACAAACAACAAAAACAATTAAAAAACAGCCCCACCACACCAGGTACTGGGGAGCCGAGGACAAAAATGAAATCCATAGTTCCCTCAAGGAATCTATGTCCAACTGGT
This sequence comes from Vombatus ursinus, assembly GCF_900497805.2. Classification (NCBI taxonomy): domain Eukaryota; kingdom Metazoa; phylum Chordata; class Mammalia; order Diprotodontia; family Vombatidae; genus Vombatus; species Vombatus ursinus. Next base: position 10,854,580 of record NW_020954576.1, read on the forward strand.
AGACATGGGGCTGGCAGTGGGAATAGAACAGGCACACAGATCAATAAATAGAAGGGAATTTGAGGAGTGAGAAAGCACTAATTAAGTAGGGGAGGAGATGGGGGACTCCAAGAAGGTTAAACTTGAGCTTAACCTTGAAGGAAGCTGAGGAGGAGGGAGGGTGTTGTACTCAGGGGGGGGATGACTTGTGCAAAAGCCAGAGGAGGGAGATGGCCCTTTGAGCTGGAGAGCAGCTACTAGTTCAGTTTGTCTGGAATATAGAATGCATGTGTGAAGGGCTGTTAAGTAATAGGACACAAGGCCAGAAATGTACATTAGAGCCAGCTTGCTTCAGATATGAAATAATAGTGAACACTATTGAGAATATACGAGGACACACCAAATCGTGAGGGACTGTTAGGAGCATGCTGCTAAATGTTGAACAACTGGGTCTCTGGGGGGGAGGGTGTGTATATCTATATCTATATCTATATACACACACACACACACACACACACACACACATATATACACATATATACATATATACATATACATATATATAAATACATATGTGCATGTGTATACACACACAGACACCCGTTTTCTTCATCACTTTCTTAAGTCTAGACAATCATCAAAACAACAAGTCCATGAATTGTAGCATTTACTGATTTCTGAGGTGTACATGCTCATGCTGTAAATTTAAACAATCAGCTCTCTCAAGTCAGTATAAGACAGCTCTAGCACACCCCTGGGCCTATAAGTACTGTTGAGATTCAAAGAAAAGTGGAAGCCAGTGACTGCTGGAGTGGCCAGAGGAGGCTTAATGGAGGGAATGAGAACTACAATGGACCTTGAAACAGTCTTTGGATTTGGATGGGTGGGGAATAAAAGGGAGGTCATTCTAGGTGATGGAAACAACAAGGAAGATTCTGAGGCACGAATGGGTGGTACGTTTTCATGGGATGGTGAGAAGACTGGTCTAAGTGGAGAAAAGGTATGTGTCTTTTTAAACAGAAATAAGAAAGAGCCAAACAGCAACTTGTACCAGGCTTCTACTTTCACGAGCTTAGTGGGTTTTGGGGGTTAGACAATAGACCACAGACAGCATGGCATTAATTGCTTGATTCTGAGGCCTCTAGACCAGATCTCAGTTATTGAGTTTTCCCAGGAAGGTTAAGTAATACCATCTGTAATACTATAATACTGTAAGAAAGTGGGAGGAAAAAAGAAGGAAAGAACAAGAGAGACAATGAGAACAGAAGGAAGAGAGAGGAAAGAAAGAGTCTCTGAGACATGGGAGAATGTTTGACCTATGACTCTGTGCCCATGAGAGACAGAAGCTTGCATCGTGTCATTGATACACAGGCTCCCAGGCCAAATAAGAAGCTTCAGCTGCCCCTGCTTCCCCTACTTCCAGAATGGCTCTGGAAGTAATGACCTCACTTGTCTCACAGGAGCTATTTCTAGAGTGACAGCAGTGACTTTAGGAACCACTCTGGGGCACAAGTGGGACAAACTCATGGCTGGTTCTCAGGGGATGTTTCGTGACTAAATGTGGGGAGCTAAAAATTTGGTCCTTTGAAAAGAAGGGAAGTCAAAATATTAGGAGGACCCACATTAGGTACATTAGTGACAGTGTTCAGAGCTGACATTTATCTCTAGTAACTTCAGGATCTGTTGTAATGGATAGAGCCCTAAAAGAGAAGGTCTAGATTCAAATGTCACCTTTCATACTAGCTCAGTGACCCTGGGCAAATTACTTATCTTCTCTGGGCCTCAGTTTCCTCATCTGTAAAATGAAGGGGTTGGACTTAGTGATCTCAAAGGTTAATTTCAGCTCTATGATCCTATTGTCCTTTCTCTGAATTCCTATGGATCTAACCGCCTATGTCACACAGTGAAGCAATTATATACTGTTATGTATTCATTAAATGAGTTTGTCTCCCCATTTAGGGGAAGGACCATGCTTTATATGTCACATATTCCCCACAACAAATGGTACACACAATAGGCATACAGTAAGCCCCTATTGGTTAAGTCATTCACATTTACTCAGCTACATCTTTGCTTTTGTGTGTGTGTGTGTGTGTGTGTAAATGACAAGGAAGAAGATTGGTAAACACGAGCCGTAATATCCAAATGTTTGGCTAAGCTGTCAGAATGAAGCCCTTAGACCTTGGTGATGGTTTATCGAAGTGTGGAGACTCATGGTTTTCTGACATATCAGCCTTGAATAGGTAGAAAGTCTCCTTTTTTTTGACTAGATCAGCTAGAACAGCTAGAAACATATTTTCCTACCCCCAAGTTATCCATTTCATCACTCCTCCTGAGCTAGTGAGGCACAGTGAATTTCCCAGAAGTGCTCTCTGGGCACTGCCTACATCCACAAAGTATGGGTTACATTTTAGCTTGATTACATTCATACTCTATGGCCTCTATCTCATGACCTCTAAGCAGAGCTGGGCCTAGGGCCTCAAGAGAGGCCTCCACCTGGCAGGAGAGCAAAAGGGGTGTTTTTGAATATGACTTTATTTAAATGCATATATTTTAATGCCAGAAAATATCATTCTCCACTTATGTATTTATTTTGTGATAGTCGTATAATAATCACATCATAATATATGTACTACTAAGCTTCTGGTAGACATTATTGCCCAAGGTTCAAATCTTATGTAGGGTACACAAATGTCTTCTTTTTGCTCTCTCTAAGGAACCTTTCCCTTTATTCTTAAAGATCATCTCACTCCTTACTCCCTTCTTTCTGAAAAAGGTGAAGTTCAGTGGATGCTGTCTTAGCTCTATTGAAAAATCAAAAAAAAAAAGCTTAGCAAAAGGTAATGTATAATTGGAAACCAGGAAGTCGAACCATGGATCATGATCCTTAAGCTGTTACTCTTACCTCCTCCAGCACTGGGGGACACAGTAACCTTTTCAAAGGACATTAGCGATGTGGTCGCAAGTTTAGCTTAAAAATACGTACAGTCTCTTGTAAGGCCATTTGCATTGGTTTTAAAACATTCGTTTCTTAGCTCATAGAACCAGGGAATCTCTAGAGTTTTGTTATTCAGTCATTTCAATTGTGTCTGACTTTTCATGACCCTATTTGGAGTTTTCTTGGCAAAAAAAAATACTAGAGTGGTTTTGCCATATCCTTCTCCAGCTCATTTTACAGATGAGGGAGCTGAGTTAAGTGACTTGCTCAAGGTCACACAGCTAGTAAGAGTCTGAGGCCAGATTTGAACTCATGAAGATGAGTTTTCCTGACTCCAAGCATTCTATCCACTGCACCACTCAGAGGTTATCTAGAATCTTCTAGGTCAGAGGTAGGGAACTGTGGCCTCAAAGCCACATGTGGGCCACTAGGTCAAGTGCAGGCCTAAACAAATTTGGATTCAGCCAAAGGGCCACACTTGAGGACCTAGAGGGCCACACGTGGCCTTGAGGCCACAACTTCCCCACCCCTGTTCTGGAAAATAATTAAGACTTCTTAAACTTTTTCCACTCACCATTGCTTCAGTGCTTCTTAAACTATGGGTCTCGACCCCATATGGGAAGCACTGATTTATCAATCCTTCAACCTAAGTAAGACACAAGTAGCTTATGTTGGGGTGGAGGGAGGAGGCTATGACATACACAAAATAATAATATAAAAGATGGCATATAAAGTTGTATTGCTTTGAGCCATGGAACATAAGAGTCTCCAAATTAGTACCCACAGGGCAATAGAGAGAGACTCCGTAGAAGGTAAGCATATGAAGAACCGGGAAGAGCAGAATGTCATCAGTGAAATAAATGATAGAAAGAGAAGATGGGCTGGTCACAAGGTGAGGGTAAAGGAGGAAAGGAAGACAGCCAGTGTTCCACTGGCATCCTTGCAAGGCCAGGAGAAAATACAAGGGAATCGAGTACATTAGATAAATCTTCCATGTCGAACCTACGTCTACACATGGACAAAAGTCTACGAACAGGATGGGCAGGCAGGGATAGATTATGAGCTGCCTGGTTCACATTTCCAAATCAGAGATCACAGATTCATACATTTAAATATTGGGATATTTGAGAAAGAGGATCAAAGGATATGGATTTGAATCTTGGTACTGCTATTTACCAGAGGTAGTTGGGTGGTACAGTGGAATGAGTGTTTGGTCTGCAGTCAGGAAGTTCAAATCCAGCCTTAGACACTTGCTATCCAGCCTTAGACACTCAGACACTAGACTCTGGGTAAGTCCTTTAAAAACAACAACAACAACAACAACAACAACAACTCCCTGCCTCAGTTTCCCCAACTGTAAAATGGGAATAATAATAGCACTTACCTTTTAGGGTTATTGTGAAGATAAAATGAAATAGTATTTATAAAGTGCATTGCAAATCCTAAAGCACTATATAGATACTAGCTATTATTATGACTAGTTTTGTGACTATGGGCAAGTTGTTTAATCTTTCTACGCCTCAGTTTCTTCATCTATAAAATGAGAGGCTTGGAATGATTTCTAAAGTCCCTCCTAGCTCCGGATCTGTGATCCTGGGTACAATCCCCACCCTCATCTCACCTCCCCCAAAAATCCTGCTCTCTGAGGTCAGGTTCTAACAGCATTGGCATTCTATCTCTGCTAGAACGGAGGCTCTTTGAGGTTGGGCAGTATCTTGCTGTGTTTGTGTCCAGTTACTGGTTGTTGAATTGAATTTTGCCCATAATTTTCTCTTAATTTGTACTTTTGCTGGTAAAGAAGGGTCTCCTCTCCATTCTTTCTCATCTATAGAAGAAACTGAACTGTCATGGCAGAGTGGAAAGGCCTGTAGAGTTGGGGTCAGGACATCTGGACCCTAGACTTACTTTTCTTAGCTATGTAACCACAAACAAGTCACTTAATTTCTCTGGGCTTTAGTTTCCTCATCTGTAAGACAAGCAGGTTGGTCTCATTGGCTTCTAATATTCTTTCCTGCTATATAATTCTGTGACTTATGATTTTTCATTTTCAATTTCTACACTTTCTTTCAAAGAAGGAGCAGATAATAAGAAATGTTTCCAAATATGTTATGGTAAAAGAAACTCTTCATATCATTCCCATTACTCAAGGCCCTCTGGGCACAGATATCATGCCTTCAAAATTTTTCTGTCTCTTTGGGCTAGAAGAAGTAACTACTTTTTGGTGAGATATGATCTTTGACCATCCTCATAACCAAATTATTTAGCCCCTAACCCAGAAATTTTGAAAAGGTTTCAATAATTGGCTAAGAGAGTTAATAGATTTTGGGAATAGGCTATTGAGGTTGTCTGTTTTACCGTTGCATTTCTAGCCCACTCATTTTTTAAGACACAGCTCAGGTTACATCTCTTTTAAAACTTTCCTGATTTCTTCAACTTTAATTGATTTTCCTATTCTCAACTCCTACAGCACTTACAGTCAATATGACAAAATTAAGTTCTCAGTTCTATAAAATGTGTCACTATAAATTCCTTTCCTATTTTCACTCCTTACTCTCTAGACCTCTCTTCCACGCGCCAGCTGGCTTCTCGCCCTGGAAAATATTTTTTTTTCCAATTCTTTAACAATTTTATTTAAAGTTTTGAGTTCCAAATTCTACCCCTCCTTCTCCCCCCCCCCATGGTAAGCAATCAGATATAGGTTATATATGTGCAATTATGTATAACATTTCCATATTAATCATTTTATACAAGAAGACTTGAATAAAAGGGGAAAATGAAAGAAAGTGAAAAATAGCATGTTTCAGTCTATATTCAATCAATATCAGTTCTGTCTCTGGAGGTGGATAGTATGCTTCATCATTAGTCCTTTGGGATTGTCTTAGATCACTGTATTGCTGAGAAGAGTTAAGTCATTCACAATTCTTCATCAAACAATGTTGCTGTTGCTGTGTGCAGTGTTGCCCTGGTTCTGCTCACTTCATTGTGCATCAGTTCATTTAAATCTTTCCAGGTTTTTCTGAAATTATCCTGCATGTCATTTCTTATACCACAATAATATTCCGTTACAATCATATACCACAGCTTGTTTAGCCATTCCCCAATTGATGGACATCCCTTCAATATCCAATTCTTAGGCACCACAAAAGGAACTGCCATAAATACTTTTGTACAAATATGTCTTTTTCCCCTTCTTTGGATGGCTTTGGGATATAGACCTAGTAGTGGTATTGCTGGATCAAGGGGTATACACAGTTTTATAGCTCTTTGAGCATAGTTCTAAATTGTTCTCCAGAATGCTTAGATCAGTTTACAACTCCACCAATAGCGCATTAGTGTCCCAGTTTTCCCACATCCCCTCCAACATCCAACATTTTCCCTTTTTGACATATTAGCCAAGCTGATAGGGGTGAGGTGCTACCTCAGAGTTGTTTTGATTTGCATTTCCTAATCAATAGTGATTTAGAGGATTTTTTTCATGTGACTATAGATAGCTTTAATTTCCTCATCTGAAAACCGCCTGTTCATATCCCTTGACCATTTATAATTGGGGAATGACTTGTATTCTTATAAGTTTGACTCAGTTCCTCATATATTTGAGAAATGAGGCTTTTATCAGAAACACTGGCTATTAAAATTGTTTCCCAGCTTTCTCCTTTCCTTCTAATCTTGGTTGCATTGGTTTTGTTTGTGCAAAATCTTTTTAATTTTATATAATCAAAATTATCTATTTTACATTTTGTAATGCTCTCTGTATCTTCCTTGGTCCTAAATTCTTCCCTTAGTCATAAATCTGACAGATGAACTATTCTATGCTCCCTTGATTTGCTTATGGGATCATCTTTTATATGTAAATCATGTACCCATTTTTACCTTATCTTGGTATACAGTATGAGATGTTAGTCTATACCTAGTTTCTGCCATACTGTTTTCCAGTTTTCCCAGTAGTTTTTGTCAAATAATGAGTTTGTATTCCAAATGCTTGGCTCTTCGAGTTTATCATATACTAGATTACTATGATCATTTACTGTTATGTAATTTGCACTTAATCTATTCCACTGATCTATCACTTTATTTCTTGGCCATTACTAGATTGTTTTGATAAATACTGCTTTATAATACAGTTTGAGATCTGGTACAGCTAAACTATCTTCTTTCATATTTTTTTCATTGATTCCTAGAAAATAATTTAACCCCTGTAGCTTTCTCCTTGGATGGGTTTCTCCCAGAACCTCCATTTTGAGGAAGTACCCATGCTCTGCCATGCTCACTCCTTCATTTCTCTCTGAGCTTCATTCCTGACATTCTGGATCCTTCCTTCGTACCCCCCCCCCCCCAAGGCAACTTCCTCTCTTAGATCCCTTTTAAGTTCCTTTTTAGGTGATTGTCTTTTCTCATTAGACTGTAAGTTCCATATGGATAGGTACTATCTTTCTTTTTGCTTGTATTTCATATTCCCAGCTCTTAGCGTAGTGTCTGACAATTAATAAATTCTTGCTGATTTGACTTGACTAGAAAGGACCTCAGTGATCATTTTGTCCAATCCCTAATTATATAGATGAGGAAATTGGAACCCAAGGTCAAATAAATGGTTAGTGGAAGAGCTGGGAGTAGAATCCGGGTTTCTTGACTACTTAATTGTCTACTGGGATTCACAGCAACTATCTACTGGAATTCTCTGTAACTAGAGTAGAAGCTGAAATCAAGCCAACCAACCCTAGAAAAGTAATACTCCAATATCTGCCACACCAGGAAAGTGAGTAACTACTTGGGCCTCTTCTACTGAATTTCCCTCCCATGCAAGCACTTTAAGGATAAAGAGTACCTTGTTAGGAGTCAGATTACTAGGGTTTGAATACTGGCTTTGATGCTTATTAGCAGTGGCACCTTGAGTAAGTCACCTACTTTCTCTGGTTTCAATTTCCTCATCTATAAAATGAAGGGGTTGGAGAAGATCAACAAGGTACTTTCTATGAATTCTGATTTTTTTAAAATCTGATCCTGATCTTTTAGCTTTCTATCACTCCATACTCCTCATTCATACTAAACTTACTCTTTGACCTCATCATTACCTCCAATCCTTTTAACCTTCAGTTCCACCCCACGCTATCACCCCTGCTTTGGCTATACTCTCCTCCCTTCTCAGTATTGACCCTTTTGTGAATTGGTTCACCTCTATACTATCCTTTTCTATTGAATTCCTCATCCTGTTGTCATTCATGCCTTGCTAAACCCCAACCCTGGATTATTACTCCCATCTATTTCCTTTGCTCCTACTCACTACTGAATGGTACTGAAGAAAGTCATAAAACCACGCTCACTGGGAACCCCTATATTTCCCAGTTAATCTTAACTACAGCAAAGTAATCCTACTACTCCTCACTAACTGATTCCTTCTCCCATTCACTACAAAAGCTGTTCCAAACTTTTTCTTCTTTCCTCAGGTCTCCCATGCCATTCCTTCCCCTTCCTCCCCCCCAACCCTGAGGACCTCGCCTCAAACCTAACTGACTATACTACACCATTCATGCTCTTGCAACAGAGCATGAACTCTACATCACAACCTGCCCCTCTTCCCAGTTATACGGAAATCCAATTGGCAGAAATTTGCTCAGGCTGCTATAGGAGTGAGGAGGGCAAAAACAGTGAAAAGTCATAGTAGTTTGTGTCAAAAGAGAACTTGGCCAGACAAGGGGAGAACAGATGGAACTGGGGCAAGACCCATGGTTGGGGCTGTGTGGCATTCCACTAAGTCTGAGGGAAAGAGCCCAGCACCCAACTGGGGCAAGTTCTGTTCCACACTGGCCCCCTCCAATCACTTGGGGCAGAGATATAGGCTGATAACTAACTGTGAATTGCCTATGATGGGAGGAAGCCGAGATAGGTTTGAGATCCAACAATCAGGAAAACTAGGGAAACTCCCTATCAAAAAGGAGGAAATGGGGAAGAGAGGGAAAATAAAGAAAAAATGTTGAAATCATCAAAGACTTCAGGAAGAAGAAAATAGTTAAAGACTTTCAACATGAGCTAATCCATAGGGAAGATAATAAAACAGAAGGGAAAATGACCTCCAATTCAGGGAAGAATTGAAGCATCTATAAATAAGTGTTAGAAGACAAAGGAAAATGATTCAACAGCTGACTCATCAGAGAATCAAGTGGATTCCCAAGAGAACATGGAACTTTAGGAGGATATTCCTGAATGGTTTAAGAAGGAAATAAAAGTTGCAAAAGCAGAATTTATGGTCTGTACAGCAGAAGTAATTGGTAGAAGATAAAAACTTGAATCTATGGTGGCAAAGTCTCATCAAGAAACAACTGATAGAAAATGCAAATGCACAAAAGTGAAAACAATCTAGAAGAGAAGCAAAATAACAAGAACATTGAAAGGAAGCATGCTCTTCATACAAGAAAACATAATGATCTCAAAGACAGGATGTATAATGACAACTTAAGCACCATGGGTCTACTAGAAGAATGCAAAAAAGTTAAAATAAAAACACACTGGAATAGACGAATCCACATGCATGTTCTCCCTTCCAAGGATGTTAGGAGGATAAAAACTTATTCCAAAGGTTCTGCTATTGTTTTGGAATTCCTCTTTTGGAATTGCCTTTGGAGGCAAGCAAGCACCCAGCTTTTTCACTTTCAGACAGTTCTAATTGGTTTTTTTTTAAAAATTATTTATCATTTATTTTATTTTTTTAACATGTGTTTTTAAAATTTTGGGTTACAAATTTTCACCCTTCCTCCCTCCCCACCCACCCTCACTGAAAAAGCAAGCATCTCGATACAGGTTATAGATGTGTAGTCATGCAAAACACTTCCATAGCAGTCCTGTTGTGAAAAACTAAGTATATTTCCCTTCATCCTACCCTATCCCCCATTCATTCTATTCTCTCTTTTGACCCTGCCCCTCCTCAGAAGTGTTTGCTTTTGATTATCCCCTCCCCCAATCTGCCCTCCCCTCTATCAACCCCCTGTTCTTTTGTCCCCTTCCACCCTTATTTTCCTGTAGGGTAAGATAGATTTCCATACCCCATTGTGTATGTTATTCCCTCCTTAAGCCAAATCCTGTGAGAATAAGATTCACTCATTCCTTCTCACCTTCCCCCATTTCCCCTCCAGTGTAAAAGCCTTTTCTTGTCTGTTTCATGTGAAATATTTTACCTCACTCTACTTCTCCTTTTCTCCTTCTCCCAGTATAATCCTCTTTAACCCCTTAATTTTATTTTCCAGATATCATCTTCATCTTCAACTCACCCTGTGCCCTCTATCTATCTATACATAGCTACATATAATTTTTTCCCTCCCACTACCCTAATACTGACAAAGGACTCATGAGTTACAAATATCATCTTTCCCTTCAGGAATGTAAACAGTTCAACCTTAATAAATCTCTTATGATTTCTCTTTCCTGTTTACCTCTTCCATGTTTCACTTGAGTCTTATATTTGAAGGTCAAATTTTCTATTCAGCTCTGGTCTTTTCCACAGGAATGCTTGAAAGTCCTCTATTTCATTGAATGACCATTTTTTACCCTGAAGAATTATACTCAGTTTTGCTGGGTAGGTGATTCCAGGTTGTAGTCCTAACTCCTTTGCCCTCCGGAATATCATACTCCATGCCCTGCGGACCCTTAATGTAGAAGCTGCTAAATCTTGTGTTATCCTGATTGTGTTTCCACAATACTTGAATTGTTTCCTTCTGGCTGCTTGCAATATCTTCTCCTCAACCTGGGAATTCTGTAATTTGGCTACAACATTCCTAAGAGTTTTCCTTTGGGGATCTCTTTCAGGAGGTGATTGGTGGATTCTTTCAATTTCTATTTTGCCCTCTGGTTCTAAAATGTCAAGACAGTTTTCCTTGATCATTTCTTGAAAGATGATGTCTAGGGTCTTTTTTTGACCATGGCTTTCAGATAGTCCAATAATTTTTAAGTTCTCTCTCCTGGATCTATTTTCCAGGTCAGCTGTTTTTCCAATGAGATATTTCACATTCTCTTCTATTTTTTCATTCCTTTGGATTAGTGTTACAGTGCCTTGATTTCTCAAATTGTCCCTAGTTCCCAGTTTCTCCATTCTAATTTTTAAGAAAGTATTTTCTTCAGTAAGCTTTTGAACTTCCTTTACCATTTGGCCAATTTTACTTTTTAGGGCATTCTTCTCTTCACTGGCTTTTTGAACCTCTTTTGCCATTTGGGTTAGGCTATTTTTTAAGGTGTTATTTTGTTCAGTATTTTTTGGGTCTCCTTTAGCATCCCTCTCAGTTTTTCCTCTACTTCTCTTACTTGCTTCTCAAAATCCTTTTTGAGCTCTTCAATGGCCTGGGACCAATTCATATTTTTCTTGGAGGTGTTGGATGTAGGAGCTTTGGCTTCGTTGTCTTCTTCTGGTTGTATGTTTTGACCTTCTTTGTCATCAAAGTAAGATAATATATTCTGACTTTTTTTGCACTGCTTGCTCATGATCTCAGCCAATTACTTGAGTTGTAGATTCTTTGTTAAGGTAGGAGTCTGTTTCCAGTGTTCAGAATGTACTGTCCCAAGCTTCAGGGGTTTTGTGCAGCTGTTTTCAGAGATACTTCTAGGGACCTGCAAATTTTCAGTTCCTCCAGGGTGGTATGATCAAGGGCGAGGTGTTTATTCCTTTCCTGTCCTGTGCTCTGGTCTATGAGCACTCTTTTCTGTCTTGGAACTGTGAGGAGGGTTTCCTCTCCACAGCCACTACAAGCTCTACCACGCCAGCACTCCTCCTTGCCCCAGGACCGCCACCCAGAACTGTGACCCAGATCCAAGTATTGGCAAAGCAAGAGAATCCTGCACCAGCAGAGAGATCCCTGCAATCCCCCTCTGATCAGCCACTTGATTCCCCTTCAGTCTGTGGGCCTGAAGCTCAGGAGGCAGCCATGGCCCGCGCTTGGGGAATGGGGCTGGAACCCCACTGTGTTTCTCTTTCAGCATTGCAGAAACAGATCTTTCCCACTGACTTTCTAAGTTGTCTTTGGCATTCGTGGGTTGAGAAGTCTGGAAACTGCCATAGCTGCCTGCTGAGGCCTGCTCCAGGGTCACCGCGGCCTGAGTGCCCATGCCTGTGCTCCTCTCCCCATCCGGCATGATATACCTTTCTGATCAACCATCCAGGCTGTTTTTGGCTGGAAATTTGTTTCACTCTGTCTTTTTGTGGGTTCTGCTGCTTTAGAATTTATTTAGAGTCATTTTTTATAGGTATTTGGAGGAGTTTGGGGGAGAGCTCAAGCAAGTCACTGCTTTTACTCTGCCATCTTCGACAATTCTAATTGTTAATAAGTTTCAGCCTCATTAAACCTCTTTGCAACTTCTACTCATTGTTCTTAGCTCTGCCCATTGAGGTCAAAAGATTAAGTCTCTTGTCTCTTCTGCTTACATACTTAATATACTTAATGACAGTTATCAGGTCCTCTTCTCCCACTCAGTACTGAATCTTCTCTATGCTAAATGTAATTTAGTCAGTTTCTGTCAACTGATACTCATCTCATGTCATAAACTCAAGACCCTTCTCCATTTGGGCTCCTTCCTCAGAATTATCTCTAACCTACCATCTCCCCTTCCCCAAGTTGAGTGTCCTCAAGGAACTTGAGGACAAGGATTCCCAGTGCCTCATAGATATATAAGAAATGTTTGCTATTGGGTTTTGTTTTGGGTTTTTTTTGGTGTGCTTCCTAAAATGCGGCACCCAGAACTGAATACAATATTCCAGATGTTAACTGAGTACAGTACTCCAGATGTTTTCTGATTAGGGCAGAGTACAGTGGAAACTCCTGTAGTCTAAAAATTGCATCCACATTTTTTGGCTACCATATCTCACTAGAAAGGTTAGCTTGTAATTCACTGAAATCCCCAGAGCAAAAGTCCCTAATGGTCCTGAAAGAGGGTCATTTTTCACAAAAAGGGCTAGGAAGGACATATTCCTGGAATCTACATTTATAATTTGGAACTGCATGTTGTTATAAATGGAAATTAAATTCTAAAATACAGTGACAGTATGAGTTAACTAAACTTTTATGGGCTAGCCTGGGAACCTAGTTACTCTTTATAGCAATATATGAAAAGTGCTCTGAGTTCCAACTAATAATAAACTTTTGGAACACAACCAGTTTATAAAATGGGAATTTATGTACATTGGAACTATATTGCTCCGCACAGACTTATAAGCACATGGACTAGTTGTATTTCTTTTGAATTCTCACATTTAACCCAATTGTGAGTGATGAGATAGAAAAGAGTGCTTGAGGCAGATGGAGCAAGCAGGACCTAAGATAGGAGATAAGATACAAGACCTGACCAGCCAGAAAAGTAATCAAAGAAGACTATGCATTGAAGCCCCCACCTTGGACTTATCTGTGTGCTTTCACAAAGCACCCTCAATTCCAGAACAACTCCTCCCCTCCCCTTTTCTTGTTCTCTTTGCTTATCACCTCTGATATCAGGTGCTTATCACCTCTGATATCAGGTGTTTTGAAGCCATGCTTGCTTCTCCCATTCTCTAGGCCCCTTCCCCCTATTCCATAAAATTGTATTTAAATTGTACCTTTGACCTAGCTAACTGCCTTTGTCTCCTACAGGAAGCAGGGGCCACTGTGCTCCCTTAGGGGAGCAGGGCCTATGGCCTATGCTCTGCCTCGTACCCACTGGGGCTCTGCCTCATGGGGAACAGGCCCGCTTGGGTGCATCACCTCAATAAATGCCTTTCTTTAACTTGGAGACTGTCAGAGTGAATTCTTTCAGGACACTGGAACCTGCATGTCTATTCCTCATTATTTCAGGTAGCACCCCAACATTCTTGGGGTCCAGCCTGAACGCATCACCAATGGCTACAGAAAAGGTCTAAGTGAATTCTTTCACACCTGAACCAGCTCTCCCAACTCTAACCTCAGCAGTGAGCACATAGAAGTTAACATCTGGAATACTGTGTTCAGGGCTGGATGCCACATTTTAGGAAGCACAACAAAAAACACAAATATATTAGGTATCTAGGGGGCACCATAGATATATTACAGAGTCTGGAGTCAGGAAGAACTTATTTCAAATCTGACCTGATACTTAGTAGTTATGTGAGCCTGGACAAGTCACTTAACCTCTCTCTGATTCAGTTTCCTCAACTGTAAAAAAAAAAAAAAAAAATTCCAGGGATTGTTGTGAGGATCAAACGATAATATTTATAAAAATGCTTAGCACAGCACCTGGCATGTAATAGGTACTATTGTAGAGCACCATGCGCAATAGTCAATTAACTAGTCAACCAGCATTTATTAAGCACCTATGTGCCAAGCACTGGGAACTAGAAAGAGAGGCAAAACAAGACAAAACAAAACAAAACAAAACAGAATCACTTCTTAAGTGAGGACTTACTAAACGTTTTGGGTTGAATTTGTGTGAAACAAGTTTGTTGAAACCGAATTGTTTCTTACAGTTTCTTAAAAAAAAAGTAAATCTTATTCTTAAGTCAGGTTTCCTAATCAAGTTAGAAAAATCCTATTCCTAAATTAGATTTCTTGCTCAGATTTTTAAAAATAGTTAAAATCAACCAATGATAATTCATCATTCAGAAAAGCTGACACCATTGAACACAAGATTTTTTTTTTTTACAAAAAAACCAGTTTATTATTTTTTGCACTATTAGTGGCACAGATGTAAACTTTAGGGAATCACCTGATAATTGTATAACTTTGGGGGAACATATTTATTAAGCACCTTCAATGTTCTGCACATTTTTTAGAACTGATAGCTTTTAAAATTTTTTGGAAAATGTATCTGATAAAATATGAATAAAATGAAGTTATAAAAGTTATACAAAATCATGAAGAACACTTTATATAGAGCTGGATATGTTTTGATAAATATAAATCAAAAGGAATCTCATCTGCAGGACAGGCCTCAGATCAACCCCAACCCTATTGGAGGGACCAAAACGTTCCCCAATCTGGTGCTTCATGGAGATGTATTGCCTGCATCATAAAATAAAATTATATGTATCATTTGTAAGGAAAGGTTCTCTCCTCACCTGGGTCCCAAGGTTCTTCTTCTATAGACGTATAGAAAGACAGAGGGAAAGGGGTTAGGACCTGGAGTGAGCATAGAGGGGAGATGCTGTGGGAAGACTATTCTTGGGAAGGAAAAATCATTGAATTATAGAATTGCAGGATTGGAGTGGACCTCAAAGTTCACTTAGCACAAGCTTTACCCAAGGCATGAATCTCTCTATATCATTCTCAAAAAATAGTCATCCTATCTTTGCTTGAAGACCTCCAATGACAGAAAAACCCACTTATTATTTTGCCATTATGGCTTAATTGCTTTGAGTCTTAAAGGTCTTTGTCTCTAAGAGCCCCCTATGGAAAAAAAGCAAATGACCCTGAGAAAGGTCACACTATAAACCTTTACTAGCTAATAAAGTTATTAAAAGGAATTTTGAAAATAGCTCTTAACACTGTTTGGGACATCTAGTCCAACCCACATCTGAACAAGGATCTCTCTTAACAGGCTGACAAGTAACATCCCCCTGGTCTAGGCCCTTAACATCATGCTTGGGGTATTGCAATCATCTCATAATTCTTCTCCCTGCTTAAACTTGTTCCCTCCCCCTCCACCCTACACATTACTTCCAGATTAATCTTCTTCAAATACCAATAACTTATTTCACTGTTCTGTTCAGAGGAAGAACTCCTCCCTCCCCAACAATTTGAAGGTTCTTCTTTACCTTCAAGATAAAATCCAAATTCCTTTCCTTGGCATTCAAGGCTCTCCACAACCTGATGCCAAGCTTCCTTATTAATGTTACTTCCCATTACTTTCTTATACAAACTCTGTTTTACCTCCTCTGATCTGCTGAATGTCTTTCAGATACACTGTACTTGTCCTCAATTCTATGAATTTCCAACTCTACGCCTTTCCCCCTCTTCAAATTCTGGCCATCCTTCATGGCCCAAGGAAAGTTTCACTTACTCCATGAAGCTTTTCCTGAACCATGTAGTCCACTGTCCTCTCTAGACTCCTACAGAACTTACTATACTATTCATTTGGCACTTAACTGATTATCTTCCATGGCATTGCCAAGGAAAGTGTAAGAGAGAGAGAGACAGAGACAGAGACAGAGAGACAGGAAGAGGGGGAGAGAGAGACGGACAGAGACAGAGACAGAGACAGAGAGACAGAGACAGAGAGAAAAAGAGAGTAAATATTCTTTGGCACATGGATCCCTTCAACTCAGAGTTTACTGAGTTTTCTTTATTGATAACATTAACATTCTTTTTGCCTCTCCAATTTTTTTTTTGTTCTAAAGCTATTTAAATCAATCACTACATTCCCTTCTACAGCTTTAAAATCCCTAGTCTTTACGCCATCAAAACTTCAGAAACTTAGCTTTGGACCCATACTTCTACTGTGGCATTAGCTATTGGCCTCTGAAGAGTAGATGATACAAGAATCCCATGTTAGCCACTCAAAAAGCTAAAAGAGCATCTTTTAATCAATCACAGAAAATACCTAGAAAAATAAATGGGGGCAATCCATCAATAAACATTTATTAAATGCCTACTATGTGCTGGGCACTATGCTAAGCACTGGGGATAAAAAAAAGAGGCAAGGGCCCTTTTAGTAAGTCTACATCAATAAACAATTAAGAATTAGGTTATTTAAACCAGGAATACAATTTAGGTTATATTTACAAAGTATCTACTGTCTGCACAGCACAATGGTAACAAAGATTTGCATATAGTAGGTGCCAAATAAATGCTGAATTGAAGTGTTATGGCCATACATTTTCTGGGATGCCTCCTGGGGTGTCCAAACCACTGAGATGTGCCTGGCACCTTATGCTAAAAAAGAGACCATTCACATCTCCCCCCACTACTTCTCACAGTCATCTGCCTCCCTCTGAGGCATCATCAATTCTGCAGTTTTTCTCCTAAAATGAGAAGACAGGACTCATTCTTCAAGAATGAGAAGATGGAAGGCCAACAAGAACCATCCACATAGTGAGTGAGGATACTGGGTAAGGCACTTGAAATCATAGAAATCCAATTAGGAGGAAAAGTAGACCTGAGGAGAGTTATAGCTATGAGGAAGGTTAGTCTGCTAAATGGATCAGGTATGGGAGGAGAAAATGATCTCCCTGGTGTTCATTTCCTGGCCTTGGTGTTAGAGAAATCCCCAACCCAGGAGAAGAGCACTTGTATAAAATGTTGAGACAAAGAATGAATTGTTGCCTATGTAGCCTCTCTGGGGCTCAGTTTCCCCATTTGTAGAATGAGAAAGGTGGACCCAAGATAACGCTTTCAGCTCTTACATTCTATGGTCTTGGCATACTGGATTATTGGTGATAGGGGTACATGTGGGTAGATGCATTAGAGAAGGTAGTTATTGGTGTGGTTTGAGGGATGCCAAAGAACCCTCTTATACCTAAATATCTCTTTTGTTGGCCTAAAATATCTACTTTTAGATTCATTCATTTGGATTAAATCATGGTCTACCTCACGTCGTCATTGAAATGTAACATCTTACTGGGAACAGGTGACATAAATTCCTCAGCAGACAGTAGAATTCCCAGGGAAATGGGAAGCAGCATAGACAAGGTTTTCTTTGTCCAGGAGTGATTGAGAGAACTGAATTTGTTGGAAGACGTATACTAGAAGGGGAGGGCAATGAAACAGGGAAAGAGAGCACCCAGCAGGGAGGTAGGAGGCCGCCATAGAGAAGCCTTGCCTACCTCACAATTTTTTCCTAAATTGGCTCAGGCTGGCTGTGCATCCAGGGGCTGAGAGAGAATTGAGAAGCCAGACAACACAGCCGGGGGGCTTCATGCATTTCTCCAGGAGTCTCCACCAAGAGGGTCCTTAAGGTTCTAGTATAGAGATTGAGGCTTTCCTATTACAGAGAGCACAGGATGTATTTTTTTTTTTTAGTGGCAGATGGAACACTGAAGTTCCCCAGGTTGTGTTGGTCACTGGGTCAATTACAACTTGGCTCTGAAAGATTGGTTTCAGTCTGGTTCATGTCAAGGTAGGGTGTTGTGGTTGAAAATGTGGTGAATGTAAGTGGCATTCCTTTCTTTGTGTTGTTTCCAGTGCATTACTTCCTCTCTATGCAGTCAACCCCCAGGGTGTTGTCAGGACATCGACAGGACCTGCTTCCTGGGGTAGCCAAGCAGAGATGAGTGCAGCCTCCATTGTTCACTGTACAGTAGTTGTGGCCTGTTGTAAGGCAAAAGTGTATTCATTTTAGTATCGAGGGAAGTCATCTGAGCTGACATAGACAATAATGTTAACAAGATGGCCTCTCTACTGAGTCTTTTTTTTTTTTTTTTGGCCTCTATGACTATCAAGAGGTAGTTAGCACAGTACACAGACAGCTGGCGTTGAAGTCAGGAAAGACTGGGTTCAAATCCTGCCCCTTGAGGCAGCTATAGGTGGTATAGCTATAGGTGATGATAGAGTACCAATGTGAAGTTAGGGAGATCTCAGTTCAAATCATGCCTCAGACACAAGCTGTGTGACCCTGGGAAAGTCACTTAACTTCTGTCTGGTTACCTGTAAAATGCATTTTATGGGCTCTGAGGTCTCTTCCAGCTCTAAATCTACGTGAACCTGGTTAAATCACTGAATCTGGTTAAGTCACTAAACTGTTCAATGCTTTAGGAAATTCTCAAAGAAAATACAGATGATTTCCTGACCTGCATCAGTGAAGAGAGTTCCCATACCAGGAAGCTCACTACATTAATTGAATCATAGGTTCTGATTTTAAAAAGAAAATAAGAACATGAAAATGTGAAACTGTCTAGGATGCTCAGAATTGCATCAGCCTTATCGCTGGAAGTCCCCTTCCTAGGTGTTTTCTTACATACAAACAAAATCCGACACCAGGAAACAAAATATAATGATCCTCTGGTTTGCAAGCTATGCAGATGAACAGCTCATCTCCCCAAACCACCAAAACTTGTCTGGAAAGCTATTCCTTGTTTAGTCATTTTTCAGTTGTGTCTGACTCTTCATGACCCCAGTTGGGGTTTTCTTAGATACTAGAGTGGTTTACCATTTTCTTATCCAGCCCATTTTACAGATGAAAAACTAAGGCAAACAAGGTTAAGTGACTTGCCCAGTGGCACACAGCTAGTAAATGTCTGAGGCCAGATTTGAACATGTGAAGATGAGTCTTCCTGACTCGAGGCCCAATACTTTATCCACTGTACCACCAAGGTGTCTCCCCAAGAGTTATTTCTTAAGGGGCTAAAAAAAAGTCTAGAACATTGTGCATCTCAAAATGCTAGGCACAGTAAGACTGTTCTACTCTCCCTTCAACTTTCCAATCCTCATCTCAGTGTGGACTGAGTAGTCACTAGGTATGTGGAGATTGGCTGGGTGGCTCAAGAGGGTGGGCCACCCAAAGATACTAATATAACCTCTTCCTCATCACTAAGAGTAGGCAAGTCAAATTCACAGGACACCCCACTACCCACCCACTCAAAACCACTTCCTCCCCCACCCCAACTTCAATCTTCCCTCCAGCTTCAAGGCGCTTGACAACACCACTGACCACTAAACTCCAGCAGTGACAATGACAGGTACCTTGAGGACATTGAGAAAAAGCTGTTGTTATGCCATACAGCCGGGTCTGTTTGTGAGGATGGAAGCTGTCGGTCTCTTTGGAGATAGCGAGATCTACTGCCACTACAGAATTCCTACCAGCAAAGGAAACAATACAAAACATTGTCTGTTTGTTCTGCAGAGGAACTTTTTTGCAGACACAGAGTTGCCAGAGCAACATCTGCAAGCAAAGGTTATGGGCTTTTTTCCTAAGCAAGAAAATAGAATATATTCCTCCTTGGCAAGCGGGGGGAAGGGGGGGGGAGTTTCAATCCTGGTGTCAACTTCTTGGAGGTAAGCAAGGATCAAAGGGCAATTCTCACCACCCCTCTCTGGCTTAAGATAAAGCTCTTTGGGCAGCCATTTCTCTGGTCTCCCTTTATCTGGGAGGCAGGGTTAACAAGGTTAGCAAGGGGACTGAGGATATACAGCTAATTAAGAACTGTGGTAAAGAAAGAAAAAATAAAAATGACATCATTTATTCCAAATGGTGCAGGACCCCTACGGATTCATGTATATCCCAAAGAAGCCCATTTTTGAAAATATGGGAAAATTCTGCTCACCAAAACATTACAATGAAAAATGGCTTTATTTTCTCCTTTCTCTCTCTTCCTATTCTTCCCCCTCCTCCCACCTTAGCCACTGACAGCTCAGAGAATAGAGGAGGAGTTTCTCAGAAGGCCAAAGTCTGGGCCAAATGGACAGATGGGAAGGTCTGTGGCCGCAAACACAGCAAGGGCCCCAACACTGTAACAGCTGACGTACGTTTTCCAGTCTGTGTAATACAAATTCTTCCCATAGCTTGTAACGGCAAAAGGATACTGGGGCCCTTCAAGGATGTTGCGCTGGCCGGGATGGCTGGGGTTCATGCATTCCACCCGATTGGTGCCTGTGAAGAAAGAAAACAATTTGTTCTTTGTGCATGAAAAAATGGCTCTTTTGTGTCAAAAACAGGGCAGGGGTGAGAAAGAATCAGTGTTATAAATGACATAGCTTAGTGAATAAATTCAACTTTTAAAAAAAATTATTTTTCCAAGCTTTCCCTGACACATTTAGCTTTCTTCTTCCTTCAAATAGTCATGCCTTCTTTGGGATGGCCATTTTTATTTCCAGTAATTGTTAACAATCATAGTAACAACTCATATTTTTATAGCAATTTACTGTTTAGCAGGTACTCTAAGGAAATAGGTGGTACAAAGGCCAATGGCAGCTGATAACTACCAACTAATGGGCTTTTGAAAAAGTGAACTCCTAGATCAATGTCTGGAACTGGTACCATTCATAAAATTATCTTCTTTTTTTTAATCAGAGGAGATCCAGCATTGGATTTTCTTGAAGAACCTAGATCTACTTCCTATTTGAGAGATGGCAGTGGTGAGTTCCTTCTCCCCTCCGTGGCTAAGAAAGCTGTCCTCTAGGACATCACTGAGAATAAAAATAAGGCAAAAAACTCAACTTAATTGATGATGAGATCCCTGCCCGTGTCTGTTGACAGTAGTTTGAGAAATATGTTCTGGTTGCTGCTGGGAACCTTTCTATAAAGAATAAGAAGCTCTGACATATTTTTTGGTCAGGTATCTGGGTGGTACAGTGGAGAGAGCACTGGTTCATAGTCAAGAAGACCTGAGTTTGAATCCTGCTTCCGACCAGGGGTTGTTGTGAGGATCAAATAAGATAATATATGTAGAGTATTTGGCAAACCTTAAAGTACTATAGAAATATCAGTTTAAAAAAAAGTATAGTCTGTTCTGGTGATGTGTTTGTAAAGGCTCTTGGGGTGGAATGACTTACTTGTGGGAAGTTCCCAGCCCCTCCCTTTGTTGGTAGATACTCCTGAAGTACACCACCCAAGGCAAGGGCTGGCATTGCTCTTTATTTATCATACCTGAGGGTATTCAAGTTACCTGCATCTACCCAGCACAACAGTGAACTGTAAGTATCAAAAGTCAATCCATTGGGCAATCCCAGGTCATCTTTCACAAGGATCCTTCTGTTGGTGCCATCCATGTAGGAAGTTTCAATTTTAGGACTTTCTCTGTTCCAATCTGTCCAATAAAGATTTCTAGAAGAGGAAAGATGGCAGTGGGGAAGAAGAGAGAAGAAAACAAAGGAACACTGAAGTAATATTGAAAGGATTTTTTTAAGTTCTTTTTTTTAAAAGAAGCCTGTGGTTAAAAATACCAGTAGATACTAAATAAGTCATGGGATAAAATGAACAGGCTAGGAAGAAGA
Source organism: Vombatus ursinus (assembly GCF_900497805.2). NCBI lineage: Eukaryota > Metazoa > Chordata > Mammalia > Diprotodontia > Vombatidae > Vombatus > Vombatus ursinus. Next base: position 10,876,342 of record NW_020954576.1, read on the forward strand.
GAATGGGGAAGGGGTAAATTTAACTTTTCACAGTTTATATTTTTTCCTCCCACATGCCAATTGGCCAGTTAGTTTAAGAACAAACTCATTCCATAGTCTGAGCTGATATGTTACCAGGAGAGCTGTTTTCAAAATCATTCATTATATGTAGTTACTACATACTACAACAACCTAGAATGCACTGCAGGCTTTGGAGAGTGAAGATGAAGGCATAGATGTGGACTCAAACAGGCAAGGAGGCAATGATACTTGCAAACAGGTGCAATATGTGTAAGGGGAAAGAAAGCTGACTCTAGTGAGATCCAGAAAGTCCAAATTACACATGAAGTGAGGATGAAGTACTGTTTAAGAATGTTATGCTGTCTGATATCCAAATGAATAATAATAACAACAACAATAATAACCATCACTAATGATGGATTGGAACCCAGGTAAGAGTTCTGGGGCTGTCCATCTTAGTCTCACTTCCAATATTATTCACATTCAATGCCAGTGAGGAATATGATACTTCCAGGTTGTAAAGCCTAGTGCATGGTTTTTCAGTAGAACAAGGCAGTGTGGACACATTACACCTGAGCCATGATACATATGGTTTCTGCTAAATAGGGTTTAGTCTACTAAATAGTGTTTCTACTAAATGGAAACTTCTGGAAGAAAAAAAAAGTTTTCTGCAGAATATCAATTATTTCCAGGGGTCTTATATTTAGGAAAGGGAATAAGACTAGTGTTAAGAGCCTGCTATCTGAAAATATCCCAGTGAGACATATACATTTACACAAACAAAAAATACCCTCTAATAGAATCTGTTATGATTCCTCTGGGGTTCACCAGATCTGTCTCAAAGAGCACTCGCCGCTGGCTACCATCGAGCTTTGCTACTTCTATTCGATCCAGATGAGAATCAGTCCAGAAAATATTGCGACCTAGATGATCAAGAGCAAGTCCTTCCGGACTTCCAAGACCTAGAATCAAACACGGAAAAATCACAAATGACATTCATAAAATAGATTTAGTTGATAAACCTAGGTAAGATTGTGAAGTTACTGAGGGGTATCTATCTCTTTGCTATCATATTCTGAGCTCACTTAGTGCTGGGTGATGCAGTTCACAAGTTTGCCATTTCCATAAGCTCACAGTTTGAAAATGAAGTCCTGGTTGTTTCTGAGCAGAAGTGTGTTGGTAAATGTTAAAATGTACACATGATACACTTTTAAGTTTAATCTGCATTATTACTGTTCTTTTTTAAGTTGCAACAATCAACAAAACAATAAATAAAGCTCTGATTTGTAGCATTTGCTTATTTCTGAAGTTTAAATACTCACACTGAAAATTTAACAACTGGCTGTCTGAAGTCATATGAGCTAGCTCCAGCACATGGGGGCTTTTAAGATATACTCTCCTAGGGTCTTTCAGAAAACCCAGAATGACATTCAGTTTAGTTCAGTGACTAACATTCAGTTAGTTCATTCAGTTTAGGCAGTAAAAGGGAAGGGAAGGGGAGCAAATCTAGATGTGTGATTTTATTGGTGAAAGTAAAACTCCCAATGTGGAAACTCCCTCTACTCATTCAGATCAGCAACTTGCCTACAACTTAAATTCATAGAATTATTGGGGAGGTCACATTGAGATATTAAGTTACTTTACTAGGAACACACAGTTGTAGCAGAGGTAGGTCCTAAACTTAGGTCTTTCTGACTCTTCAAAGCCATAGTGTCTAGGGTTCATTCATTAGTCCCTGGAAAACACTTGCAATTGGTCTAAAACCTTAAAGCACTATGCAAATGATAGCTATTACTCTAGAAAGTATGACATACTAGATAGACTGACAAGCTTAGAGTCAGGAAGATCTGGGTTCAAATCCTACCTCTGATACTTACTAGCTGTTAAGCCATTTAACCAGTCTCAATTTCAGATTCTTCATGTATAAAACAAGAGACTCAAACTGTGTATTCTCTAAGGAGTCTTTCAATTCTAAAACTATGATCCTATAAATGAAGGATGAAACTCTTCCCTCCTCTCAGTAGAAGGATGGAGTCTATGGGTGTAGAATACTACATGTGCCATCAAACATTGTAGCTTTTTAAGTTGGCTTTGCTTAACTATTTCTGTTTGTTATGAGGCAAGGTTCAGTCAGGGAGTACACTGTGAAATAACTGTCATGTAGGAAACTAAAGTCAGCAACACAACTTTAAAAAAAAGTAGAGGGAGGGGGAAAAACCCAACTATAATAAGAATTTGCTCTCTATGGTGTTTTTTGTTTCTATTCAGCCTCCTACCTGGGTGATTTAGGGAAGTGAGGTAGTCAGCACAATGCTTAATTCAGTATGTATTAGCTTTCATTAAATTTTAAAGAATCCAAACACTAAGGCTGCTGCCCCACCCGTTCTCCCCTCAGACTTCTGATGGGAACCATCAAAGCCACCTCAGACCCCCTCCCAGAGGAAGTTCATTAGGAATGAAAAGCTTCGGTGGGGGCAAAGTCTTTTTTATTCAAAGGAAAGTACGGATTTGTAAAGTATTAAAATATTTCACATGTCCCTGGAGGCAAGGGAAGGGGGAGGATGACCTCTTGAGGTCATGTCCCACCCTTTGATTCCATGAGACAGGATCAGAATAAATCACTGTAGGGTAAATTTGGAATGAGTCCATCCCACATGGGCTATGTGGGATACTTAAAGCACAAACATGCTCACACTGATGGGGTGGGGAGAGGAGGGACTGTTAAGAGTTTAATATTTTTATAGGATGCTTGAAGAAATCCCAGAGGGAGTTCCACATCTCATTATCTCATCAGTAAAAATCTTGGTCCTAATTCAAACTCCAAGAAAATTCCGGCCCCCCAAGGACATGTTGCTTACAGCCTATGGTGCTGAGATCTGGAAAATGTCAACCAACATGCAGCTTGGGTAGAATGATAAGGCAGCAAATTTTGTATTACTTGCTCATGTTTAAATTAAAAATAACAGTAATGATGATGTTTAGAAAGAAACGGGTTCGGGACTTTAAATAAAGAATGCTGAGTTAGGGCAGAGCCCTAACAACAACAACAACAACAATTAAGTACCTACTATGTGCCAGGCACTGTGCTAAGCACTGGAGATACAAAGAAAAGACAGTCCCTGCTCAGAAGGAGTTCACTTTTGAATAGGGGAAAACACCATAAAAACAACTATTGTACAAACAAGCTATTTACAGGATAAATTAGAAATAATCAACAGAGGGAAGGCACTAGAATTAAGAGGGGATGGAGAAAGACTTCCTGTAGAAAGTGGGATTTTAGCTGGACTTGAAGAAAGCCAGAGCATAAGACATAGGCAAAGGGAAAAGGGAAACATGGCTGTATTCTATATCAAGCACCAGCCTGTAAATGTTGAAATTTCTCTGCATTTGGTGAAAAGCTCACACTGTGACTTTTCTTCTGCAAGGATCAGATTTGGGTTTCTTTCATTCAGTGTTTTGGCAGTAAGTAAGAAGGCTTTTGTTGGGAATGTTTCTGACTGTGCAGAATTGTCTTGGATGGTTATCAGGTCCAAGAGCAACAGGAAATAGCTGACACTGACCTACTAGCCTAGCCTAGCCCAGCCCACTGAGTTTTGAACTCAAAATGAAGATAACAGTCACAACATTTTGGGAAAAGGAACGACTGGATAAATGCAAAATGGCATCTGGAAAGCTTCTACCCATCAACCCAATCATGGAAAAAACAGCAATAGTCTCTTGATAACAGAGTTTTGTACCAAAGAACTCAATGGCTGTATCCACAGCCAAACAAATTTAATTCAACTTTAATTCCTGCTGCATTAACCTCTGGCAAAGTCAACCAAAGGGAAAAAGCCCAGGGGTCTGCTTCAAAAGCGCTGGGACCCTTTCAGAATAGGAATGGTCAGCAAAATGCCAAATTGGAAATTGGAGAGCTATGCTCTGTTTCATGTTGGGGGAAACCAAAAGCCTATTTTCAAAGGCATGCTGTTATGATTTAGCAGTGCATGTTGGAAACAAAATGATTTGCTATTACATTATACTCCAGATTATAGATGAAATCCCAAGAGAATCAATGCCATTTCAATACAGATCTGTTAGATGAAAATGTCTCTAAGTCTAGGTAATGGCTCATTTATTTCAGGCAATAGTAAAGACATGAAAATTCCTATGCAATGACAGAATTTAAGCAAACCTAGAGATTGCACTGTGATAAGATCCATCCTGATTCAATGGAAAGTATACTGGATTTAGAATGGGAGTGCTTGAGTTTGAGTTCTGTTTTGATCAGCTACCTAACCTGTGTGACCTTGGGCAAGTTACTTAACCTTTCTCTTCAGGCCTTGGTTTCCTCATCTGTAAAGTAAGGAGATAGAAAGGGGAAGGGAGCCTTCAAAGATAATATAGCACAGTAGACATCTACTGGTGTGATTTGGAAACTGATCCCATTTCCCAACCTTATTCTCAAATTTATTCTAAAAACAGTTAAGGTAGGTCACCCAATAAAGGAGTTGTTCTAGATGGCCTCTGAGGTCCCTTCCAGTGATAAATCTATGATCCTATGATCTTCCTAGGGACAGGTACATTTTCAAAGGGAACTCTCGAGGCAAGTTGGCCATAGAATGATATCTGAGGCCAGGGGCCCCTGCCTGATGCACTGGATTGTGAGATACCATTGCCACTTACACCATGGAGGTAGAGACGGTCTGTCTTGTTTCCTAAAAACAAAACCAATGAATAACAGAAAGCATTTCCCACCTTGTTTGATGATGGTTGTTGGCTCCCCACCATAAAGGCTGGCTCTCCCAATGGCGGGCTCGCTGATGTCTGTCCAGTAAACCACCTTATCCACACAGTCAAAGGCAAGTGCAATAATAACTTTATCCTGTAAGTAAGCACAAGCTGTTATAGAGCTACATGCACAATTTCTTAAAAGGTAAAGTTTGCACTAAAAATCAATGGGCCTAACCCCATAAGAAGCTCAGCTGAAATCCCTAATGGGATCTTTAACATGGCCAGTCAATTACTAGGTAGCCTCTGGGAGGATACTGAATATTTCTTTCATCTGTGTTCTTCTTTTGTAGCACAGGTCATATTAATGACACCAGCAATGCTGATATTTTTCAAAAATCCAAAGGCCTCCCCACCAACCAAATTTTTATTGGGCCCACCTAGATTTATCCATTTCATACTCTTCTCATCATCTCCTCATGTTAAGCAAATACAAATATTTACTTCCATTTAATTCACCATAAATTTTCTAACCAACATCAGGCAACGTGGCATAGAGGAATTCTTTCTTTGATTTTAGAGTTAGAAGACCTGAATTCAAATACCAGCTCTGCTAATAAGTACCTCTAAGATCCTTGGGAAAAGTCATTTAACTTCTCTGTGCCTCAGTTTTATCTTCTCTATAAATTGGGGATAATAACGTCTGCCTGAGGCAATGTGTTATATGTTGTAGTGGATACAAAATGAATGCCATGGTCCTTTCCATGAAGAGGTTTATAATCTGGTAGGGGGGTAGGTCCCATTAATTGCCTTGGGAAAGCAATTTTCTATATAGTCCCCTACAACAAGCATACTTCCTCCTATGAATGAGTGCCACCCTCATAGTAGGTTAGTCTATTCTACATGAGGTCCCATCTAAATAAACCTCTTTGAGTGCTGTAGTTATGAATTTTCTCCTTGACCAGACATTAAGAAAAAGTTAATTACTTTAGAGATACTCACGTCAATGACTCACAAGAAAATTTAATATTGTTTCATTAGACACCTCATGCTATTTCTAGTAAGTCACTGAAAGGCTTAGCTCATTTGGAAACCTGGAGACATGGAAAGGCCAGTTTTGCCTAAAACATACATACATATATTCACACACACACACACACACACACACACAAGTTTATTTGTGTGCTGAATTGCTGAGCATTTATAATTCCATAAGTTAGCCCCAAAAATGTCTACAAAGAATTTTCTGTGGCTTGGGTTCTCCACTCATATACCCCCATTTCAATCTTTGCCCCTTGTGGTCTCAGTCCAGTTTCTGCCTCCATGACTGGATTTGGAAGAAATTTTTATTCATCAAAGGTAATTTTCCAAATTATCATACTCTGATATCAACTACTTCTTGTATGCTAAATGTTAAAAACAATGAAGAGGAAGAAAGTGCTTTCCTTTAAGGAATTTATTTTTTAAAAAAAGACAACAAAGATGAATAGAAACACACAACTATGGTTACTTTGTAAAAAAAATGCTGCTATTTTTGGGTTCTCTCTCTCTCTCTCTCTCTCTCTCTCTCTCTCTCTCTCTCTCTCT